>NC_085141.1:375811235-376165911 GCF_024139115.2 Armigeres subalbatus | reverse complement strand
ATACTTTAAATGCATCTGCAAATATTATTCGTCTGCCCTGCTTTATAGACGAATCCAAGTAAAAATAAGAAGAAGACACACGACGGTGTTAACTTTGACAGATCCTACAGCTCAGCATAGGGAGATCATTTTAAAATGCTTATAATAAATTCTAGACAAATTGTAATTAAAATCTGATTGATGTACGGTACGGAAAAAGTTCCGAATTACATATCTGGAAGCTTTATCTCAATTTTTTGATTTTTTTTCAAAAATGTATCTATCATACAGTTCGGAACTTTTTCCGTATCATACATCAATCAGATTTTAATTACATTTTGTCTAGAATTTATTATAAGCATTTTAAAATGATCTCCCTATGCTGAGCTGTAGGATCTGTCAAAGTTAACACCGTCGTGTGTCTTCTTCTTATTTTTACTTGGATTCGTCTATAAACCGAACCCAACAATTGTTACTTTATTTTTCAATTACAAAACAAATATTGCAAAAATAAACAATGTATTCAAATGACGTTTTTTATTTATTCTATCATGCTAAAAGAATCAATCGATGATACAATTGCAAAGCACAGTTCCAGCACTAGCAATAGGAAAACTACAAAGCATCTCTTGCACAGTTTCGGACGTTGGATGGTATCCACTGTTTGAGTGCAGCTACACTATAGACTAACGCAAAATGAGCTCCCCCAAGAAATTATGACGTTTGAGCGGGTCGCATAATGAACGCAAAATGAACTTTTGTACGAGAAGACGACCCGCTCAAATGTCAAAATCCATCGGGTGAGTGAATTTCATGAACTCCTGCACAGGTCTATAGCACTTGCTGCCAGGGCTGAGAGAGAATCGGTCCCGAAGGAGAAGATACCGTAGAATTGCAGGGCGACTGTTGCGTTGGAGGCTATCCCCGATGTAAAGGAAGGCACCGCAAGGGAATTTATCCGTTGTGATGAGTTTTGGTACCGGATTGGCTTCTTTCAACAGATGGGGAAACCGTTGTTTTCGATGAAGGATCATAGTTATTCAGCGATCTGTCTTCCTATAACAATGTTGACGCGATTCACCGGTGGCGATGATTAGTTCCGATTGCAACTCCTCTGTTTGGTGGAAACTACACAGAAAAAAATTCCATGGTAAGAGTTACTATTTCCACAGACAAACAGACATAACACATTGAACATTTACTCAACAAATTCATCGTCGTTTAAACACTAACGACATCTGTTGATTTCAGTTAGTTGGGCAAATCACGAACCAGATGGCGGTAGTGAGCAAACGTTAAACTCGAGCAAAAACGATGCACGCGCCACGAGTGATCGATTGGCCAACTAATGATTATTTGAATTGATCAGTAAATCAATGAACGATGGAAATTTGACGAGTGTTATGTCTGTTTGTCTGTGCTATTTCGTAGACTACGCCTTGTTTTTGAAACTACCGTGGACCCCCGGTAATATGACCGTTTTTAATCTGAACACTTTTTAATTTGAACCCCGTTCGTTTGCACATCGTTCAAATTAAAAATGGTTCAAACGTCATTTAGCACGTGGAATCGAGAAAAGAAAAATGGAATATCGTGAAACGGAACGCAGAATCAAAACAAACCAACAAAGAGAGCAGCCAGAAACCAGTTTTTCTGATGCAAATAGAGTAATCAGAAGTTCAAATTAAAAATCAACCCCGTTAATTTGAATGAGGTACCGTTCAAATTATCGGGGGTCCACGGTACTATAAAATTTCAGTTAAATTAACCATGGTTTTAGAGAAATTCACCACTGATTCAGTTCATGTGACAACATTCCTCAGGGACCAGAGTACATTTTTACTGCGCGCATGGTAAAATTAAACGGGTTTGTTATCTGCTGAAAATCGTAGATGCGTATTCTTAAAATAACCCTCGGAGTGGTAGTTTCCACCGCAACATTTTTTTCTGTGTAGGCATCTGATTGCTGGTACTTGATGAAACAATATAGGTCCACCAGAATTTTCACATAGACACTTCCTGCTTGCACATGTTCAACCACCAGGTAATCAAGCTGCATCTCGTTCCAATCGACAATCGTAATGTTGCTCTATTCACTATAGCACTTCTTCGGGATCTTCTCCAGCTTATCGACCAGAAACAGGCAACAACAAGTTGGCATGCATTTTTCCACTGGGAAAATAAGAAAGCGGAAAGCGATAACCGGCATTGGTGCTGGTGAAGCATGGTGCGCAGACGTCCAAGGCAGGAACTGAAAATGAAAACTCTTTTAAAGATATTTTGGATGTTAATCTGAATTTACTTACATTTTGTCGCCAGAGAAAAAATCCAACCACGAGCATTCCAACACAAACAAGTCTATTAGAGTTCGCTATTGAGTTTTACATGCAGATGTTGATAGATGTTAACTATCGATCATTGCACATAAAACTTATTGGCAGATCCAATGGTATGTAAATAGATTACATTTATATTGCATATAGTCAGTTATTAAATATCCCTGGTGATTAATGAATTTCAAATGCTGCACATAAAATCGTGATAATTCTAGTCGAATCTTTTTTATATGATTCACGCACATAAAATATAATGGTGATTTTATTTCAGTGTATAACAACAATAACACACAAAACAAAATTTGGTCTTTTTAGGCGGCGCCTACGTTGATTGTTTATTCTTGTAGAAAATTTGCTTGTTGCCTAACAGTATTTGTTTATTTGATGTGTAGTATCGAGAGCTCCCTCCCAGTTATGGACACGCAGAAAAATTTACGGTAGACTCAAACATATTTTAGGTAAAATCAATCAAAATCTCAGTTTGTTCTGGCATCAAACATAAATATGGTTATGAACAAACATATTGTCGCAATCAAAACAAACGTAAATTATGTTTGAATCAAATATAGATTTTCAGTTGTTTCAATAAGCGGATTGTTTAAAGCAAACATACATATTATTGTTTTGGTTCGGCCGCTAATAATATTTCTCTATAATTCTACCAATATTCATATTCTGGTAGCATTAGCGTACCAGATTTCACATATGCACCACGTTCATACTTCATTTACTTACCTTTCGTACCTAAATCATTCTCATCAACAATTTAGAAGCATGGAAAAATATACTTCCGCTCCTTTGCTGCTGCTTTGGTGCAGCTTCCAAGGTTTTGTTTACATCTGAAAGAGCTAGCGAGGGGCTGCTCACTAGTGCATGCATAATACAAACAGATATTTTATTTTGTTTTTAAATTAAATATGTTTGATTTGAACATAGTTATCTGTTTGCAAACAAACATGAATATTTTTGATTCAAATGGATGAAATTTGTATCCGTGGACTTAAATGACACCCCCATAGAAAATTGACCCGTCTAAATCGGGTGCGAATCGGCAATAGAGAATAATAAACTATAGAGGACGATTGTCGCTGCGGTTCCCTTTGTTATCGTCCCCAAACATGTTGGGTACCTATCTGTCAAAACATTCTGATTTTTCCTTCGTTGACATTTAGTGCCATATCCTCGCCAGCAAAAGATGTTTCGCCAGTGACGACAGCGACAATATCCCTCTATAGTTTATTACCTCTATTGAATCCCCAAGTAGCACATGTTGTCATAATTAAATCACGGCTATTGATATGCAACTATTTCATGTGTGAATTTTAAAGGACTGTAACTGTTTCTGTAACAGTTGTGTCACCAAAAAAGCGCAAAAAGTTGGGCTCCTATGTAACAAAACCACTGTCACATAATAAGTTACTTTGTAATCTATCCGCAACATGTCCATGTTACAACTACGCTACGTTGCAACTTCAAACTGACGGAAATTGTCAATAAGTTAGTTGTCATGAAATCTGGAAATGTAAATAATAATAAATAATAAAATAAATGTGGTTACAATGTTACTTGAGTAAAATGTCCAAATTTAAAAATCAAACTCGTGAATCGAAAATAACAACAGGTGAAATATAGTTTTTCACCATATTTTGGAAGAATTAAGTGTGCGGAATAAAGTTTACGGTGAAATCTATAGTTTTAGTTAGTTAAAAATCACGCGCCCTCGATAAAACCAACTATTTGATATTTATTTTGTAATTATTTTGATAGAATGTTTATTTTTAATTGAGTTTAATTTGAATAAATATCAAAATATTTTCATTTTTGACATAAATTTTATTTGAACATTGATTAAAACGACGAATATCGAATCGTTGGACAAAATAACATATTTTTCGTTAATTATATTATTAGGACCATATTTTTAATATAATGGTTGCGTACATTGTCTTTCAAAAGACTTCGAATAACTTTTTTTTGTTGGTCTAATGAATTAACTATTGAATGACCTACTAATGATTATATATTAAAGCAATTGAATATATCAACACAAATTACACATGATAGTTCTCTATTAGAATAAAATCGTTTGAGTAAAAATCAAACAGCAGATTTTTTTGCAAGAAGTATTGGACACCAGGTTAACTGATGAAAGGCACATTTCAAACTGATCCAAAAACATTTGGATTCTTGAGCTTCTTCCCACGATAAATACCTTCAAAAATGCCACAAATGTAAGTAGCACCAGCATATTTTAACATGTTTATAGAACTACACCAAATAAGACTGCATGTTATTATAATAAATTGTATGTCTAGAACATGAATACTGTACCTAATCATATCATCTTACAAAAAATGAGACTAATGGGTTCAAGTCCATGTGAGAGAGTTGTCGGTGATAGTTATCGGTGAGGGAAAGAACTAACTTATCTACATACATAGAAAAAAAAACAAACAATAACTTGAAATCGGCTGTATAGATTTTCTTGATCTGTTCGTTGTGATTTCCGACGAGTTTATAGGATATTCTTCCATGTTTAAATCACATATAAGGTTGAGAAAATAGTAAAAAATAAAATTAAAATTCGTATGGGAATTTTGCATGGGCAGTTCACTAAGCGCATTTTTGCCTACTATGCAGAATAATATCAGCTGGATCAACTAACAGAATAAAATAGAAATGATAATGACTTTGAAATTTGTTTGAAATATAACTGCATTTGTTATAGAGAGGTAATTCATTTGGATTAATAGAAGAAAAACAAGCCTGAATTTTTAATTCCAAATATTTCAATTGCAGCACGACTTTGCTCATAATGGCGATTTTGAATGTTCGATTGATTCTCTGATACTGTGCAGATATCAGTATTATATTATAGAGATTGATTTCGGTTCAATGCTGTGTTTTACTATTCGCCATTCTGCTTTTGCTCAATATAAATATCTTAATTATTGAGAACAGATTAAATATATATTTAATGCTTTGGAGCGATGTATCACCCAGAAGCGGGCACATATTATTCAATTTAAAGAAATGTTCAGCGTCAGTACGAATTAGTTTCGAATGACTTGTAGTGTACACATTTAGTTTTCAGCATGATTTTTGATTTGTACACAATCATTTGGTAGGCAGTGTTGCTGAAATAATCGGGAATACAAATTCGTTACATTTCAGTTTCAGGTAATCTCAATTTATTGTTTATGTACCAGTAATAGGTTACATTGTCACTAATGTTCCTTGAAGGTTGATTACTAAGTAACCAGAAAGTTTGTTGTGACATTGCATTTAGTTTTTCTGTAACACACTTTATGGCTGAAATCGTTTCAAAGTAACTTTACTCGTTTGACAGTTGTGAAGATGTAATTACGAGTACGACAAAATAAATCTGTGAAGTGAATTCATATTCATACAACTTATAAGTGAATTTGTGAGCTTTAAAAAATAATAAGCGTTTGCAAAAAAATAGCGTTTAGATGTAACTATAATTGCCGTACCCAAGTGGGGAATTGGGCACTAGAGCTAGACTAGAGTGTTGGCAGTATCTATGGTGCATATTTAATACCCAGTACCAGATATTATTGTCCATTATTTCATATCCATGTAAGAGAAAAAGGCAATATGAGCTAGCTATAGTTTTCCAATTCTCACCCCTTCCGACAATTTGTGCAGATAGTTAGCAAATGTTTTTTGAGTTCATAATAATAATATTGAAAATTTTCAATATAAAAACAAGCCAGTTGTATCTTGTGTTTACAAATTGGCAGCGCAATTTTCTTCATAAAATTGTTTTGCTTTTATGTTTCATTTTGATGATTCGGTAACTACCCAACCAATAGTCTTTGTGCAACGAAATAAAAACTGTATTGTGACATTAAATCTAGTGACAGTTTCAGAATATGGTTGCAACTGAATGACTTCGTAACCCGTAAGTAATTTTTCATATTTTTAGATACGTAATGACTAAACGGCAACTAAGATTCATTTTGTTGTGACTTGACATGTTCCAAGCATCTTTTATGTAACATTTCTGTAACATTGTATTTCTTTTCTAATTTTCGAATGGTTACAAGTGCTACTTGGGTCGGCCGATTGTTGCATCGTCGCTTATGGGAGTTTAAAGCCCCAAACGCAATACAACGGAACGGCGACGGAAACGGAAAATTTGACAGTTAGCCCATATATTTTCTGTCAAATTTGCCGTTTCCGTCGCCGTTCCGTTGTATTGCGTTTGGGGCTTAACACAGACATTGGCCGATCAATCACTACATTTAGTCGGTAGTCCCGATTTTTACCGATCAAATCGGTTGATTCGTCATTCGTTTAAATTGGTGTACACGAAATTCCACTATTAAACAAGCTATTTCGTCGGAATGATATCAAATAGGGTGATTAATTGACCCACGCCTGTGTTAAAATCTCATAAACGTGGTTGCAACAATCAGCCGATTGTACCCGACGAAATCGGTCGATTCCAGCTGTCAAATATTCTACGGGGACACTGGTGAGTGGTGGTATAAGCATTGACGAATACATAGACCGAAATGTCCGGTACAAAGCCATCAAAAAATCGGGCACCATGTCTTCTTCTTCATTTTGAAGAAAATACCCCTCGTGGGTGACGAATTACATTATACATAAATATTTTATGAGCGCTGACTTACCCCTCTTGACGTTTTGACAGTTTGTCTGTTTGTTTTTCTCCCTCACCTTGCGACGTCGTCGGTTTTGCATCGTGCGTAAATATTAATCCAAGACAACATTTTCACAACGACTTATCTGCTTGTAAACAAAGATTCAAACGACGATTTGACGAATCTGTTTGCTCTCCCACGCAAACCAGCACCATCAATAGGTAGATGAAGGTTTCCGCTACCTGTTGATGGTGCTGGCTTGCGTGGGAGAGCTATCCGATTCTTCAAATCGTCGTTTGAATCTTTGTTTACAAAAGCAGATAAGTCGTTTTGAAAATTTTGTCTTGAATCCGTATCGAAAACATGACATGAGCGTGAGTTCGACCGTTTTGGTGCCATCAAAAAGATCGAATATAACAAAGGGGACACCCAGGCCTACATTCTGTACGATTCTATTGATGCTGCTACGGCTGCTGTGAAGGAAATGCGTGGATTCCTGTTAGGGGCACCGGATCGTCGTATTCGTATCGATTTTGCTGATAACGGAACAACACCATCGTTCTCGAAGAGCAGTGGAGGTTTTGAGGAAGGCGGTGAGTATCGTCGCGGCCCCGACTACGAATATCCGGAAGGCGGTGCATCATACGAGGAAAATTCATCGTACGGTTCCGCGGACGTGGTGGTTTCCGTGGCGGTTTTCATCGTGATGGCCCACCGCACCACGGGGACAATGATGAATGGCGTCGATCAGGAGCCGATGGCGAATATGATTCACGCCGTCGTTCTGGATCACGTGAACCAGGAATCGATAGATCTCGTTCCCGTTCACCGAAGCGACGCAGTCCGGCTGATTCTGATTCGTCTTCTTGTAGGAATGGCATGTTATCGAATGCAAGAATTACCAGAAGTGGCACGGAAATCTACCACAGTCTGGCAACGGGCGCTGATTTTGAAGAGTTCACTATTCCCCGCCAAGTTGCACCTAACGGACGGAGACAACGAAATAGTGGACAGCCTGATGAAGGACGAGGAAGGTAAACACCACCTTCGTATTACTCAGCGACTACGCCTCGATCAACCCAAGTTGGAAGATGTGCAGAAGCGCATATCGACGTCATCGGTAGCATCGTCGGATGATGCCAGCGTTCAGACGCGTCCACTGCGTAATCTCGTGTCCTACCTGGAGCAGAAAGAAGCGGCCGGCGTTATATCCTTACTCAATAAAGAAACGGAAGCAACCGGTGTGCTCTACTCATTCCCGCCATGCGATTTTTCGACAGAATTGTTGAAACGAACATGTCACAACCTCACCGAGGAGGGACTGAAGGAAGACCATCTGGCAACTAACAAACAATGAAGCAACCAGCCAACTATCAAGGAACCAACTAATCAACAGTTCTACCAACTAACAAATCAAGCAACAACCAACAAATCAATCAACTAATCAACCAATCAATAAACCAAGAAAACAACTCTAATCAACCAATCAGCCGACCAACCATTCAATCAAACGGTAATGCAACCCATCAACCAAATAACCAACCAATTAAGTTACCAACCAACTAATCCAGCTATCAGCCATTCAAGCAAGCTACCAATCAATCAAGCAACGAATCAACTAATCAACCAACCAAGCAACCATTGTAGCAACCAACAAAACAACATATCAACTAACCAGCCGACCAGCCAATCAACAGGTAAAGCAACCAATCAACCAACCAAATTACCAACCAATCAATCAATCAACCAACAATGAAGCAACCAACCAATCAATCATTCTACCAACTAACAAATCAAGCAGCAACCAACCAACCCTGTCCAGCAGCGCTACGACGTCGAAGTTGCGGGGATGTAATTCATCGTAGATTATCCTGTCGCAACCTACGAAGCCTAGCAACTTGCAGTTCCATGTTCCAAGCTTCCAATCGTGATCCTTTATTCGTCGCCTAGGTCGTTGCCGATTGTATCGAGTCGTATTATCTTCTATGTCGTTCGTAATGGTTGTTTTTAAAGGCGGCTTATTGGGCCTGTGCAAACCTCCTGTCTCGTCGGAGGGCCGTCATGTCAGGGCTGTTTAGCGTCCCGCCTAACCCCAGGACTTGGGCTTGTGCGCTTTGAGCGGCACACGGTCGCTTTCGCGGAACCTACTTGCGGATACATGCAGCTTTTTATAGAGGTTAAACAAGGCATACTGTCGAACCCCATCACATCCTAGGCAGGCGCCACAACTCGCAGATGGCCTGGGGAGGTATCGTCAAGCCCTTGGACATAGTAACTGCTGCCCCCGACCAACCAACCCATCAATCAAATAACTAACCAATCAATCAACTAACCAATCAAGCAATCTAGCAATCAACTTATTAACCAATCAACCAAGCAACCAACAAAACAACTAATCAACTAACAAACAAGCAACCAACCAATCTACCAGTCAACCAACCAACCAACAATGAAGTAACCAACCAATAATCAAGCAACCAACCAATCAACCATACTACCAACTAACAAATCAAGCAGCAACCAACCAATCAAGTAAGCTACCAATCAACCAAGCAATCAAGCAACCAATCAACCAACCAACTAATCAACCACCAAGCAACCAACAAGACAACATGTCAACTATCCAGCCGACCAACCAATCAATCAACTAGCCAAACAACCAATCAACCAAATTACCAACCAATCAACCATTCTACCAACTAACAAATCAAGCATCAATCAATTAAATAACCAACCTTTAAAGCAAACTACCAATCAATCAAGCAATCATTCAACCAACCAACTAATCAATCAATCAAGCAACCAACAAAACAACATATGAACTAACGAGCCGACCAACCAATCAATCAACCAGTCAAGGAACCAATCAACCAAATTACCAACCAATCAAGGAATCAATAAAAAAGCAACCAACCAATCAACCATTCTTCCAACTATCAAATCAAGCAGCAACCAACTAACCAAATAACCAACGAATCAATCAACTAACTAATCAAATAACCAATCATTCCATCAAGCTACCAATCAACTTATTAACCAATCAACCAAGCAACCAACAAAACAACTAATCAACTAACCAGCCGACTAACCAATCAAGCAACCAACCAATCAACCAGTCAAGCAACCAACCAACAATTCAAGCAAGCTACCAATCAACCAAGCAATCAAACAACCAACCAGCTAATCAACCAATCAAGCAACCAACCAATCACCAATCAAACAACCAATCAACTAAATAACCAACCAATCATTATTATTATTATTTATTATTCATTTAAAGTTGATTTTAATAATATTAATGTCGTAAGCGGAATTGGAGAATAAAGTGAGGCTACAGCGATAAGACAATATCAGGAATCAGGATACCATTGGGAATGGGAAACATGCTTTTGAGATTTATAAAACGAATATTTCTGTTTACCAAATTTTATTCTTCAAATATTATTTTATTCAGGGTCATTTTTATACCACGTGAACTGATTAGGGAGTACGGGGGTGTGGCTATTGTTGACAGATTGTGAAAAAAATGTGTCATTTTGAAGGTATTTGAAACTATTAATAACCCGTAGTACACGCATATGTAGTCAATATAGGGATAGTCCCTTATGCGTCAATAACACTTTTTGTAAGGAATATTCTATTTATTGAATGAACTATTACGTTCAAATTGACCCCCTTCCTCCTGTTTTAGCGTTCCGTATTTTGTAAAACCCGATACCCTTGTACAGCAGCTTTGAGCTTCTGCAAACCCCGTCCATACAAGTGTGGTATTGCCGATAGTAATCCAGGTTTCCACGCTCGGTAATGGCGGCTTGTTGGTGTGTAAAAATCAATCGGTCACTGTACTTTTTGACACTAGCTGGAGGAAAACTCACTGGCGAAAAGGCCTTTTTTCCCTTCCCCTCATCAAGGAACGCCAGTGGGCTTTCCTCCAGCTAGTGTCAAACAGTACAGTGACCGAATGATTTTTACACACCGACAAGCCGCCATTACCGAGCGTGGAAAGCTGGATTACTACTTAAGTAAATACTCTACATCGTAGCCGCGACGTTTTCAGGCACACCTGCATCTTCACGAGTGCTGAAAGAACGCTGCGTGGATGTCGATTACTAAACGTCCTGCTTTTCCTTCATTTCCAATGAAAATCAGCATTCAAGCTTTTTTCAAGCTTCAGGAAACAGGATTGAAGAAGCGGAACAGGAAATTGCCTTCGAGATCCCAAATGAATTCCTTTCTGGATCTCAAAAGGATTCCCTTCTGGATCCGAAAAGGATTCGCTTCAAGATCCCAAAAGGATTCCCTTCGGGTTCACAAAAGGATTCCCTTCGGGGTCACAAAGAGTTTCCATTCTGGATCTCAAAATGATTCTCTTCGAAAGGATTCTGTTCGGGATTCCGAAGGAAATTGAAAACGAATCCCTTCGTGTACGCAAAGGAATTCTATCAAAAAAGAAATTCCTTGGGCAACTTTCAGTATATTTTTATCTACGTATTGAAAACAATACTTACGCTAATTATTTTGGCGGCTTCCCTAATAATGTTGGATATAGATAGTACCTGATGTCTGTTCGGTGGCGGTGCCGCAGCCTAAGATACTATCGCTGAGGAAGTAATTCTAATTTTTCGAATGATGAGACACGCCTAGTCAGCTTCAGTTTATAAAAACTTTTTTCAAGGACAATCCAATGGATCAACGAGCTATCTAATCCGCGTAAAACCGCTTTGCGGGATCTGAGCAAGAAGGGTGAATCGGTTCCGGACCTGGCGTCGATGTTGTTGCACAGTTTCGGAGCAACCGCGGCTCTGCTGCAGGAGATCATCAACATCTATCCATTGATCAATCCGACTACGCTAACTGCACACCAATCGAACCGAGTTTGCAACGCCTTAGCTCTGCTGCAGTGTGTTGCGTCCCATCCGGAAACTCGGTGCGTTTTCCTGGAGGCCCACATTCCATTGTTCCTGTATCCGTTCCTGCATACGACGGCCGTTCGAGTATCTAAGACTGACTTCGCTGGGAGTGATCGAAGTGTGGGTGAAAACCGATGAGCAGGACGACGACTGTTGACGACGTCCCGTTCTCAAGGACAATCCGAAATTTTCCAACGTCGAACTGCGGCCTCAGCAGTCGGGAATGAACGCCGTCCTTGACTTGGCAGCGGAAACCACAAGTAGCCTCAAGGAACATCATCTGCGTATAGTTTTATAGTTTAATACTTATAAGAATGCACATCTTAAAATACGAAATTACTTACGCTTTTCGCAGATTTATTATCAATTCAGTGCAAAGCCGAGTTATAGCCGCTAACAAAGTTGGATTTTTCTCACAATCCATACGTTATACCTAACTTCGGAAGTGGTGCGCTGTTTTCATTTGGTGATGTGCTATACAGCGCACCACTTCCGAAATTAGGTTTAACGTATGGATTGTGAGATACATCCAATTTCGATAGCGGCTATAATTCGGTTTTCTACTGAATTTATATACTCAATCCAGTTGAAACCCGAAATAGGGTGCTAGCGAAGTTGGATTTTTCTCACAATCCGTACGTTAAACCTAACTTCGGAAGTAGTGCGCTGAATAGCGCTTCGCGATATGAAAACAGCGCACCACTTCCGAAGTTAGGTTTAACGTACGGATTGTGAGAAAAATCCAACT
Organism: Armigeres subalbatus; assembly: GCF_024139115.2. Classification (NCBI taxonomy): domain Eukaryota; kingdom Metazoa; phylum Arthropoda; class Insecta; order Diptera; family Culicidae; genus Armigeres; species Armigeres subalbatus. The sequence continues at coordinate 376,153,307 of NC_085141.1, read as the reverse complement.
TCGCTATCCCCCAATTCCGGTTTTCAACTGGATTGAGAATAATATGTTCTTCAGATGTGCTCGATGTGCTTGAGCTCTGCTTGCTGCTGTCACTGTACCAGCTTAATTTTTTTCACCCAACATTAGGTTCAAATTACCCAACGTTAAGTTTTCGTCTGCTTTAAAAATTCTTAGGTAAAGACATCAGTAATAATTTGTAACAGATTTTCTACCTATTATTAAGTACTTTCATATAAACCCAAAAATGGGTAAATTTAACGTAATGGATTCTTCATGTTTATACCCAATGGAAGCTTATTACTTGTTTACCTAATATTAAGTTTTTTTTACGTACGCGTTGGGTACTTTTTTCTAACCGTGTTGATTTTTTAATAAGAAAAAGGAGGTAAACAAAAATGGAAATGACAACTGTTGTCAAACTGACGTGATTTGAATTGAGGGGCTTCTCAATGGTCGAGTGATTGTAATAATTGTAATCCGTCACTCCCCAGGGGTATATAGTGGTGCCCGAAAAAATGGCCACCACTCCGTCTATGTATTCGTCAATGGTATAAGTACCATGGTACAAGAATCTTGAAATGAGTACCATACCAATTATTGTCTTTATTAAAGATAGTCTTGGAATAATTTTCTTGTCCTCTTGTACCATGGTACAAGCACAGACAAACAGACGTAACAACTTGAACATTTTTCTGAAAAATCCATCACCCAACTCCTGTACCACCATCTTGCGAGCATGTTACACGAAACAATGTTTCGTAAGACATTGTCATCAGAAAGCGCTGGAGTGAAATGTCAAACTCAAAGGATTACGACGCTAGCGCCTCTAGTTGTGAAACACGCAATCATTCAAATTCAAATTGATCGTTGAAGTCATGGTCGATGGTAATTTCTCTAGTGTTACGTCTGTTTGTCTGTGGTACAAGTACCACAGGTGTGTCCTGTGTGTCCTCCGTCAGACGTTGCAAGCAAATCACTCGTGCGAGCGAATGATTTCTAAGAGCACTCGCAATTGCAGTCACACGTAGCAGTTTTTTACATTATTTAAGTATTGCAAGTTTTGCGCCGTGTTCGACTCCCATGCAAGAAATATTGTCCCACCAAAATATGTTCCCACCAGTTTCTCCATATATGGATGACGTCTCCACTGCAAGAAAGAGCTTTTTGGGTTGAGAAAAAATGTGCAAGAATGATGTTTTGGATTGTGCTTTCGCTAATTTTCATACAATTGGACGTGTGAGCATTTGTTTTGGTACTTCGACAAATTTGCACGGTAGTCTATTCTTCGATGAAAAAAGCAATCAATGTTAGATTTACTCTCATGCAAATATAAACAAAAACGAAAAACTTGTTTTTCGTCCACAAAATCTAATTTCATTCCTATTTTTGCAGTGCAACACCGTCACCTGAAAACGTTTTCACTTTTGCGAGCGAAAAATTTGCTAGTGCTTTTCGCTTTTGCGAGTTGAAAATTTTTAACGCTTAGCAAGCGAGCGTTTGCTTACGAGTTGTCATTTGTTTGCATGCAATCACTTTCAGTGTAGTCAGACAGGCAAATTTATGACAGTTGTCACTTTCTGCGAGCAAAATGCTCGTTGCGAGTGATTTGCTTGCAACGTCTGAGGGCACCTTTATACAAGCAAGATTACCGGTGGTGAGTTTAAGCCGTTTGGCAGCGCAGTATCAAATACAGCAGAACCAAATTGAGAGCCGAAAATAGTGATCGATACGGAAACGAGTGACGAAACTAAAATGAAAGCGCTGCGCTGTACGTACTGTAAATTTCTATCCGGGACCCAGCATTTTGCCATTTCCGTCTTTATGAAACAACACTCAGGAAAATCGACACATACTTTATGGCAAAAATCCATGTATTTTGAAATATGCATAACATGCGTCGGCACATACTTAATTGCATACAAATTCACACATGGATACGATGACCCACATGGATAGTATGTATGAACGCTCATGTAATGCATGCGGGCGCATGAAATATATGTGTCGAAAATATGGAATGCAAAAATCCATGTGTAAACTCATGAATATAAGACGATCCCCACCGATGTGTATCCAAATGAGTGTCTAGTATAGGAACGAAATGCGTTCATATTTTATTTATGCACTTGTTCTCGCACCGGTTGTTTCTATCAAGGTTGTTGAAGTGCAATCATGCTTCGCACCGGTGGTGAATATCCGGTTGCTATTGAGGCAAACACGGAAATAAATAAAATCAGGAAAAAAATATTATTTATTTTCAAATCTTTCAGAACGCGCTCCAACTTTTGTAATATGTGCGTAATGCATTTTGTGATTATCAGATTAGCTAAACACACATCTGCTAGGTGGCGCCAGCTTATATGCAATAATTTAGTGAGGTGGATATCTCGAGATCTATAAGACTTAGAAAGATCTTGTCTTCTACAAAGTTGTTCGGGTAGCCATAACATTTATGATGGAAGTGTAGTTTGGAATTCATACGCATAGCGGCGCTAGTGTATGAGAAACAACCTGTTAGGTTAAATATTTCTAAATCGGTTAGAGTTAGAAAGTGGCCATCTTCTACAAAGTTATCCGAATTATCTGTTAGGTTGGTTATTATGTAAGATTTAAAAGGATAGTCAAAACCAGAAGTTTAGTTTGAAACCGCAATACTCGAGGGCGCTCGAGTTGAGTCGAATCGAGTCAAGTACGAGACACTGAAGATGGTCTTACTGTAGTATCTGTCAAAGGTACAACCAAGTGGTGGAATTAAATGGAATTGTACGAACTCGTCTTATGGCAAGTTACTTTGTAGAATACGGCAATATTCTGAAAATTCCAGATTTTGAGATATTTAACCTATCAGTTTATTTCTTATACACTGGCGCCGCTAAAGCCCTAAACGCAATACAACGGAACGGCGACGGAAACGGCAAATTTGACAGAAAATATATGGGCTAACTTTTTTGTTAAATATCTTGGCTGTGCATATGCACAGCATATGTTTCGAAATGGACAAATTGATATGAAATTTGCGAAAAAGAATCCACGTGTCTTGGAGGGACTCGAACCCTCAACCTCCTACTCTCTAGATAGGCGTGATAACCCCTACACAACAAGACCACTTAAAGGTCACGTTTGCGGAAAAGCCATGTGGAGATTGGGCAAATCAAGCATCCGAAAGATATTCAATTTGCAAAAAAGAGAGCTAACCGCGGTGGAGGTTGGTACTCGGATTCTGATGGCTTTTCCGCAAACGTGACCTTTAAGTGGTCTTGTTGTGTAGGGGTTATCACGCCTATCTAGAGAGTAGGAGGTTGAGGGTTCGAGTCCCTCCAAGACACGTGGATTCTTTTTCGCAAATTTCATATCAATTTGTCCATTTCGAAACATATGCTGTGCATATGCACAGCCAAGATATTTAACAAAAAATGGTTTTCGTACGGCCGAGTTGCCGAATAATATGCAATTAATTGTAATCAAGTGTCGGTCTTTCACCGTCATTAGTCGTCTGAGTACACGCGACCGTTTACGTAAAGGCAATCAAACTCATCAAATGCTTTAGCCAAGCAAGCCTTTGGCACAGCAGAGTGCGATTGAATTCGCATTCTATACCGTCCCGCCCAGTCCGTTGCTGGGGGCATGGAGTGCGATCCTCTCGTTTAATAAACAATGTGCACTCGCTTGGCTGTGGATATACAACAGTAAAGCAAATGTGGAGATTGGGCAAATCAAGCATCCGAAAGATATTCAATTTGCAAAAAAGAGAGCTAACCGCGGTGGAGGTTGGTACTCGGATTCTGATGGCTTTTCCGCAAACGTGACCTTTAAGTGGTCTTGTTGTGTAGGGGTTATCACGCCTATCTAGAGAGTAGGAGGTTGAGGGTTCGAGTCCCTCCAAGACACGTGGATTCTTTTTCGCAAATTTCATATCAATTTGTCCATTTCGAAACATATGCTGTGCATATGCACAGCCAAGATATTTAACAAAAAAAATGGTTTTCGTACGGCCGAGTTGCCGAATAATATGCAATTAATTGTATGGGCTAACTGTCAAATTTTCCGTTTCCGTCGCCGTTCCGTTGTATTGCGTTTGGGGCTTAAGCGATTGTGTTTAAAACTAAACTTGCTTGCATCATGACGGTTTTCACCACCCGAACAACTTTGTGGAATACGGCAATATTCTAAAAATTTCAGTTTTCGAAATATCTAACCTAGCAGGTTATTTCTTATACACTAGCGCCACCAAGCGGTTATATCTTAATCTAAACCTGCGTTGATCATAATGGTTTTGACCACCCGAACAACTTTGTAGAAGGCGGCAATATTCTAAAAATTACATATTTTGAGATACCTGACATTTCAGGTTATTTCCAATACACTAGCGCCGCCAAGCGGTTGTATTATTAACTAAACTTGCTTTCGTCATGATGGTTTTAATCATCCGAACAATTTTGTAGAAGACGGCAATATTCTTAAGATTTCAACTATCGAAATATCTAACCTTTTAGGTTATTTCCAATTCACTAGCGCCGCCAAGTGGTTGTATTTCAAATTAAACTTGTTTTCGTCATGATGGTTTTGACCACCCGAACAACTATGTAGAAGATGCCAATATTCTAAAAATTCCAGATTTCGAGATATCTTACCTATCAGGTTATTTCATATGCACTAGCGCTGCCAATCAGTTGAAATCCAAACTAACTGACCTCCATCACAATGGTTTTGATGATTTTTCAGCAGACGGCAGATTTTTTATTTATGGGTTACTTTATATTTCCGTGTGATGGTTTGGCAACGGTTGGAGCGGGTCGCCAAATTTGCCAACTCGCTATTCACCGAAGGTTGCGTTTACATTTCCCAAACCCATTTACCAACGACCGGTGCGAGTTCACGTCATGATAGAGGTTGCTATTTTGTCTTTATTTACGCACTGGTGGGGATCGTCTAATGCGGAGTTTTTTGTAAGTGAACAGTGTCGCAATACCGATGATCAATGATGTGTATGTCATTGAACTCACTGTTTCTGGGAGCCCTATTCGTTGTTCTTGTCATCATCAGAACGTCGAAAGTGTCGATGTCGTCATTGTTCTGAAAGTCGAAAAAAGCACTTTGGCTTGACTGAACACGAAAAATAGTTCTAGTTTTTGCTTGATTTGGTACAAATTTCCGTCTATTTGCTAGTGAATTCAGTGTTCCTATAACAAGTGCCTCCAGTGAAAGCTACTTCCGATGGAAATAGTATAGTGTAGTGCCGGGCAAATTTTGTTTCCAGGCGTAGTGTTTCCTTCTTTTTCTGTTCTTATCTTTTCAAGTATCCTTGACTCAGCCATGCCCATGATGGTGGCGGGAGATAAAGAATCGAAAAGCCACCATCCAAATAGCTCGGCCAATGATGTTGAAAACACAGCACCTGAGCCCCCTCCTCCTGGAACCGAGGACGTTGTCCCCTTGTCAGGGTGTATCGGAAATAGCGCCAATAATGAACCGAATGCGGAATCACCGCCTGCGGGAACGGAGAGCGCAGTTCCCGCCCAGCTGTCGGCAAACACCCTGGCCACCAGCAGCAGCGCTATCGATGACGATCATGAGGAGGGGGAAATTGCAGATGACGATGAAGACGAGGGAACTCTGGAGTACGAAAACATTAGTTCCGAGGAGGAGACGAACATCCGAGAACGTATCGCGCTACTAGAAGCTATGGATGATGAGCTTAAGAAAATCCAAGAAATTTCTGGTGCCAACAACGAAGACTTGGGACATTTCGGTAATTTTCTATTTGCGGAATAGGGGTATCATCCTTTATAAATACCGAAAAGGTAGTGTGGCCGATAGCACAATTTTCTGAGGATAGACAATTTTAAAGACTTAAATAATATTTACCGTTATCCTTAAACTAAATATCTCATAGTCCACGTTTATTATCCAATGATCAAAGTTTTATAAAAAAAAACATATTTCTTATAATTTTGCAAGTAACTTAATCTAGGAGAGTAAAAATGCCCACTCTAAAGAAAATCCGAGGCATTCTAGCGTGTTCTGTAAGAATTTGTTTATAGTCATATTTTCCGGAGATATGATTCTAAATTAACTGGAAGTTCATCGTTGATTATTTTTAATATTTAATTGTTTTTTTATACGATGCATGAAACTGTAACCCTCTATTTTATTTAGCATGTGATAAGCCATCAATAACAGACCTGCACAATGAGGACGTTTTTGAATGCATTTCGGATGAGGAGGATTTCGAACTGTATCTACGACGATACGAACCGGTCCCCAAGCCGAAACTGCTTCCGCTCCAGAGGAGAAGGAAAGTCCGCTCAATTCGACTGTCAGGCTCACTAAGATATGTTGGCCCGTCGAGTACATATCGAAGACATGAAACAAGGGACATAAAACGTAGAGCTGAAAAACGTAAGCATGAGCAATCGTCAGTGAGGAAAAGCAATGTGCATCGAACTCGGCATAAACGAAGAAAACAACACATGGCACCTTCTACCTTGGTGAACATTGTCGATTCCACTGATTCGGATCAGGAATATCCGCTAGATAGAGCACGGTTACAGGCAGCATGCAATATTAATGCTGGGAAAAGAAAGACTGATAAAGAAAACTGGGATGCATTGAAGCAGAAGCTGAAACTGCAAATGCAGAAAAGAATGCGACAACAATCAGAAACTGGCAAAGATAGTGTAGTTGCTGCTGACGAGCCCATGGTGGTAGTAGCCGACGAAGAGGAAGACGACGAAGTACTTGAACTGCGACTACGTGCACTACAAAGCAAATCACTACTTCATCAAGCCGAAGTTATTAGCCTGGAAGAAGATCCACTTCCACCGAAGGTTGTGAACGAAGAGCAACAGCTTCGTTTGGATGCTCTCCGTTCAGCCTTCACCAAAAAACACGAAAAAAGGTTGCGTAAAAAGCAAGAAGAAAGACCCTACTCGCCTAGTGATGAGTTGTTCCTTCTTGCTTCGCCGATTGAAGATGAAGAAGATGACGAAGTTCAAATAATCGAAAAACTTCCAGAAACGGTTGAAATTGCGGACAGCTCGTCAGAAGAAGAGAATCACATGGAAATCAGTTCTAATCCACAGTGCCCTGAGCCACCAGAATTTCCTCGGAAGATTGATATGCAACAAACAACGGATAATGGCTCCCGTAGTCCCTCAATGATAGCAGTATCTAGTCATGACAACAACGATACCAAAATTTCGGATTCTACCATTGTAGAACCTCCCCCACCACCGATCATAGGCGATTTACAAAGTAGGCTTCCTGAAGAAGATGACGAGGAAACTCTTAGAAATCAATTGCTATCAAATTTGTCTTCAACTGTTTCGAAACCGGCAACTGTTCGCATGACTGAAAACCGTCCCATGACTCCAGATTCGATGGGTGAAGAGGAAACCGAAGCATTACGCGAGCTAATTCTGTCCAGAATGCATAAAAAAGCTTCCAAGAAGCAGATCACATCTTTTGAAACTTCTCCTCTATCATCAGAAGTTCCCCAAAAGACTGTTTCGCAAGGCATTCCATGCAATCCAGTTGTTCTTCCATACGAAATGGAACCTCTTACCATCAGAATTGCAAACACTCTTCCGGTTCCAGATGAACCAAGCCAAATTACATCGCCCGCCTCAGTAAACCCAATCGTTACCGCAAGCCAATCAAAAGTACAATCTAATTCCAATCTAATAACATTGATCGGTAAGCAAAAAATTACTCGTAAGAAACGTAAAAAGTCTGTTTCAGCAGCAAAGAAAATGCTACAACAGCCTCAGCCTCCAATGTCGAGCGATCAGGTTGTAGCGATTGCCGTTCCGCGTCCTTCGCGAACGCTAATCAAAGCTCCCATAGTACAAACACCTTCCCCTCCATCACTAATGGTCACCACCAAGAAGCTAGTAAACAACCCGAACAAACTTATCAATCTGAACGCGCCGGTACGAATTGTCCACTCCCCTAGGGATCAATCTACCCTACTGGAAACATACGTCCAGAAGCCGGTCGCCAAAATGATTATACAGTTGGGCCATTCCGATTCGGACTCCGATCCGGATTACTATCCCGCTTCTGATACGGTTTCCAACCGGCCCGAGGATATCGCGGCTGAGATCGCCTTGGAAGAAGCATTCCTCCGCGATATAGACAACGCAAGTCCGTCGCGAGTGATGCTGGAAAGTCCCAGTTACTCGCCAACACCGACGCCTGCACTCAATCCCGATGGGGATAAAGATGCGTTACAGGAAGCTCCCACTGTAGCTGCAGGCAACAGCAACGAAGTGCCGTTCGAACAACGGTTAGATCAGTTCCTAAAAACGGTACGAAGCAAGATAGACCAAAGCCAGGCGGTTGCTGCCACAGTGGCCACAGCCGTTGCCAGGGATGACGAGCCGACAAAAGTTGTAGCGAGAAAAGCGACTCCCACTCCGATGACGGCTAGAGGCGAAGCAGGTGCGGGGCGGGGACCGGTTGTTCGAGCGACAAGGAAACCTATCACGGCACCGGCAGCGCCAATTACACCATCGGTGAGTATGCAAGGTTGCGGTTATGTTATACGGGGTGGTCGGATAATGGACGTCATTTCATCGTTGATACAGTCTTTTACATTATCGTTAATTTCATTAAGGCCTCATTGCTCGCAAGGTTTACTGAAGATCCAGGAAATCCGTATTCTTGTATTATTTGCCATAACTGGTTGCAATCGATTAAGCTGTAACTACCTAATTTAGTTCAGGTTGCTCTGTTTTCTCCCGAGATAATTCGATACCCAGATAGTCTAAAGTATCTTGCAATGGTCCTGCCCTGTTCCTGTGAAGGCGACAACCGCGTCATCCGCAGCCTGTCTTAGCTAAAAAAATCTCACGAGACATTCATCGATGTCTCTGACGTAGAAATTATGGAAAAGAAGGCTTAGACATGAGCCCTTAAAGACCTGTGTAAATAGTTCTTGAAATTGTTGGGTTTCCATGAGAAAAGCTCATACGTTTCTCAGACAACAAGTTGTACAAACAGTTGTTCAAAAATGGCGAAAGCCCACACCCGTGGAGTTTGTCTGAAAGGACGTCAACACAAACTGAAGCAAAAGTCCTCTTAATGTCAAGGAAATCTAAAACCATTTGCTCTTTTTGAGTAGGATTTATGTAGTAAGCAACGTCGTTCTCTCTCTGGTGAGCAGACACTAAATGATGATATAATAGTCCTGTCTAATGAGAGCTCGAAGTAGCTTGCAATCGATCTCGAGCACTTGAAGTTGGTTGTGCTAAGGGATCGTATAATGAGAGATATCCGAAAGCGGCTTTTTCGATAAGAAAATTATTTTGAGCTTTTTAGTGGAATGTTTTCACCTGTCATAAGACGAGTTTGAACAATCCCATTGAATTCCACCACTTAATTGTATCCTGACAGATACGTATTTCGACCTCAACAGTAAGGCCGTCTTCAGTGTCTTGTACTTGACTCGACTTAGTCGACAAGTCGAGTCAAGTACAAGACACTGAAGACGGCCTTACTGTTGAGGTCGAAATACGTATCTGTCAGGATACAATTAAGTGGTGGAATTCAATGGGATTGTTCAAACTCGTCTTATGACAGGCTTTTTCGAGCCAATCTAACATTGAGAAGTGTCAAAATGTGAGTCAAATAGTATGACATGGTAGATCAAAAGGTCTGAACTCCAGAATGATTCGAAAAACTTAGAACATCCGGTTTCGACATATCTAGATCGTAAATGATGCACATGGCCTATGAGGGCCTGCATGGGTTGTTATTGGCTTGATGTCGAGCCCAGTTGTCTTGGTAGATCAATTCGTCTGAACTCCAGAATGGTTTGGAGAACTTAGAACAACTGGTATGGACATATTATTATTATTTATTCAGACTAAGGCCGAAGTGGCCTGTGCGGTATATAAGAGTCTTCTCCATTCGGCTCGGTCCATGGCTACACGTGGCCAACCACGCAGTCTACGGAGGGTCCGCAAGTCATCTTCCACCTGATCGATCCACCTTGCCCGCTGCGCACCTCGCCTTCTTGTGCCCATCGGATCGTTGTCGAGAACCATTTTCACCGGGATACTGTCCGACATTCTGGCTACGTGCCCGGCCCATCGCAGTCGTCCGATTTTCGCGGTGTGAACGATGGATGGTTCTCCCAACAGCTGATGCAATTCGTGGTTCATTCGCCTCCTCCACGTACCGTCCGCCATCTGCACCCCACCATAGATGGTACGCAGCACTTTCCTTTCGAAAACTCCAAGTGCGCGTTGGTCCTCCACGAGCATCGTCCAGGTCTCGTGTCCGTAGAGGACTACCGGTCTAATTAGCGTTTTGTAGATTGTCAGTTTGGTACGGCGGCGAACTCTATTCGATCGGAGCGTCTTGCGGAGTCCAAAGTACGTACGATTTCCAGCCACTATGCGTCTCCGAATTTCTCTGCTGGTGTCATTTTCGGCAGTCACCAGTGAGCCCAAGTACACAAATTCTTCTACCACCTCGATTTCGTCACCACCGATGCAAACTCGCGATGCAAACTCGAACTACGCACATCACCCGATCCATCGTCGGTTTGATCAACCGTGTCAGTTTATCCGGAAAACCGTGTTCGTGCATTAGCTGCCATAGCTGGTCCCGATCGATTGTATCATATGCGGCTTTGAAATCGATGAATAGATGATGTGTGGGTAGGTTGTATTCGCAGCATTTCTGCAGTGGCGAATGGCGAACACCTGGTCCGTGGTGGAGCGTTCGCCCATAAAACCCGCCTGGTACTGCCCCACGAACTCCCTTGCAGTTGGTGCTAGTCGACGTCATAAAATTTGGGAGAGTACCTTGTAGGCGGCGATCAGCAATGTGATTGCGCGGTAGTTGCTACAATCCAGCTTATCGCCCTTTTTGTAGATAGGACACACGACACCTTCCATCCACTCCTGCGGCAAAACTTCCTCCTCCCAAATCTTGGTAATGACCCAGTGCAGCGCTCTAGGCAGTGCCTCACCACCGTGTTTAAATAGCTCTCCTGGTAGTTGGTCAACCCCAGGGGCTTTGTTGTTCTTCAGCCGGCCAATCTCCTCCTGGATTTCCTGGAGATCCGGAGCCGGTAGAATTATGTCCTGCGCGTGTTCTCCCAGGTCCATCACCATACCGCCATCTTCGTCTGCCACATCGCCATTCAGGTGTTCTTCGTAGTGCTGCCGCCACCTTTGGATCACCTCACGCTCGTTCGTTAGAAGGTTCCCGTTTATATCCTTACACATATCAGGCTGTGGCACGTGGCCCTTACGTGAACGGTTTAACTTCTCATAGAACTTTCGTGTGTTATTAGCGCGGTACAGTTGCTCCGTTTCTTCACGGTCTCGATCTTCCTGCTGGCGCTTTTTCCTCCGGAAAATCGAGTTTTGTCTGTTCCGCGCCTGTTTATATCGTGCCTCGTTCGCCCTCGTGCGGTGTTGCAGCAATCTCGCCCATGCTGCATTCTTCTCTTCCACTAACTGCTCATATTCGCCGTCATACCAGTCGTTTCTCTGATCCGGGGGCACCGTGCCTAGTGCAGCGGTTGCGGTGCTACCAATGGCGGATCGAATATCTCTCCAGCCATCTTCAAGAGACGCTGCGCCTAGCTGCTCTTCCTTTGGAAGTGCCACTTCCAGCTGCTGCGCGTATTCTTGGACTAGTCTACCGTCTTGTAGCCGCCCAATGTTAAGCCGCGGCGTCCGACTTCGACGCGTGTTGTACACCGTCGAGAGTTTTGAGCGCAGGCATACTGCAACGATTCAACGATTATCGTCCCGCAGTGGGCATCCATCGTATGTCTGCTCCAGCTGTGCGTAGAACGCTTCTTTCTCGTCGTCGGGTCTCCCTTCGTGTGGGCAGTGCACGTTGATGATGCTATAGTTGAAGAAACGGCCTTTAATCCTCAGCTTGCACATTCTTGCGTTGATTGGCTGCCACCCAATCACGCGTTGGCGCATCTTACCCAGCACTATGAAGCCGGTTCCCAGCTCGTTGGTGGTGCCACAGCTTTGGTAGAAGGTAGCCGCTCGATGCCCGCTTTTCCACACTTTCTGTCCTGTCCAGCAAATCTCCTGCAGCGCCACGACGTCGAAGTTGCGGGGATGTAATTCATCGTAGATCATCCTGTCGCAACCTGCGAAACCTCTCCATCAGTATGATTTGGCCACAGGACGGCACCTACTACGGAGGCGTCGCACTGAACGTAAAATTCGAGATCATATTTGGGACAAACGAGAAAAGGACCTGATCACAGAGTGTTTTTGAGTTCCAACTCAATAATAGGCGCGATCAATGTTGAGAAATGTTTAATAAACCTACGATACCAGTTTACTAGGCCAGTCAACAATATTGCTTTTATCACCTTTTATCTTGTCCGGATCGGTACGAATCGGGTTTTTAGACTGATATAACGGGATTCGACCATGGGCTCATCGATGGCTGGATCATTCCTAGTGCCAGCGTGCAATTTAGCTCCCTATCAAATTCCTATTGGACGTACGGTGAAACGAAATATTTTTGCTTTATCGGCTCACTTGTTCCCGTGTCTATAGAATGCTCTAAGACATGAGTACGCGTAAGATTGCCGTTGCTGTACAGCAGAAACTATTCCACAATTGCGTCGAGGAGTACACGAGGACTACACGAAAAAATTCTAGGCTCATTATCTGCTGTTTGAATCAATTCAACAGAATACATGTTATCCATCGGTTATCTTTCGGTTGATAAACAACTTCTAAGATATGGGACAGGGACACCCCGAAAGTAACATTTCTCCTAAAATACCTTTCTTTCGATTTTTTTCTTTATTTAGGTGTTTTTTTAATCTAACACATTTCTTCGAAAATGACATTCCCCTGAGTACGACAATACCCCGAAAATTACATTTCTCCGATTATGACAATTCTCCTAAAATAGTATTTCCCCGAAAACAATCTTTCTCACGAAATACCTAGTATTTTCTAGAATACAACAAGAATTAATAATTATTAATGTTTTCAAAAGTAAAATCTTTTTTATCAATGGATGTTCTGTTAATCTGTTGCCCTTCTTTGTTTTGAAATTTTCCTTCTTTCTATTAGTGGATGATCTTTAATCTTATTGTGCTCTTATCCTCATGTGGTAAAATATTAGTAACACAATAACCATTTGCAATAGAAAATCATAGAGAAATTGTTTTGGATTTTCATATCTTCTGCACTCCATCCGTCCCATAATGTTGCTTTGTTTGTTAAGCATTAAAACATTACCACATCAGTTTCAAACTGTCAGATAAATTCTTAACTCATTCGAGTAGAACGCCGCCACCAGAGTTTCCCAGTCTCGGGGAGGCAGTGTCCAAAAGAAACCAGCGATCCGCTTTTCTATTTCACAGGCCGTCCGTCATCTGCCTAAGTCTGCCCAGCTGGAATACCGCCGTCTGGTGGCACGTATGGCTCTTTTGGAAAAGCAGAAGCAACAGCGCATTTCCGTCCCAAGTCGTGTGCCTCCTCCGCACCCTCTGACGAAAACCATACTCAATACGGGTCCTGTGGAAACGGATGGGTCTGGTAAAAATCACGAGCTTGTGGTTACCGTTAACCGCGATAGGCGTGATGTAGTAGACCTTAAGAGCCCAAGTACAGCGTCTAATCTCCAGCAAGTGGCACAACACCAAAAGAAGCGATTTTCCGACCCACTAGTAAAGCGTGTTTTGATCAACAACACTGTTACTGCGGAACGGGAGAATGTTCTATCGCGGGAAAGTAATTCTCTGGAGACTAGAGATACGCAACCTCCGCTAGACAAAGCTACTGCACCTAGCGAAATGGAAATGCTGGATAATATTGGAAGAAAAGAAAATTATCGCATTGAAAACGCTATACATGAACCGGAGTTTAACTCGGCCCTAAAAAAGCTACCGTCGCTGAAAAAGGAGGCTCGCCTAGAGGTGTTGAAGATTGCCGAGAATCGTTTCGAGAAGCACAGGTAATAGCAAATGCTGAATTTGTATATAGGTAGCGGTTATATGTGATTAAACAAAAACATTACCCTCGTTTATTTCTCAAAAAAATAGACACTCGTTTAGCATGTTTTATAATTTCTCTTTAATACAGTCAAAAGTTTGCACAGGAGCTGCAGGAATTGATTGGTACCGTGGAGCACGCCCAGCAGGAACGGCAAAAGCAATACGATCTGGAAAATAAGGTTGCCTTTTTGAAGGACAAGCTAGCGGTACTGGAGCGGGCACTGTCTTTGCACAAAAACCGATTGGACGGAATATTTCCAGAGCTGCAAGAATCCCACACGAAAGTAATGTCCAGTCGGAAGAGGTCGATCGAGTTGAACAATCTTTGCCTATCGATTGGGCGGGAAATTCACGGTTCTCGGTATAGGTGAGTGAAGTTCAGCCAGCTATCTTTTTTTAAATTTATTAAATTGATTGACCATATTACCCACTGAATATACCCACTGAATATACATGAGCTACATCTTTTCAGCCCGCCGTCCACGGCTCGATCGGAAATTCATGAACAGTTGAAGGTACTGACCACGGAAACAAAACGTCTGAAAGACATGAAAAAGCTTTCGCTAGATGAGTTCAAGGAGCTAACAGCCGAGCAAAGGCGAATCCAACAGGAACGCCAGAAACACGAGATCGAGGAGCAACTTGCCATGCCGACTACGACTCCTGAACCAGCTGATCAGATCGTAGATCATCTATCGTTCAAAGGTGATGGAAGTCAGAGCGATTCAAATGAGCCTATATTTACGAGACACCCATCCGACGCTGATGTGGAACTAAAACTATACACAAGAAGTGTACCAACCTCCAGGAGTGAAAGCCCAATCGACACACCGCAACAGGATTTCCAACCTCTACCTAAGGAAGCTCCAGCGGTTTTAGAAGGCAGTAGTAGAACTCGCTTCGAAAAGTACACGTCTCCATTGGCGTCCCTAAAAAATCAAAGGTTAGTGACCGGACTGCACATTTCGAATTCCCCATCTTTCTTCCGACATTCGAAATGATAAAAAATCTTACTCTTTCTCTCTTTCGTTGGTTATCTTTTTTTAGTGCACTAAACATTCCGGATGGTGTTTTATGTCCCTATCAGATGCGTGGCGAGTGCTTTGATCAAGACTGTAAATTTGATCATTTGAAATAGTAGTGAATGCGCGTGACATTTACCTTTCCCTGCAACAATTCTCACACTAACCCAGTTTTCAATGTCTAAAATCTATCAAACACGCCAAAATCCTCTACATTTTATTCCAAGAGCGCCCCAAGATAACTCTATTTACCGCTCGACATTCTTTCAGGCGACCCATCCTTTTAATATTTACCCTGAACCTTCCGTTGGTCTCCGTAACTATCCGTAGTTTTATTTAATTTACTAACAATAGAGACACACGAACACATTTCACTTCACAACCTATTAATGATCCACGTGAAAGGAACGTAAAAGAAAAGTGTGATATCAACGAAGAAAACTGAGATAGTGTTGTTTCAAAACACCCACTACGACGAGCAGGAGGAAAGAAGCCTTAGATACAGGGGAAACAAGCTGAATTCAGTGATCAAATCAGTGAGGTCAAATATGTTCAGTGTATGTGCGTGGAGAAATGGTCGTTTATGAAATCTGTTGCGAACGACATTTTTCTATAATACGTAGCTAAGTAGTGCTCAAATCTGGATGGCACCGACAAGGAACCAAAAACAGATTACCAACGTATCGCAGGGAAGTTCACTGCAGTGATAAATCAAACCGATTGCCATAGGTTTCTCTAGTTTTGTTCAGTTTTTACTTTTTTTCTGATTCCATTTTGATTTCACTTTTATGGTATTAGTTTGGGATTTCGCTTTATTATTATTTTATAAGTTTACAAAAAAAGAAAACAAAAAATCAAGCCTGTTATGATTTAAGTTTTTCAATGAAGTTACATTTTTTTCGCCAGAAAATGTACTTCAGTGTTGGGCATCGCAGTACCATAAGAATGGTTATTTATTGCGTGCCACTCGCTATGGCTTGTTTTGTTTGATTGCCTCAAAGATGTATATCGCGAACGATCGCGGAATGCTGATGCATTGTGATCAACAACTTATATTTAAAAAGAAATGTTTAAAAAATGGGAGAGACATGTATTTTGTAGAAAAAACAAAGATGAATAAACAAAATTACAAAAATAAAATTGAGTTCAATGATAGTGATGAATTCTTCGAAATTTCTTATCTTGTCTAAGTATTCACCTGTTGTTAGGCGAGTTCGTACTATCCTATTCGACACCACTTGATTGAAACTTTGTAGAGGCATAGTTGAAACTTGTCTTATATGACAGACAAGTCAAAATATTCCACTTCTTCTGTAGTAATGGAATTACATATTCTCGTTTAATGTCGCTCGCATGTGTTTACAATGGTGCAGCTGGTAGTACCTCCTACAGGCAATAGACCTGGAAATAGACTCGGTTTTCAGCCACCACCATCTTCAAAATGAAGGAAGCCTACACATCAGACGGAAAAGGGAAGCTAATCGGATTGGACTAGTCATCAAACCATCGAAGCGGCTCAAGAGAGGACAATGTAAGTAAGAGTTTGTATCGGTCGTGACGAAATCGAGGTGGTTGAAGAATTTGTGTGCTTGGGCTCACTGGTGACCAACAGCGACACGAACAATCAATTTATTCGACCAACAATATCACACACGAACGATACCAGCAGAGAAATTCGGAGAAGGACCATAGCAGAAAATCGTACGTACTTTGGACTCCACAAAACGATCCGATCGAATAGAGTTCGCCGCCGTATCAAATTGACTATCTACAAAACGCTCATTAGAAAGGTAGTCCTCTACGGACACGAGACCTGGACAATGCTCGTGGAGGATCGAAAGTGTTGCTTACTATCTATGGCGGGGTGCAGATGAACTAGGTGAATGAACCACGAGTTGCATCAACTGTTGGGAGAACCAACGATGGTTACACCACGAAAATCGGCACTGGCACGTAGCCAGAATGTCGGACCTTAACCCGGTGAAAATGGTTCGCGACAACAATCCGACGGGCACCCGAAGGCGAGGTGCGCAGCGAGCAAGGTGGATCGATCAGGTGGGAGACGATTTACGGACCTCAGACTGCGTGGCTGGCGACGTGCAGCCATGGACCGACTTGAATGGTGAAGATTTTTATCTACTGCACAGGCCACTCCGACCTTAGTATGCTCGTGGCCTTCCACGAAGTCGCCGGCCTCTATCAGGTTTTCTGTTGAATATTGTTTTCTCTCTTCTTTCTTCCGATATTCGCACTAAGTGACCAACCCACTGAGGTTTAATTTTGTTGTGAAATCGCCTAATTCTGATAACTCAGGTTCATATCCCTTTGGTCGTTTTAACGGTTGAATATATATTGTTGAATAGCAGAAAAATCTTACTGTGACATCGAATCGAAAACTATGCTTTGGAAACAAAATTTGATGTTTTGATTTTTGTTAACAAAATAAGTAATCAGTTTGATGTCATATCAAACAATTTAGAAATCTACATCCAAATGAAATCAAAAGATGTAATCAGTCACAAAAATGATAATTTAAAAACAAATCATAATTTCAATTCGATGTCAACATCGAACTATGTTTTCTATTAGTTCTATTTATGATATCCGACTTTGCTCGGGTTTTGTCCCAATGAAGAAGGAGACAGCGAGGATAGGCTTAGGGCCCATGCTCACGAAGCACTTCTTCAATGCCACGTGCACAAAGCGTTAAAATACCACAGGTGTGCATCGACACGGCGACACTGCGTTTTTCCGATTCAATGAAGCTATCGAACGATACCGGACTTCATAATTCGCATATAGGCAAGCTAGTATCGACAAAAGAGGAAAAAGTGCGTGAGAAACATTTTTTGGTAACCCACCGTCGTGATTAAACCTACCGTTACAGTGTAGCGCAATAGGACGAGACCAGTGGCATTCTAGCTGAAATTCCGCTTGAGGCCCTTTCAAATCATTTCAACAACACTTGTACACCTGCTGGTATAAATTGCGATATTGACACTACCAAACGAGAGGTGGCGATGCTGCGTATTTATATCAATGTAAATTTGCATATACAGCAGTGACAACTGTTGTTGAATGCCGTAAGTTTTGAATGTTACTTTTGTACACTCTAGGTGGAGAGCAGTCATAAAGAAATTTGTAGTAAACCGCTTGAGTTTAGTATGGAGCTGTAATCAGATCTCATTTATTATTTAAAGTTGCAAAATGCAATAAGGGCATAAAAAATCAGAAAAAAAAATTGTAGCTTTTCTACCTAGGTCACATATCGCTGTGATGCGTAGTTAGTGAGAACGGGTGATTTGTCCATACAAGAAAATTCATTTTACTACAAATGTTGTGGCGCCATCTCTTTCAACCAGCACCTTTGGCCCTGTCCTATTGTCAGATTTTCGTTCTTTGGCACTGAGTCTTTTCTATCTTCAACAAGCAAAGTGGGTTCGTAACCCTGATCTGAAAGCACAATATTGTGTGGCTGGAGCAAGGGCTGTAGCGAAATTCGATGACAGCAGCTCACTTACGGTGCGTGTGCACGACACGGAGACCTGACAGTAGGTCGAGTCATGGCTTGATGCTCACCGATAGACACGCTGAGGTGTTAAGATGTTAATGTACAGGCGCTGATGGTAACTTACTCAAACGCCACATACCTCTTCTTCTCTCATAAAAAAGGCAAAAAAATCATCTTGCATAAGACGCAATGATTTTTTTCTTAAGATATTTGCACAAGACGAAGATGAAGATTGAACATCTTGAATTTGAGAAACCGATTAATTCCTTTAAAAACTGAACTCCGAAATAGACCTGTCTTAACATCTTGGATGCAAATGCGCAGATCGGAAGAAAAAGTTTCTTTCACCCTGTCATTGATGTGGAAACCCTTCATTCCGCTACCAACGATAATGGTCTGCGACTTGTAACCTTTGCTGCTGCTATAGAGGGATGGCAATAAGCAGTACCTACTTCGCACGTAAGAATATCCGCAAACACATCTGGCAACATCCGAGTGGAGACACTTGCTCACAGATAGACCACGTGCTGGTCGACGGACGACATTTCTCGGATGTTATAGATGTAAGGTCCTTCAGAGGTCCGAACATCGACTCGGATCACTATCTTGTAATTGTAAAAATTCGGGCGCGACTTTCCAGCGTCGCGAATTGACGAAACAACAGAACGATGCGTTTCAATATCCAACGCTTGTCAGTTGAAAGAGTTGCTGAACAGTACCACCAGGAGCTGGATGAGCGGATAAGAGATGCCACCGGATCTGGCGACGTCAACAGATTGTGGAAAAATATCCACGAAGCTGTGACTACAACAGCGCAGGAAGTGTTAGACACGGCACAGCGACGCCAACGAAATAGTTGGTTTGATGAGGAGTGCCAGCGAGTGATGGACGAGTAAAATGTTGCTAGGAGTCGAATGCTAGTGGCTCGTACCCGTTCCAACAGAGAGCGGTACAGTGTAGCAAA
The DNA here is from genome assembly GCF_024139115.2 of Armigeres subalbatus. Classification (NCBI taxonomy): domain Eukaryota; kingdom Metazoa; phylum Arthropoda; class Insecta; order Diptera; family Culicidae; genus Armigeres; species Armigeres subalbatus. The sequence goes on along the minus strand of NC_085141.1, from coordinate 376,133,808 downwards.
GGCAGAAAAGAAAGGAATCCACCGCAGAAAAAAGGCAACACAAAGAGAGTGTGATTGATAGCTGAAGCGCAGGAGAACATGAATAGAAACGATGTGCGGAGGTTTTACGCAACTGTCAATGGCGCGCGGCATAAGACTGCGCCAGTGCCCCCCATGTGCAATGACTGAGAGGGGAATTTGCTGCCAGACAAGACTATGGTGGCAGCCATGTGGAAGGAGCACTTCGAAGATTTGTTGAACGGTGAAAATGAAGGTGTATTAAGGAGCAGGATGGACATAGTCGGCGACGGTCGAGCTGAGGAACCACCAACGCTGGACGAAGTAAAGAAGGCTCTAAACGAGCTGAAAACAGTAAAGCTGCTGGGAAGGACGAGATCCGGATCGAGCTTCTCGAATACGGAAGTGTGCAACTGCATCAATCAATCCACATTATCCAGAAAATATGGGAGGATGAAGAACTGCCTGCCGGCTGGTTGAATGGCCTCATATGCCCAATCTATAAGAAAAGGCACAGAATAGAGTGGGCCAATTACAGAGGGATCACCCTTCTGAACTCGGCGTACAAAATCCTGTCGCGTAACAGACTGAGACCGCTTGAGGAGTCCTTCGTCGGTGAATACCAGGCAGATTTTCGTGAGGGCCGATCAACGATGGAACAGATTTTTAGCCTGCGGATGATTCTTGATAAATTCCGGGAGTACAACTTGCAGACTCACCATCTGTTAATTGATTTCAAAGCAGCGTACGATTCAGTGAAGAGAAATGAGCTGTGGCAGATAATGTCCGAACATGGTTTTCCGGCGAAACAGTTTAGACTGATACGTGCAACGCTGGATGGCTCGAAATCAAGTATTCGGATTGCAGACGAAGTGTCAACTTGTTTGTGACCTTAGACGGGTTGAAGCAGGGTGATGCACTTTCGTATTTATTGTTTATGTGAATCGTATAAAATAGGGCAGACTTCAGAAGGCTGGTGTTTCGGTGTGAATGTCGGAAGAAAGAATAGCGAAAACACTATTCAATAGAGAACCAGATAGGGGCCGGCGACTTCGTGGATGGTCACGAACACGCTGGCTACACGCAGTGGAATCGGACCTGGGGACCCTAATCGTTCGGGGAAACTGGAGGAACATCGCCAAATATAGTATATTAACATTATAGTCCACTTCGTGAATCCCCATATATTGGGCAAGAGACAGCACATTCACACCATCTTGCGTCAGAAATAGAAACTAACGCCTGAAAACGATAGCCAAGGGGTGCGATAATTGCACAAAATACACTTGTTTTACAATTTTTGAAAATTTCAATTTCATTTTTCAAAATTTTATTTTTAACCTCAGATATCAAAATGGGAACATGGGCTGATTTCTAGCATATTATTACGACTTGTTATACTGCATATCGAATCATTCGTTTAAGCACCCCTCGGAATGTCTCTTCACTGCATTGCTTGCCTTTTGTGACACCGCGGCGCTACTGCGTTGTCTCTTCAAATCAGCCAGAGTGGACTATATTGATAATAGAGTATATTTGACATCGCCCTAGACCGACGATTATGAAGCTCTACTATACGCCAGGCATAGGTGTATCGACGCTGTAGCCAACCAGGTATAAATCGTGGTTTTCATTTGCAGGACAACGATATGCAGATTGTATCGTTTAAAGGTTAAGCTAAATTGGTACCCAGTGTTATGATGTATAAATGAACTCCCAAGAAACAACCGTCTAAGACGAATTAAGTACTGTCCATTTAATTCCACCAGTTAATTTTCGTTATCTTTTTTTTCGTCGAGTCAAGTACAAGACACTGAAGACGACCACACAGTTGTGGTCGAAATACGTATCTGCAAAGATAACGAAAATTAACTGGTGGAATTAAATGGACAGTACTTAATTCGTCTTAGACGGTTTAATACATTCCACTAAAAGAGCTTAATATATTTTTCTCCCAAGAAACATTATTTATTGCAACAATAATCTAATCATCTTATCCCGTCCATTTAATCCAACTTTCAGCCTTGTGTTGTAACCAATAGCAATATCATCAAGGTGACCTTTGACATATGTTAAACTTCCGATTGTTCGGTTGTTGCCTAGAAAATGATATTTATCTCGAATATCATAGAATTATGTTAACTATTAGCCAATAACTACAAAATAATAGCTTTGTGAATGCTGCCAACGTTTTTAAACTTCGTGAATTTCGGATATCTGATCCAACGGGTAATTCCGCTATGACTAGTATGTCAGTGAATTCCAAAATAGACTTCAAGGAAATATATGTTGCCTTTCAAACAACCATTTGTACCATTCGATAGTTTTCCATATATCCAAGATATCGTTAGAGCTAGCTTATCTGGTAGTATTATGTAAGTCTTTGAGACGCGCTTTGTGATTTTCCAGACAGCGGTCTTCAAGACGCGCTTTGTTATTTTCCAAACCACAACCAATATGCCAGCGGTCTTCGAGACGCGCTTTGTGATTTTCCAAACCATAATCCATTTTTTAGTGGTTTTCCAGACCCGCTTTGTGATTTTCCAAATAACAATTAATTTTCCAACGTTCTTCCAGACACGCTTTGTGATTTTCCAAACAACAATCCATTTTTCAGCGGTCTTCTAGGCGCGCTTTGTTGCAATACAAACCATCTTGCCTTGTGTATTTTTAATTCATCCAATATTTTAACACATTAGCACATTAACCACATTTTGAAATCAGCGTCAGGATACAAAAAATAACCTGGCAGGATCGCCTAAATATGTGGACCCAAATGGCCGAAGCGAAATACGATGACAGCAGCTCTCCGTCGTTGCGTGTGCACGCCACGGAGATCTGACAACGAGCAAGTCATGGCTTGCTGTTCACCGATTGACACGCTGAGGTGATAGTCACCATAGTCACACGCTGATTGCAAACAGGTCCAGGAGCCAATGATTCTCGAGATCTGAAGAAATTGTGGTTTTTTCATCACGCTAATCTTTGCCCACTGTCAGATTAATTTGATGCAGTTAGGGGCCGTCCAGAAACCACGTGGTCATATTTTTGAAGATTTTCAACCCCCCTCCCCCCATGTGGCTTATCGTGGTCATTTGGCAAACCCACCTCCCCCCTCCCTTTGACCACGTGGTTTTTTTAAGTACAAAAATTAAAAAAAAAGCTTGTGTAACTAAAACATATGGTTAATCCGATCAATTTTGAAGATGGGCAATTTCAACTGATTCAAAATCAAACTAAACCCAGCATGGAAATTATAAATTTTCATGAATTCGAACATTTTGATGATGTTATCATGTTGTAATGTGTATCAGGTATTAGGATATTTAGAACTCGCACACCTACGATGCATCAGGAGGATACAAAAAAATGTGGATATGTTATAGATATGCTATAAACATTTCGAGAAAAATTTGTAATGGTTTAGAAATTTTCCAAAATATCCCTATATTTTTAATTTTTTTTAAATTTCTTTATTAGTGATTTTTTCAAAATAATTATAAAGTTCATCACTGAATATCCCTATAGATTCCTAAGAGTATTTGGGACCTTCCGTAGCTCTGGAGGTACTGAAAATTCTTAAGATATATCAAACCTCATCGAAGCATCTGAACTGAAGTCTTACAACAAAAAGTTTATCAGAGAATCACAAATTTAATATGTAATCTTAGAGCTGCAAATAAAATCTCCTACTGTTGTTTCTTTTGAGTAGCATTCCTGTAGAAATTCCAGTACTGCGGAGGTGAGCCAGCCAAGGGAGGTACAAAGAGATACAAAAAAATCCTGTTTTGTTTTCAGAATCATCAAATTAGTTTACCTTCCAATATTAATAGGTTTTTCTCAGGACATACAAGTTTTATTCAGAATCTCAAAACTCTCTTCGTTATGCAAAGATTCTATTATTCTAATCAGAACCGTAACACAATATCCTTTATATTCCTTTGCCTGAATTATACAGTTTTGGCTTAAAATGCAAGTTTTCATTTTAAATCTACAGTTTTTCATATTTTTGGGTTCCTTTTGGTAATCTAGAATTTATTGTTATATTTTGGTATTTAATTCTTTTAGGACGATGTAAAAAGGATTGACCATACATATTTAAGGTTTTCCATTCGATCTTGACAAAACAAGTATAGAAAGAACTGAAAAGTCGTATTTTTCCGGGTGTCATAGGCCAAACTGCTCTGAAGTACATATCCTCGAAAGTATCAAAAATTATTTCAAGAAACAAGATGACCTAAGCTGAGAATATATCTACAAATATCTATGTAATCAATTATTATTTTGGAATTCGGATCATTCGATTTACCCAATTAACTAACTACTGACCTAGCTCACTTTTGTGATTTTATAGACCATCTAAAACGCTGGGCATATATGACCCATCCGTCCTGAAAGGGTTGAGTTTTGTTTTGGAATTCAATTTCAATCGTTATTTTAACACTTTTTTTTAGATTGTTTTAGGGATTGGAGTGTTTTTTTCTGGAACATCGCCACTTTTTTCATATCACAGGATTCTTCTTAGTTCTAATATCCTTTTATGAATTTAAAAAGTATTATATTTAGAATTTCATGTTGATTTTTCAAATGCAAGCTTCTCTATGTCATAACCTTTTTCATACGCGCTACTAGAATTTTGTGCATTTTGAACATTTAGGTGCATTCTTAAATGTTTCGATCAATTATCCTAATTATTCAATATCATAAAAACTAAGCTTCTTAAGCCAAAATTTTTGCCTACATTTATTGCTTGGATTAATTTTACATTCCAAGAATTTTCAAGAATAATTTTTCTGGAGTTGCAAGGGAAACCCTTCGGAATATTGACAAGAGATTTTTCGGAGTCTCTACGAAAAAATCTTCAGGAATTTAACGACATTTTTTTCCGAAATTCCGTGGAAGAGTTCCGAAAAATGTTCGGTAGAAATTTTGAAGAACTAGAAGAATCCGTAGAAGGATCCGAAATGCATGTTTACGATGAAAATTCCAATAAACATCATATTCCGAAGAATTTCCAGTATAAATTAGAAAAAAAAACAGCTTATTTTTTTTACAGAATCTCTAAAGATTTTTTTCAAAATCCTGGGCAACTTTAGTGAATCTTCAAAGGAAATACTTCTAAATATCCAATTGAACTTTTTTTCGTTTTCTAGAAGAAATTCTTAGAAATTTTTAGAAAGCAGTTTTTTTTAATTTCCAAAATAAATTATTCGGAATATGCCAAAATATTTCCGATGGAAATTCCTAAGATTTTCCAGTAGAAAATCGAAAAAAGTTACAAGTTACAAGTGGAAATAACGACAAAATTGTACTTTTGTAGTACTTGTAAAGGTTGTACTTTTGAAGCATTTCCAGAAGAAATTCCTTAAAAAATTAAATCAAAATTTTAAAGATTTTCTGATGTGAAAATTCCTTAAAATTTCTAAATCATTTCCTGTGCATCTTTGCATGGTAAAGATTTAAAGCAATGTTTAGCTGAACCTACAAAGAAATCAAAATGTCTTCCCGAAGAAGAATGAATTTCCGAAGAAATATTGGAATGGTGCAAATTCAAAAAACATGAACCTTGAGAATTCTAAAGATCTATTCTTTGAAAATCCAAAGAATATTTTGAAGATAATCCATAGACTCTTCTGTAGAAATTCTAAATTTTGCCTCCAATAAAAAAATACTTGGAAAATTTAAAAATATGTGATAGTATTCACAAAGAGCCTAAAAAAGTATTCCGAAAAATTTTCATTTCAAAATTCCAAATTAAAAAAAAAATTCAAAAACAAAAAATCAACGGAAATATCAAAGTGTTTCATGTGGCATTGGCTGTTTAATATGTCTTGGAAATATAGAAAAAAAAATTCTTGAAAAATTTAGAAGTCTTCTTCTTTACATTCCAACTGGAAGTTGGTCTACTTTTCAACTTAGTATATTCTATTAGCATTTCCTCAGTTATAAATTAAAAGCTTTTATATGCCAGCCATTGCACGATTATATATCTTGTGTAGCAAGTAGGATGGATACACTATACCTAGGGTGACGAGAATGTTTCCCGCCTGGAAACATCCTAGACAGGAACGAGAATCGAACTCGTCGTTTCCGGATTGGCACGCCTTTGCTCGCAAGGCTAAATGGTCGGGGTTAAGCCAAATCACACCAAGCGCCAATGAAAAATTATCAATTTTTTTTCAAAAGTTTTCGTGTAACAGATTCATTTAATCACAAATCACATCAGTCATCATTCAACGCCATAACTGAGGATCTCCTACAACAAAGTACGCATTAATTGACATGGAATACTTCCGTTTTCCTTTTGCGAACAAAATACAGGTCGGACTCGATTATCCGGAGTATCGTTTTTTTTTTTTTCACTCCGGATAATCGAATCACTAGAAAAAAAAAATCAAACCTGCAATTAAATGACGAAAAAATTATATTTTTTCGTATTTGCAGTGGTGCAGTCAGAAATTATTTTGGAAAAACCCTGAAAATCCGCCTAACGGTATCGGTGACTTTCTGGTGTATAATAGACAATAGTATTTTTGCCATAACTTTTGAGTCCATAGTCCGATCCAGCCAATTTCCAATATGCAACGATGAGACAGGATACCCATTCGAATCTAACTTGTTGGTTGAGAATAGGTACCAAAATAATAACTAGACTATTTACGCACTTTTTGTACAAAAAATAGTATTTTGGCCATTATTTCTGAACACAATGTTTGATCTAGTCAATTTTCAACAGAAAGTTATGAAACTTTTGAGTCAATTGTCCGATCTATCCATTTTTCAATAGGAAACAATGTAAAGGCTCCCCCAGACCTGAGTGATTTCATCGCCGCAACGGCGAAAACAAGTCGCCGGGATTTTATCGTTGGGTCGCTGTAAAAAATGTTCCAGTTACTCTCCCCCTCCAACGGCGATAGAATCGCATTCGCCAAGCGTTAGAATCGAGTCGCGATTTTTCGGTCATGTGTGTTAGGGGGAACCTTAATAGGATTTTCCATTAAATGCAACCAGTCGCCAGCAAGTCGCCGTACTTGTAATCTCTTCTTGGTAACGTGTTTCCGTTTGTTGCTGAAGATTTTCCCGTGGAAATTCGCGATTTTTGCGTTATGAAATTGATGGATTATTCCTCAAAGGGTGATATTCTGCAAGATAAATTCCTTTAGAAAAACTCCAATTGTAAGGAAATTGATGCTGATGGAGCATTTTGACTTGTTTTACAATGGCAATTGTAATAGAAAGAAGCGTTTTATCACAACGTCGGTGGGGGGAATATTTCTCTGTCCCTTTTTTCGCATTTGTATCAGGTGACGAGCAATTTGTTTTCATGTCTTGTTATGATAAAAAAGCCTTATGTTTTATGTCCATCGTCGTTAATTATAAATTGAGAGCGAATTCTGCAAACCATGTTATGCATCCAAACACATGGTGGTGAGGTTACGTTTTCATCTTTCGAATGAGCGGCTGTTTTGTTTCAAATGCAATAGCTTAATAATCTGTCAAGTAATTGCATGAAAGGAAAATGGGAAACGGACTTCCACGGAAATGTTCTTGAAGCGAGAAGTTTGTGGACATGTTCTAAAGAAAATAATTGATTCATGGAAATAACATTAAATATGTAGAACACCCCTATTTCAGTCCCTCCCATACAAGCTACGTTCATATTTCTATACACAGAAAAAATAAAGAACCTAAAAAAAAAGTTTAAAGAACTCAACTTTGAGTACGAAATTCAAATTTTTAACTCAATATTAGGTAGTTTTCTCACTCCCTCTCATGAATGTTATTATAAACCTTTATAAACAAAGAGAGCTGCATCGACCCAACGTGTGCTGTTCCGTGGAAGAAGCTAAATTTGAGTTGTTTTCACCATAGTCTCGAGTGAGTGAAAATAACATAAATTTGAGTTGGTGAAACTTCATAGTGGGTGAAAATTCAACACGGGAGTAAAGGCAAAGTACTCACCGGATTTTTTCGCATTGAACTTATTTTTGGCTTCTTCCACGCAAGGTCGGATTTGAGTGAAAGGAACCGTCAAGTGAGTTGTTTCGCGGTTCCGTGTATATAATCCTATTTTGTATGAATATAACTGTAATATAATCATTTGAATTCAGGTAGTTGATATACAAGCCTATAGTCAAATTTCAATATACAAAACGACCCCTTCTCAACCCCCTCCCACAACCTAGATACGTCCCATTGTTAACATAATCATACTGTTTATTATATTATTGAAAATAAAAATTTACAATAAGAAAAAAAATCGAAGAAAAAAAATAATCGAGATAATCGGATAATCGAGTCTAAAATTCCGGATAATCGAACCCCGGATAATCGAGTCCCTGGATAATCGAGTCTCCGGATAATCGAGTCCGACCTGTATCACAAGTCAGTCAAAAAGCCGCTTGGTGCGGTTTGGCTGAACCCCGACCAACTGGAGACTGAACATTTTGAAGTGCACTCCTTAAAATGTTCGAAAAAAATGGAAATGAAGAAGAATTTCTGGTGAAGATTCGGAAGAACTTGTCGAAGAAATTCATTAGAATGTAAAAAAAATGAAGATATGAACATTTTTTTCCACCGAAAATTATATGTACCTATTTCCCACTGGACTGTTTTGAATTTTCAGACAGAATTCATATGGATTTTTTTTTCGGGGTTTTAAGGATTTTTTTTGGAATTTACACTGAAGATGTTTTGTTTTTTTCCTTAATTTCCAGATTTTTTTTAATTTCCAGCAGAATTTTTCAGAGAGAATTGTTTGAAAATCATTCTGAATGCCAGCACTTTATCAGGATTGTATGAAGTAATGTCAAAGTTTTTACAGGAGATTTCTTTACTGGATATTCTTTTGAAGTTTTTTTCTTAAGATATTTTCTTGAATTATTGTAAAAACATGAACATTTTTCTAAATTGTAGCTGCAGTCCGCTGATGCAAAAGTATCGGCGGCGTGATGCAAAAAACCATCTGCCGCGGAATTTAAAAATTTTTTTTTTCATTTTTCCTTTCCAAATATTTATCTTTGTGGAAATTGAGACTGAATCGCAGAGTTGAAAAGACGCTACGTGGACATCGGTCCCAAGATGCGCTTTGCGTTTAATGATTAAATCATTAAATTTTAATGATTTGTATTTTTTTCACCGCTATTGTTATTCACCAAAAGTTTTTCATGTAAAAAAACCACGTGGTTCGAGAGCAACACCCCCCTCCCCCCATGTGGCTTATCGTGGTCATTTTCCAAACCCCCCCTCCCCCCATATATGACCACATGGTTTCTGGACGGCCCCTTAGAAACAAACTTAGCTGGCTAGGAACGACATGCTGTGGAATGGACCCCGTTTTACATATGGCAAGGAGAACCCAGAGTTGAAGCCCTCTGTATCAGTTAACACAGTAATGAAGTACGACGGTTTTCCAATACTTACTAAGTTTGAAGCCTTTCAGAAAATGCAGCGAATTCCTATCTTAAATTTTCCATTTTTCCTAATTGTATTTTACGCTTCCAGCCCAACTGTCGAAAAAAGGTAAAATTGAGTCTTACTTCGTACCCAACTGTTCTTCGACACGCAATGCAGAAGATCCTAGGAGCCATTCGGTACCAAGTACCTTTGATTGAGGTGTAGAAAGTGGAGGCAATCGACAACAATCATTTGATTTTTCAGTTTGAATCACTTTCTCGATAAATATTTGCTAGGTGTTGGAGGACGAATTCCGTCACTTCCAACTACCCTATAGGTCGTAGTACCACCAATCGAAGCTTCATTCTCGCAGTCAATTGCTAAAACGTGCATGCTGGTCTCTCGAGCATGATTACCATTTTCAGACAACAATTTTGGTTATTGAACGCAAAATCTACTGTTCACAAAATCATTGTCGTCGATTGCTTTTGGTTTTGTCCAGCTACCATAGATCAGCAAATGGGAGATCTTCCATCGTACAAAGTAAATGCTGAACCCGTTTTCGAACAAGTTTCGGATTGATTATGCCGGAAACAGACAGCACGAAGGGCGACTCCAGTGAAAGGATATTTTTGTAATTTTATTTTCATGGTTTCAAAGGCCACACACCTCGAAGCAGTGGAAACATTTTCTACTGAGGCTTTTCTCAGCAGCGTTTCATCGTTTTGTGGCAAGAAAAGAATCTCCATGGACTGTCTACAGCGACAATGGTGCCTATTTTATCGGTTCTAAGGCAGAGTTACATGAACTCTACCAAATATTCCAAACCGAAGTAACTCAGCAGAAGTTATTCAAATTGTGTCAAACCAAAAAGATTCCCGGAAAACTATTCCTCCTAGTTCTTCTAATTATAGCGGATTCTGAAAATGTAAAATCAGTTTATTAGTATAAAAGGTTTATCAATCTGAATCACTCTCACAATTCCCAAACCTTTATACAACCAAATTCTAACGCAATTTCGAGAACAATTTTGGATTAGATGATCCAGTGAATATTAAACGGAGCTTCAAGTTCGCAACAAATAGACTCAAAAGCGAGTGAATATAAGGAGCCTGTTCAGATTACGAGCCTAATGACATGATAAAGAGTATCTTGATGTCAAAGCTCTTACTTGATACTGGATAGTCTACAGCTCCTTCGACGAACCTAAGCCGGATCGGGTATCCTTCTCTAGTGAACTCGATCCTAGGCTAATCGCTTCCAGTCGCCCTGAACGCGTTCTTAGTTTTTCTTCAACTGCAAAATGTTATCGTGTACGCCGTCTTCCACGAAATCTACGGACTCTTTCGGGTTCTCTGCTGAAAATTAACCTCACTTGACACTTTTACGGCATACCAACAACGTATCCAGCTACCCGTAGTCTGTCGTATTGTATAAGCTTCACAATATCCAGCCCGTTATACACCTGGTATAGAAAGCAAGCAAAAAGTTCGAGTGATGCCAGTGTGATTTTCATGATTTCATACGTTGCCATTTGGACAGTTTTTCACTGGTTATAGGGTTGCTAGTTCACAATAGAAAATAGAATAACTCCAAGGGTGAAGCCAGAGTAAACGCCACAGTAAAATTTGATAGTTTAGTTGCGTTTACTCTGGCGGACACCAAAGGCAAGATTTTTTTGCTTCAATATCATTCAAAAAATATTTTTCAACAAAGACTTTAAACATACATAATCTTAGAACTGGTAATCTAAAAATCTTCAACAAAAATTATAAAACTAAAATATATCTCATTCAATCGAAAATAGATGTGCCTGGTAACAATATGATTACTTCAAAACCAACATAATCAGAGGCAGTAAAATATCGCAAACATTGTTAAACCTATACCCCACACCTTGAATGCCCGATTTTTAAATACTACTTGTCATATTTTCTTTACTTGCCTACCTAAGTCTAACTAGAAAATCATTTTAAGCGCTGACATGAAGTGTAACGTTACCAATCCCCGGTAGAGGTAGTACATATTGAGCTTCAAGATTGCCCAATTTTCACGCAGGCATGTCGACAGCTTTTTCCAAGGATCCGGCGCGTCCTGGTATTCCCGACTACCGACGCTCTTGATGCAGCACTTGCTCATCACCCAGAAGGCCGTCATCCGGTTCTGGGTCTTTAGGGTGGTTTCGATCCCGCGAATGAGGTCGTTCGTTTTCAGCACCAGTAGCATCTGGCGGTCGACCTTTTCCAACACGTCAGAGATATGTGGGATGACCAGTTTGCCTTCCTTTTGGATGAGTTCTTTCTGAAAGGTCATGGAAGGGAAATTGCTTAGAGTTGCAGAATAAATTGAAAACTTATCTTAGACAAGGCTGAAGGTGTGACATTTCATCCTTGGGTTAATTTAGAATAGTTTCAAGCAGAGTTAATTTGTATTTACCTCAGCATCATCCTGTTTCACCCGATCGATACCGTGTATTACCGAATTCCACGGTCTGCCGGTAACCATACAGGCGAACAAACCCCACATGCTTCCTTCGACGCCAAGGGCTTGTGCGTGTCTTTTCATCCCCATCTGGTCAACTTTCAATATACTAAGCCACAGTTTTGAATACTCGTAGCGGAACTTTTCAGTGAGGTTAGCGTAAAGTCCGTGATCCAGCAACACAACTTCGGTGCCGCCTTTGTCTGACTTCCTGACCAGTATGTTACCCGGATGGGGATCACTGTGCACAAACCCTTTTAGGAAGATCATATTAGCGTACAGTTGCCCGATCTTATTGGCGATGTCATACCGGTCCAGTTTCTCTTTGTCGATGTATTCGACGTCGTTGACTTGACCGCCCTTCAAGAACTCCATCATTAAAACTCGGGAAGTGGTATACTCCCAGTAGATTTTCGGAACCTTGAGCCATTTGTAGTCTTTAAACATTTCAGCTACTTTCTCAGCGTTGTGACCCTCATGCTCGAAATCCATTTCAACTGGAAGATTTCTCTTGGTTTCATCCACCAGCCACTGGAACTTGAAATCTGGGAAGGTCCACGTTACTAATTTGACTAGCACTTCCATGGTCTTGATGTCTACGATAGAGTTCCCCCGTACATAAGGATGTTGCACTTTAACGGCCACTTCTGTGCCGTCTTTCAAAGTTGCTCGATGGACCTGTGCTAGCGATGCTGTACCCAAAGGTTCCGAATCAAACGAGGAGAATATATCTTCCGGATTTACTTTCAGATCCTGTCGAATCACTTTGTATAGGTCTTCGATAGGATTTTGCGGCGCGTTGCTGTGTAGAATCTTCATCGTGGTAACATATTCGTACGGTAGAAGGTACTCCAAAGCACCAATGTGTTGTCCGACTTTGATGTAGACGCCCCTATTTGTACGGCATAGGTCAAGAAGCTTTTCTGCCGCAATCTTGTGCGTTTCGCTTTTCAGCTTGAGATAGGCTGGATCCTTTTTGTCCGGCCATTCCTGTTTGTAAAGATTTGTTTTGTAGGTCGCTGCGATGTCGAACACGGTCATGCCCGCTCGACCCAGCCGAACGATGCCGATCGAGTTGATATCGTAGTCGTTCGCATGCAAACTGAGCGCGGTTCCCACTAGAGAACCTCCTACCAGGCCATACTTCAGTAGGCGCTTTGTAGGCCACATTTCTGATGCCTGTTTTATACGAAGTTACGCTCAGGATAGCAAAAGAAATCTGAAAGAAAAAAGAAACATTTTATTAAGAAATAACGCTATTTAGATTCTAAAACAAGAATTTAAACTATGTCAGCATTGTTAAATACATTAAATTTTGTGTCTATTGCGTCATTGGGTAATCACTAATCGCACAAGCAGCACTTTCAAGTGCCAACGACACATCTGCAATGTTAGCTTTCATTTGCAAAATCGCAGCAAAAGAAACAGTTCCGCTATGCCTCACTCTCCCGTAAATGATTATAACCTGTTGGGGCCAATGACTGATATCAAACAAAAGCACCATATCGACCATATCACGAACATCACAGAAGCGTAACGACGACGACACTGGTTTGGCGGTAACTTGTCTGGATACTTTGACCTTGGTATGTTGCATCATCCGCGTGACCGGTTCCCACCAAATTCCTCATCTGGAGGAGTGACTGATTTTTCATAGTAACTAACACATTTTGCCGACCTACATAAAACTGACGCGTGGTTAGGAGAAATATGCTAATGATTTTCAAATATCTAGTCTTTCAATATTGTTCCATGACTAACATTACATATAATTATGCATACCACGAAAACTTGTTCCGCCAATGTCGACAATCTTCTGACCTCGCTTTTACCTGACCGCACGCGTGGAATATATTTTTTTTCATCAAACATTTGCTTCTTCTACTCGCAGACGGAACTGACCATCACTTACGTAAATTGAATGATAATTGCTGTCCAAATTATACTTCACAGCACTTACCTTGACCGTTGTTCGATACCTCCTGGTTCCTCAAAAGGTGAACGTTGGAATAATGTGCAATATCGTCAAGATAATCCCATTTTAGATAAAATATTAGACAAAATTTCACTTCGTTGGCATTGCTTGTCTTGCTAATGATAGATCATGATAACACTCACTGCGAAAGAAAGTAAACACGCGCACGTTTACGCACCAGTGGCCAAAGCATGAATGAATGGAATGAATGAATTCGATATCGATGCAGAAAAAGAGTGCGTGCACGCTAATGCTCATTTTCACAAAAAGTGGCTCTCTTCTGACATGCACGCTTAAAATCAATAACACAGAGATGTGTTTGCATCACACAAAACGGACCTAATGTGGAACATCCCCTAGATGAGCGACAGTTACACAGGCACAAAAATGCCTCGTACGGTCGTGATAACGGTCCTTTTCAACATGTAAACGTTTGTACAGATTCCTTGTTTCATGAGGAACCAAATACTGTTGAAAATATTGAAATCCAAGCTTCAATAAAACCACACGAGCTATTTTTGTGGCTGTGTAACTATCGCTCATCTAGGGGATGTTCCACATTAGGTCCGTTTTGTGTGATGCAAACACATCTCTGTGTTATTGATTTTAAGCGTGTGGGTGTACACGGTTAGAGAAAAGTACGCAGTTGAGGCATGTTTTTAATTCCTTTTATACACGGAACCGCACATAAACACAATAAGGTTTGCTGACGTTTAATACTAATGCCCCCTCAGGGAATCCTTATTTCCAAAAGTTAGGAAAAGTCAGAATTTTTCAGATTTTTATCTCGTTGCGTTACAAAGTTACAGCGGTGTTTTGGGTGTGCTTGGGTCGAAATGGACCCCAATGCACTAGGAAGGTTAACGTATGGATTGTGAGAAAAATCCAACTTTGTTAGCGGCTATAACTCGGCTTTGCACTGAATTGATAATACAAGTACCACAGGTGTGTCCAAAAGATATATTAGTTACTAGATAAAGATTGCCGCTTCGGTTCCCTTTGTTCTGCTGTCCGAAACATGTGTGGTACATACCTGTCAAATCGTATGGATTTTCCTTCTTTGACATTTAGCTCCCCTATCCTCGCCAGCAAAAGATGTTCCGGACAGCGACGACAGCGACAATCTTTATCTAGTAACTAAAACATCTTTTGTGTGTCCTTATATGGGGGACACACTTGTGGTATACGTACCATGGTACAAGGCGACAAGAAAATAATTTCAAGGCTATCTTTAATGAAGACAATAATTGGTATGGCACTCATTTCAAGATTTTTGTACCATGGTACGAATATCACAAGTGTGTCCCCCACACACAAAACACAAAACACAAAACACACACAAAACAGACACACAAAAGATGTTTTAGTTACTAGATAAAGATTGTCGCTGTCGTCGCTGTCCGGAACATCTTTTGCTGGCGAGGATAGGGGAGCTAAATGTCAAAGAAGGAAAATCCATACGATTTGACAGGTATGTACCACACATGTTTCGGACAGCAGAACAAAGGGAACCGAAGCGGCAATCTTTATCTAGTAACTAATATATCTTTTGGACACACCTGTGGTACTTGTATTATCAATTCAGTGCAAAGCCGAGTTATAGCCGCTAACAAAGTTGGATTTTTCTCACAATCCATACGTTAACCTTCCTAGTGCATTGGGGTCCATTTCGACCCAAGCACACCCAAAACACCGCTGTAACTTTGTAACGCAACGAGATAAAAATCTGAAAAATTCTGACTTTTCCTAACTTTTGGAAATAAGGATTCCCTGAGAAAATCAGCTTCCAGCGACATCTAGGAGAGGCGTCACAAAAAAAGTGACACATTGTGCATTGGGGTCCATTTGGACTCAAGATTTCATCTCGATCACAAAAACTCAAATTTCAACCGATTTTCGATCTTTAGGCACCAAACGAAAGCTGTAGGTTCCAATAACAAGCCCACGGTGCGATTCATCCAAATTGACCACTCTAGTCCCCGGGGAACCTGTGCTAAAGAGGTACTGTTTGAGCTTCTCAATTTGGCACCAAATTATCGAGTTTCGTGTAATGAAACATAAAATTGCTTGCAAATATGTGCTCTGATGATCCCAACTGTATTTGCTATATTGTATATGCCATTTCTGGGCAAATGTATCCCTCGAGCGGTCATCGGAAAGCCCCCTGGAAGATCCGGAACTTCCGTAAAATTGGCCAATTCTAAAAGTTCATCCCAGAGCTTCGCGATTTTTTGATAACCATTCATTCTGGCAAATTGTGGGGGCAATCAATAGTTAAAGCCTTCTGTGACCTACAAATGTCCCAGAAACGGTCCTCCGGAAGATCCGGAACATCCGTAAAACGGCCAATTCCAAAAGTTTATCCTAGAGCTTCGCGATTTTTTTAAAACCATTCATCCTGGCGAATTGTGGGTGCAATCAATAGGTAAAGTCTTCTGTGACCTCCAAATGTCCCAGAAACGTTCCTCCGGAAGATCTGGAACATCCGTAAAAAGGTCAATTCTAAAAGTTCATCCCAGAGCTTCGCGATTTTTTGATAACCATTCATTCTGGCAAATTGTGGGTGCAATAAACAGTTAATGTCTTCTATGACTCCAAAATGTCCAAGAAACGGTCCTCCGGAAGATCCGGAACATCCGTAAAAGTGGCCAACTCTAAAAGTTCATCCCAGAGCTTCGCGATTTTTTGATAATCATTCATTCTAGCAAATTGTGGGCGCAATCAATATTTAAAGCCTTCTGTGACCTACAAATGTCCCAGAAACGGTCTTCCGGAAGATCCGGAACATCCGTAAAATGGCCAATTCCAAAAGTTCACCCTAGAGTTTCGGGATTTTTTTTAAAACCATTCATTCTGGCAAATTGTGGGTGCAATCAATACTGAATGTCTTCTGTGACCTTCAAATGCCCCAGAAATGGTTCTTCGGAAGATCTGGAACATCCGTAAAATGGCCAATTCCAAAAGTTTATCCCAGAGCTTCGTGATTTTTTCGTTAGCTTCCATTCTGACAAATTGTACGTGCAATAAATAGTGAAAGTCTTCAGTGACCCCTAAATGTCTCAGAAACGGTCCTTCGGTAGATCTGGAACATCCCTAAACATGGACAATTCCAAAAGTTCGTCCCAGAGCTTTGTATTTTTATCATAATAATATATTCTGGCAAATTTTGGATGCAATCAATAATGAAAATCTTCTGTGACCTCTAAAATGCCATAGATCCGGAACATCCGTGAAGTGGCCATTCCAAAGGTTCAACCCAGAACATAGCAATTTTTTCGTAACCATCCATTCTGGTGAATTGTGGTTGCAAACAATATTGAAAGTCTTCTGTGGTCTACAAATGTCGTAGAAACAATCCTTCAGAAAATCTAAAACATCCGTAAAAGTGGACAATTCCAAAACTTCAGCACAGTAATTTTTTTTGGTAACTCTTCATTCTGGAAAATTAATAGGGAAAGTCTTCTGTGACCTCCAAGTTCTTAAGAAACGGTCCTCCGGAAGATCCAGTTCATTCGTAAAAGTGCTCAATTCCAAAATAATATCTTAGAGCATCGCAATTTTTTCGTAACCACCTATCCTGGCGAATTGTGTTTGCAATCAATAATAAAAGTTTTCGGTACTGTACGGTAATGGTACTCCGGAAGATCCGTGAATGTGGCCAATTCGAAAAAGAATTCACGGAGGAACTTCCGAACACTTCGTTGAGAATTTCTGGAGGAACTTCCGGAAGAAGTTCAGTGGAGCTCCCAGAGCAGCTCCCCAAGGAATTACTTGATGAACTTCTGGAGAGATTTGCGGAAGAACTCTCAGAGTTCTCAGAAGAACTTCTAGAGGAATGCCTTTAGGAACTTTCTGAGGGATTACTTGATGAACTTCCGAAGGGATTACCGAAGGAACTTCTAAACAAACTTCCGGAGGAAGTTCTTGAATAACTTCCAGAGGAGCTTCTGGAGAAGCTTCGGAGGAATTCAACAAGGAACGTCACCACGCGAAAATTAGCAAAGCTGTGGGATGAACTTTTGGAATTGACCATTTTCACTGATATTCCTGATCCCCCGGAGGACGGTTTTGTGCACATTCAGAAGTCCTAGAAAATTCCAACTAGGGGAGACTGGGTTGACTTGGTCCCATTCTCTGATTTCCGATGTATCACAATCAAGAATAAATAAACATACGCGATTTCCACACAGACTCTCTAAGAATTATAGAAATTAATTTTTACATACCCTCTCGGCTACTTCGACATAAAACATTATTTTTAACCAACCACTGCCGAACAAATTACGTCGAATTCGGGCCTCTCAACCGAATGATGGCTGTTTACAATCAACACTGCGAAACTATTGACTTAACAATGTTTCGGCATAACATTAGACAATATTTTCAAAGAACAAACATTACAAATTCAGCAATATAAATTCAAAATCAAAATTATACATCATTTTACTAAAAAAAACTATTATTTAATCATACAAACAAACAAGTATATGTATATGTGTATAACAACGTAAACTAAGTTTGACGAAATAAAATAAATAAACTAATGAGGGATCAAGTGTCCTCATATTGAGGCAATAACTTCAAATCCAAATATTCTAAAACTTTGATGGAATGTTGACATTGTCATCAGTCCAGATCATTAAGCATATTCATGGCTTTGTTCTGTGAAAAAACGAAAGCATTTCGTCATTGTTATGAAAAGTTGTTCAAATTTTGCGTGGCCAATAAACAAATCTTTGGGAAAGTCAAAACACACAAACCGGCCTGCAGAATGAATAAGGTTTGTCAATCCAGAAAACAACTCATCACATAAAGGTTATTTGTCTAGAGGATCTATATTTAAAAATACGCTAGAACAAAACTACTTTAGTTCTCGATAAAACAGGGGGTGATCAAGTCTCCCCGGGGATCGAGTCTCTCCGCCTTCCCCTATTGATTGCACAATCACTTCTCCGCTATGGATGTTTTCGAAATAAAATGTGGAGCTCTGGGAGAAACTTCTAGAATTCATACTTTTAGCGGATGTCCCAAATTTCCCGGAGAACCGGAGCCGTTAACAATGTGAATGTTAATGTCTAAAAAATCGAATGTGATTACTTTTGGTAGGTCACAGAGGACTTTCACTATTTACTTCACATATAATTCACCATTACTACGTGAATGCTAACAAAAGTGCTCAAGTCTGGGATCAAATTTTAGGATTAACCTATTTTACGGATGTTTCGGGCTTCTTGAGGACCGTATTGTGGTCTTTTCGGGCCACAATAGACTTTCACTATTGATTGCATAATCCATTCGATGATATAAACAGATTCGAGAATTTGCTTTGAGATGAACTTTTGGAATTGGCCACTTTTACGAATGTTTCGGATTTCCCGGAGGGCCGTTTGTGGTCGTCTCAGAAGACTTAAACAATTTATTGCGTACACAATTTGTCCCTATGGATGGTTACGAATAAAATAGCAATGCTCTGGAATGATGTTGTGGTATCTGCTCCTTTCGGGAGCATTTCCGGGTCCCAGAAGACTTGCACAATTGATTGCACAGGCGATTCGGTTATGAATGAATTGCGAAGCTCTGAGATGTATTTTTGAAATTGGCCACTTTTACGTATGGTCCGGATCTTTCGGATGACCGTTTCGGAAGCTTTTTGAGATTACTGAAAACTTTCACTACTGATTGCATCCATTATTCGTTAGGATGGATGATTACGAAATAATGCGAATCTCTGGGATTACCTTTTGGAATTGACCATTTTCACGGATGTTCCAAGAAAATCACAAAGTTCAGAGATTAACTTTCAGAATTGGCCATTTTACGGATGTTCGGGATCTTCCAAAGGACCGTTTCTGGGACATTTTGGGGTCACAGAAGACTTTAACTGTTTTTTGCACCCACAATTTGCCAGAATGAATGGTTGTCAAAAAATCGCGAAGCTCTGGGATTAACTTTTAGAATTGACCACTTTTACGGATGTTCCGGATCTTCCGGAGGACCGTTTCTGGGACATTTAGGGGTCACAGAAGACTTTAACTGTTTGTTGCACCCACAATTTGTCAGAATGAATGGTTATCAAAAAATCGCTAAGCACTAGGATAAACTTTTGGAATTGGCCGTTTTCGGATGTTCCGGATCTTCCGGAGGACCGTTTCTGGGACATTTGTAGGTCACAGAAGGCTTTAACTATTGATTGCGCCCACAATTTGCTAGAATGAATGGTTATCAAAAAATCGCGAAGCTCTGGGATGAACTTTTAGAGTTGGCCATTTTTACGGATGTTCCGGATCTTCCGGAGGACCGTTTCTGGGCCATTTTGGAGTCACAGAAGACATTAACTGTTTATTGCACCCACAATTTGCCATAATGAATGTTTATCAAAAAATCGCGAAGCTCTAGGATAAACTTTTGGAATTGGCCGTTTTACGGATGTTCCAGATCTTCCGGAGGACCGTTTCTGGGACATTTAGGGGTCACAGAAGACTTTAACTGTTTGTTGCACCCACAATTTGCCAGAATGAATCATTACGAAAAAATCGCGGAGCTCTAGGATAAACTTTTGGAATTGGCCGTTTTCGGATGATCCGGATCTTCCGGAGGACCGTTTCTGGGACATTTGTAGGTCACAGAAGGCTTTAACTATTGATTGCCCCCACAATTTGCCAGAATGAATGGTTATCAAAAAATCGCGAAGCTCTGGGATGAACTTTTAGAATTGGCCACTTTTACGGATGTTCCGGATCTTCCAGAGGGCTTTCCGATGACCGCTCGAGGAATAAATTTGCCCAGAAATGGCATATACAATATAGCAAATACAGTTGGGATCATCAGAGCACATATTTGCAAGCAATTTTATGTTTCAAACACGAAACTCGAAAATTTGGTGCCAAATTGAGAAGCTCAAACAGTACCTCTTTAGCACAGGTTCCCCGGGGACTAGAGTGGTCAATTTGGATGAATCACACCGTGGGCTTGTTATTGGAACCTACAGCTTTCGTTTGGTGCCTGAAGATCGAAAATCGGTTGAAATTTGAGTTTTTGTGATCGAGATGAAATCTTGGGTCCAAATGGACCCCAATGCACAATGTGTAACTTTTTTCTAATGCATTGGGAAGGTTAAACCTAACTTCGGAAGTGGTGCGCTGTTTTCATTTGGTTATGTGCTATACAGCGCACCACTTCCGAAATTAGGTTTAACGTATGGATTGTGAGATAAATCCAATTTCGATAGCGGCTATAATTCGGTTTTCTACTGAATTTATAATACCATGGTACAAGAGAACAAGAAAATTATTCTAAGACTATCTTTAATAAAGACAATAATTGGTATGGTACTCATTTCAAGATTCTTGTACCATGGTATACTTGTATCACAAGTGTGTCATCCCGAATAGAAAATACAATAGAATACCATTAAAATATCATAAAATTACAATACATTTTATTGATGAACATTCAATTCTATTGTTCTTCTATTGTACCAATTAAATTGCCTTATTATTGTTCCAATAAACTTACAATAAAATCTATTGACAGAAAAATGTTGACAATAGAATAACAATAAATTCTATTGTAATGGCAAAAATTTGTTCGAGAAAAAAATGTTTTTTTTTATTGTTACGGTAACTAACAACCCCTATTTTTTATTGTAAAACTGCCATTTACAATAGGATTTATGGTGTAAAACAATATTCTTAATTGTTATTCTATTGTGAGCTACAATAGAGATTATTGTAATTACAATAAAATGTATCGTATTGTTACAATAATTTCTATTGTAATTCTATTGGACTTTTTTATTCGGGATTAGTATAATCATCTTTCTCTTGCACGCGCAAAGGAACACTACTAAAAATCCACACATATTTATTGTCAAAAATCCATAGATTTAACTTATGATGTATAACAGCGCACACATAATCATTCTCCACGCGAACTACTAATGATATGTATATCCAAATAAACTTAATTGGCACGGCATATGCTGGGTAAAGCGTACCATTGGTACTTCGCGTACTTGAAGGAATAAAATAGACCCCATCTCGCGGTCCTTAGCCTCTTACCCAGCAACTCCTATCCCTACCTCCCCGTGGTGCTGGCCGGGATACGAGCAACCTTAGGGAAGCTCGGATAACCAACCCCGGTGAGAACTATGGTCGTATGCGACAGGTAAGGGGGGGTTTGCTCCTCTCCGGAGGTGCAAATCTTACTGAGCGTCTGTTCTCCATGTTAGGGGCGGCTGATCATCGTCTGAGTGTCAGCGAGGGACTCTAAGTGAAACTGTGCACCATGGTCCACCGGGAATAAGGAGGAATGGTCCTCCGCCAGCCTTTAAAAACATAAGCAACGAACAATCAACAAGAGAGTACGGGCCGGAACCATCGGCGAAGACCACTGCGACGAAAAGGGACTAGCGATTGGAAACTCGGTTCATGGAACTGCAAATCTCTCAACTTCATCGGGAGCACACGCATACTCGCCGATGTGCTCAAGGACCGTGGATTCGGCATCGTAGCGCTGCAGGAGGTTTGTTGGAAGGTATCAATGATGCGAACGTTTAGAGGTAATCATACCATCTACACGAGCTGGGAACAGCTTTCATAGTGATGGGCGATATGCAAAGGCGTGTGATCGGGTGGTGGTCGAGCAATGAAGGAATGTGCAGGCTGAGGATCAAAGGCCGGTTCTTCAACTTCAGCATAATCAACGTCCACAGCCCACACTCAGGTTGGCCAAGAGGAGGAGTTTAGACCGACTATTGGGAAGTTCAGCGCACACCGGCTGACGAACGAAAACGGCCTACGACTAATTGATTTCGCTGCCTCCAAGAATATGGCCTTTTTTTTTTGTCTTTGTTTAGAGACTTGCGGCCCGAGGCTGGCTCGTCTCCGAAATATGGCCATTCGCAGCACCTACTTCCAACACAGCCTTCCGTATCGGTACACCTGGAGATAACCACTGCAGACAGAATCACAAATCGACCACGTTCTGATTGATGGACGGCACTTCTCCGACATTATCGACGTCAGGACATATCGTGGCGCTAACATCGACTCTGACCACTGTCTGGTGATGGTTAAACTGCGCCCAAAACTATCCGTCATCAACAATGTTCGGTACCGACGACCGCCGCGGTATGACCTAGAGCGACTGAAGCAACGTGATGTCGCCACTGCATACGCGCAGCATCTCGAGGCAGCGTTGCCGGAAGAGGATGAGCTCGATGGGGCCCCTCTTGAGGACTGCTGGAATACAGTTAAAGCAGCCATTAATTACGCAGCGGAGAACAACGTCGGGTATATGGGACGAAGTCGACGGAACGATTGGTTCGACGAAGAGTGCATACAGATTCTGGAGGAGAAGGACGCAGCGCGGGTGGTCGCGCTGCAGCAAGGTATCCGGCAGAACGTGGAACGTTATAGACGGAAGCGGAGACAGCAGACCCGCCTTTTTCAGAAGAAGAAACGCCGCCTGGAAGAAGTGGAGTGCGAGGAGATGGAACAGCTGTGCCGTTCTCAAGAAACACGCAAGTTCTATCAGAAGCTCAACGCATCCCGCAAAGGCTTCGTGCCGCGAGCCGAAATGTGCCGGGATAAGGATGGGAGCATCTTGACGAGCGAACGTGTGGTGATTGAAAGGTAGAAGCAGCACTACGAGGAACATTTGAATGGCGCTGAGAGTACAGGCAGTGAAAGTCAAGGCAGCGGAGGAGATGACTACGTCAGTTCAGCGGGCGATGGAAGCTAACCAGCCCCCATCTTGAGGGAAGTTAAGGATGCCATCCAACAGCTAAAGACCAATAGAGCAGCTGGTAAGGATGGTATCGGAGCTGAGCTCATCAAGATGGACCCGGAAAAGCTAGCCACTTGCCTGCACAAATTGATAGTCAGAATCTGGGAAACTGAACAGCTACCGGAGGAGTGGAAGGAAGGGATTATATGCCCCATCTACGAGAAAGGCGACAAGCTGGAGTGTGAGAACTTTCGAGCGATCACCATCCTTAATGCCGCCTACAAAGTGATATCACAGATCATCTTCCGTCGTCTGTCACCATTAGTGAATGAGTTCGTGGAAAGTTATCAATCCGGCTCCGCTCGACAATGAACCAGATCTTTACTGTACAGCAAATCCTTCAAAAATGCCGGGAATACCAGGTCCCAACGCACCATCTGTTCATTGATTTCAAGGTGGCATACGACATGTCGCGACAGTATAGACCGCGTAGAGCTATGGAAAATTATGGACGAGAACAGCTTCCCTGGGAAGCTTACCAGACTGATCAAAGCAACGGTGGATGGTGTGCAAAACTGTGTGAAGATTTCGGACGAACACTCCAGTTCGTTCGAATCGCGCCGAGGACTAAGACAAGGTGATGGACTTTCGTGCCTGTTGTTCAACACTGCGCTAGAAGGTGTCATGCGGAGAGCCGGGTGTAACAGCCGGGGTACGATTTTCAACAGATCCAGTCAATTTATTTGTGTCGCGGATGACATGGACATTGTCGACCTAACATTTGCAAAGGTGGCAGAACTATACACCCGCCTGAAATGTGAAGACAAAGTACATGCTTGTGGGCGGAACCAAGCGCGACAGAATGCGGAGCGAACAAGAATGCGGAGGAAAATATTCAGCTGATTCCCTTCTAAGAAGAGAAGGATGAAGAAGAAGCCAAGGAAGAGGCTAATAATACAGTGGTTCCTGTAAACAACAAAGCTGATGGTGAGGAAAACAGTGAACTAAAAGCTGGTGTTCGTCGGTCTCGACGTGCTACTCAAGGATCGCGGCCAAGGTACCTGGAGGAATATGATCTGGGATGCGTCGGATATGCTGCGTGTGCAGTGGAAGGTCCAGTAAATCATCGAGACGCTTTGCAAGATCCGGTGTGGCGTGAAACCATGAACGAAGAGCTTGTCGCTCATCAGCGAAACGGGACATGGAAGCTGGTTCCACGGCCGAAAGACCAGAAAGTTATCTGCTCAAAGTGGATTTACCGAGTCAAACGAAATGAAGACAACCAAATCGTCAAGGGCAAGGCACGATTGGTTGCTCAAGGGTACGCCCAGCTAACCGGAATTGATGTGGATGGCGTCTTCGCTCCAGTAGGATGGCAGGCAACATTTGGAACGTTCCTCACGGTGGCGTCGAAGTATAACATGTCGCCACTTGTACATAAAAACGGCATACCTATATGGACATCTGGATGAAAACGTCTTTTTGTGGCAATCACCAGGATTCGAAGTTGCGGGCAAGGAGAACCATGTATGTGAATTTCAGCGGAGCATCTACGGTTTAAGTCACCCCGGTGCTGGGATAAGCGTCTGGACGAAGTGCTAGTGAAGAACGGGTTTAAGGCTTGTTCGTCTGACCTTTGTTTGTACGTCAAATACAGTGGAAAAGCGTAGGTATTCCTGATGATATATATGGATGATCTGTTAGTCGCATCGACGGACGAGAATTAACTGGATAAGATTTGTGAAGGTTTGCGTGCGAATTTAGAGTTAACTTGTCTGCTGGATGAAGTAAAGCATTTCCTCAGCGTAGTAGTTCAACACGTCGATGGAATGTACAAGCTGAGTCTGCGCAATTATATTGAAAAGCTGCTGAAGGTTTTCGGAACGAAAGAATGCAGAATATCGAAGTCGCCGATGGACCCCGGCTACATAAAAATTGTTGATGCTGAAGAAGTGGCCGCAGATCCAACGTCTTACCGTATACTCGTAGGCGGACTTCTGTACCTATCCGTTGTTGCTAGACCAGACATTGCTGCCACTGTTGCGATCTTAGGACGGAAGTTCAACGAACCCATGGAGCTCGACTAGACGGCGGCTAAACGAAATCCCCGCTATCTTAAAGCGACAAAATGTTATCAACTGCAGCTGGGAGGAGACAAGAAACAAAACCTTGTCGGATTCTGACGCTGACTGAGCTGGCGACGTCAGTAGCAGGTGTTCAACATCGGGAATGGTGTTCCAATTCGCAGGCGGCACAATTTCGTGGGCCAGCCGGCGCCAATCAAGCGTCACACTTTCCTCGATGGTAGCCGAGTATCTCGCGCTCCGCGAGACGTGCCGGGAAGCAATATGGCTGCGACAGGTCCTCCGTGAGTTGGGCGAAACTAAAGATCAGCCTACCTTAATTCTGGAGGATATCCAGGGATGCCTATCTTTCGTGCGGACGGAGAGAAAGAGTCGACGAAGCAAGCACATCGACACACGTGAGCGTTTCGTGCAGGAGTTGTGCGTGCGAAAGGAAGTACGATTGGTGTATTGCCCTACCGATCGTATGTTGGCCGACATCATGACAAAGCCACTTGGACCAGTAAAACATCGGGAGTTCTCGGAACTTTTCGGTCTTATGAACAATGATTGACAAGGTATCATTGAGGGGGAGTGTGGAACGGGACAATGACTACCTCTCTTTATTCAACACTTTTTGTTCCATCACAAAACTCTCTCATCCTCTTAATTATATAGACTTTGTCTCTCAGTGTATAATAAAAACAACAACAACCGCGTGCGGACTTGTAAAACTGGAGTTATAAATAAAGTTACTTTTATTTCGTATTTCGCGCGTTTAATTCCTCCGCAAGCAAAGGTTAAAAACTGGCAGCACAAAGTAAGTGTCGGAAATATTGCAATGTTTGATGAACTGTGCATTTGGATTGAGAAAAGGTTGACTAATTTAGATACAAATCTCAAATTGGAAATTAAGGCTCATCTTGACTCACTGAAGCAACAGTTTGACCGATATTTTCCCGAGCTGTTTCAAAAAGATTCCTTCCTTAGTTCGCAGTCCGTTTTTTGTTTACATTGGACGTGGCTAGCTTTCCCAATGCCATCCAGAATGAATATTTGGATTTCGAATTGTTGGCGTAACGGTTCGTCATGTCGTGATTTATCCATTGAAAAAAAAAATCAGTTTTGGTGTGTAGTATGTGAAGCTTACTCCACAGAGAAACAGACGTCTCACTAAACATATGTTCCATCGTACACCTTTTTAACGGTTTATTTAACTTTTTGTAGGTGGTCAATCGGCCACCGATGGCGCTTTCAGCGATTTTGCTTGTGTTTGACGTTTGCACACTATCGCCATCTGGTTGCCGCTTGGCCACTCACCGGGATTCTAGCATTGGGCGACAATGTTTTCGTGACGATGGTTTTGATTGCAATTTGTTCTAAGTGAGACGTCTGTTTCTCTGTGCTTACTCCATATCGAAACGACAAGCTTTTAATCAATACGAAGCGAATTCCATATCAGCGTTTGAAGCTTTGGAGATTCTAAAACCGTTGGCTTCTGCTGCAGTACAAGAATCACACTGAATTAATTACTGCTGAGGAATGTCATACTAGAACGATAAAAGATATTGAAATAAAATGACTTTAAAACAGGCATTGCAATATCATCTGAGCACAGGATATCATCTTTGCTTGTGCAAAGATATTATCCCTAATCAAAGAGCACTCTGGCAAGATATTATCATTTGAGCATTTGATGATGATCCTGATAGCCAGGGCGGTTCGGGGTTTTTATTCACGTTGCGAGGGTGTTGCTACAACCTTAGATAATTAATTATTAATCTAAGCTACAACAAAAGCAGTGAAAAAAAAATCCTCCATGGCGAACATTGCACTTTATTTACTGAGCAGATGGATAACTAAGATCGATATCCCAGTACACCATCAGTATCTTAGCTCAGAAGATCGAATGATGGGATAAATTGCAATGCCTGCTTTAAAATATAGGTTTGTTCTTGATTTCAGGCATAACATATCCAAAGGGCCACTTGGCTGATCATGAAAGGGGTCGCTATCCCGAAAAGGTTGGGAACCACTGCTTTATATGATGTGAAGTTTTCGGAATTTCGTTCCAAACCATGGACTCGGTCATCTGCAGTCATAATACAAATAAATAAAACAATGGGTTTCATAGTTCACAATTTTGCGTTGAAAACTGATTTATTTATATGTTTTTTATTATCATACTATCTGATTATTTTCACATTTTACAATATTCAAATTATTATTTTTTCGATCTTGTTAAAACCTTCAATACACTATTCATATAACTTAAAAACTATTTGATATTCATTCATTATTTAATTTAAAATCAATCGCGAAATAGTTGATTTTTTTCAAAGCCACTACGATCAAAAACTCGATCATGTTCATTTAAAAGCGCACCTTAACAAATGCGTGTCTGTTCTAAATAATTATTTCTAGGTATATCTTATTGCGATCATCCTTCTGATGAAAAATGGTTCACCACTGAGTAGCAAATAATGTATGTACTTAGCTGCCTTTATTTTCATTATCATCATTGAAATGTAAATAAATGTCGCAAAAAATCTCATTTTACCAAAAGCTATTTAACGTAATCCTGATAAATATCGTTTATTGATTTATTTATTTACATGTGGCAATAATTTAAAATGTCAGTCGCATCAAAAATGATGTCTACTTTCATACTAATTAGCTCCTGCGCTAAAAAAGTTAGTTTAAAGCCAAAATTGTCTTAAGCTTATAATCACGTTTGCTGTTCACTGAGTTGTCCATATGTTGTGTCTGATTCTGTTCTGCAGTTGCTATGATTTATACTTCTTGAAGCATGCCTCTCTTGTGCGTGCATGGCCTACTTTGACTAACGTCACTATCGATCACAACTCAGAAGCAAAGAAGTGAGTACGGTTTTTGAAAAGGAAACGTTGTATGTATAGTCGCTATAAATGTGCTTTGTATGCGCGTAACTCTCATTGTTCTTCTAGATGAGTATTCTACGGTGATATCCATGGCATAAATGGCTACAAATAAAAAAAACCAAAGACCTACAGCACGGCGATTTTCTAGAGCAGCTATCGTCGCTCCCGAGATTTCTTAAGTTTAAACATGACCGTTTTGTTTATTATGCATTTCATTAGCATAGGAGTTTTCCCTGGCTCTGCCGCTATGAGATGGAGATTTTGTTTCTGTTTATACATACTTACAATGGCGAACACGTGGGATTCGAATCGAGCGTAGATGCAGAATTCATTGGCATATTTGTTTATCGTAAAATGAAAAGTCTAGCACGGAGAATGCGTTACTGCATTAGCTAATGTAGTGAGTTATTTTGAGTGAGAATCTAAAACTAATGATGTATGTATATTTATACAAGATTGAAGAAAATCGGTAAGAGAGATTCGTGATCTTGGTATAGTCAGCCTTTATTTTTCAGATTAGATATTATAGAGTTAATGTTAATCGTATGCTAGAATTGTGCTAAAGAACAGTCTTCTCAGGACACATTCCATCATGTATATCTTGATTTTCGAAGTCCATATAAGTATTTGTTTAGTTTGTATAACAAATTATAACAAATACGAGTCTTATAAAATGGAATGAATCGAGTTATTTCGAATGAATCGAGTAATTTCGGTCGTGATTACTTAACGATAACCTGGAAAGTATTCCAATAAACTGCAAATCTAGTCTCGCGCAACGTAGTGAGCATTGATTTTTGTTACCTCTATTTGTACATATACTTACTGGAGAAGTTGGTTTTTCAGGAGAAGTTGGTTTTTCAAGTTATCATATCAGCTTTACATCAAATTATACTGTGAATTATCTAAAGTGAGTTATTTACGAAGATCAAAAGCAACCTGCAAACAAAATATGCTATTGTTGTTATGAATGCTCATAAGGATAAGCTAATCGAATATTCATTTTGATATCAAATTAAGAACCTCATGATTTCAAACGTAGTAATAATCAGGGTTTGCAGAAATCGGTCTCAATAGATAACGAACAAGAAAGATTCGCAACTTAGTGTTCATTGAGCACTTCCAAAGTTATTAACTGCGAGGTTTCTAAGCCAAGTTACCATTATTGCATTCGTATGTCATGAGGCTAACACGATGATACTCTACAGCGGTTCTCAACCTGGGGTACATATACCCCAGGGGGAACATTAGCTGGCCCTAGGGGGTACCTCGAACAAAAATGCATAATGGCGGATGGGTCCTAAAATGAAGAATCGATATTTGATTTTCTTGCATGGAACGATGAAGTTAATCATCCTGAACGCATCAGTTTTTCTTTTCACTTAGAAATCAAAAGGAACATTGTTTAATTTGAAATTTAAAAATAGATGAAAAAAGCTTCCTCGACATTTTCGGTCTCGTTTGACGTACGGAATAATATGATTCAAACGCACTAGTAAAACACCGCAGGGCAATTGACTCAACGTTTGACAGTTAATATATGGGCCTGACGTTTTGTGCTGATGTTTGATTCGTTCTGAAATGATGCACAGCCTAAAATTTGCCTTAGAATGTCTTAAGCCCGCAGTCCACTGTTTGTCATAATGACAAATATGTGTCAAGTTGATCCGGACATCTATCAACCGATTAGAAATCGACATGGATATCAGGCTGACTTGACAAATATTTGTCATTATGACAAACAGTGTACTGATAGCTTTAAACACAAAAATATTATTTTACTGATTTAGATATTTACCAGATTTTTTATAACATCGGTTCAAGTATTCTTGACCGATGCACTATAGTTTGCAACCATAAGCGAGGTAGGGCTTTAGGACCCAATTTCAATAAAAACTTATTGATAATGTTTTAAAATCACTTGTGTTGAGCATAATATGCATGGCGATCCGTAAATCACAGACTTTTGGAAACTGTCCACCCCAAGCAATACAGTGTATGAAGGACTGTGGGAAAAACTATCAAAAAGACTAAACGTTGAATGAACTAATTCTAAAACTCTTCAATGTAATTGAATAAAATGTTTCCAAACTAAAATCAAATATCTAAAGGTTCGGAAGCATCCAGTTGAGAGACATGAAGGGCTATTTCCAAAAAGCTCAGTAGCTTCATTGTTAGAAGCTTGGAAACCGTTTCAAGAGGCCCGGAAGCCTTTTTCAAGACGTTTGGAAGCCTCCGTTCCAGAACCTCGTTTCAAGAATATCTCGGAATTCTTCTTTCAAGAGGCTTGGAAGACTTGGAAGACAAGAGGCTCGGAATCCTCCTTTCAAGAAGCTCAGTAGCCGCCACCTTTCAAGAGGCTCAAAAGCCTACTTTCAAAATGCTCGGAAGCCTCCTTTCAAGAGGCTCGGAATTCTTTCAAAAGGCCTTTTTAAGATGCTGAGAAACGTAATTTCAAGATGCTCGGAAGGCTCCTTTCAAAAGGCTCGAAAGCCTCCTTTCAAGAGGCTCGAAAGCCTCTTATCATGAGGCTCGAAAGTCTCCTATCAGGAGGCCTCGAAAGCCTCCTTTCAAGAGGCTCGGAAGCCTCCTTTCAAGAGGCTCGGAAGCCTCCTTTCAAGAGGCTCGGAAGCCTCCTTTCAAGAGGCTCGGAAGCTTTTTTCAAGAGGCTCGGAAGCCTTCGTTCAAGAGGTTCGAAAACTCCTTTCAAGAAGCTCGGAAGCCTCTTTTCAAGAGGCTCGGAAATAACTTTCAAGAGGCTGGAAGCCTCCTTTCAAGAGACTCGGAAGCCGCCTTTCAAGAGGCTCGGAAGCCTCCTTTCAAGAGGCTCGGAAGCCTCCTTTCAAGAGGCTCAGAAGCCTCCTTTCAAGAGGCTCGGAAGCCTTCTTTCAAGAGGCTCGGAAACCTCCTTTCAAGAGGCTCGGAAGCCTCCTTTCAAGAGGCTCGGACGCCTCCTTTCAAGAGGCTCGGACGCCTCCTTTCAAGAGGCTCGGACGCCTTCTTTCAAGAGGCTCGGACGCCTCCTTTCAAGAGGCTCGGACGCCTCCTTTCAAGAGGCTCGGACGCCTCCTTTCAAGAGGCTCGGACGCCTCCTTTCAAGAGGCTCGGACGCCTCCTTTCAAGAGGCTCGGACGCCTCCTTTCACGAGGCTCGGAAGCCTCCCTTCAAGAGGCTCAGACGCCTCCTTCCCAGAGCCTCAGACGCCTCCTTTCAAGAGGCTCAGACGCCTCCTTTCAAGAGGCTCGGACGCCTCCTTTCAAGAGGCTCGGAAGCCTCCTTTCAAGAGGCTCGGACGCCTCCTTTCAAAAGGCTCGGACGCCTCCTTTCAAGAGGCTCGGACGCCTCCTTTCAAGAGGCTCGGACGCCTCCTTTCAAGAGGCTCGGACGCCTCCGTTCAAGAGGCTCGGACGTCTCCGTTCAAGAGGCTCGGACGCCTCCTTTCAAGAGGCTCGGAAGCCTTCTTTCAAGAGGCTCGGAAGCCTTCTTTCAAGAGGCTCGGAAGCCTTCTTTCAAGAGGCTCGGAAACCTTCTTTCAAGAGGCTCGGACGTCTCCGTTCAAGAGGCTCGGACGCCTCCTTTCAAGAGGCTCGGACGCCTCCTTTCAAGAGGCTCGGACGCCTCCTTTCAAGAGGCTCGGAAGCCTTCTTTCAAGAGGCTCGGAAGCCTTCTTTCAAGAGGCTCGGAAGCCTTCTTTCAAGAGGCTCGGAAGCCTTCTTTCAAGAGGCTCGGACGCCTCCTTTCAAGAGGCTCGGACGCCTCCTTTCAAGAGGCTCGGACGCCTCCTTTCAAGAGGCTCGGACGCCTCCTTTCAAGAGGTTCGGACGCCTCCTTTCAAGAGGTTCAGACGCCTCCTTTCAAGAGGCTCAGACGCCTCCTTTCAAGAGGCTCAGACGCCTCTTTCAAGAGGCTCAGACGCCTCTTTTCAAGAGGCTCAGACGCCTTCTTTCAAGAGGCTCAGACGCCTCCTTTCAAGAGGCTCAGACGCCTCCTTTCAAGAGGCTCAGACGCCTCCTTTCAAGAGGCCTCAGACGCCTCCTTTCAAGAGGCTCAGACGCCTCCTTTCAAGAGGCTCAGACGCCTCCTTTCAAGAGGCTCGGACGCCTCCTTTCAAGAGGCTCGGACGCCTCCTTTCAAGAGGCTCGGACGCCTCCTTTAAGAGGCTCGGACGCCTCCTTTCAAGAGGCTCGGACGCCTCCTTTCAAGAGGCTCGGACGCCTCCTTTCAAGAGGCTCGGACGCCTCCTTTCAAGAGGCTCGGACGCCTCCTTTCAAGAGGCTCGGACGCCTCCGTTCAAGAGGCTCGGACGTCTCCGTTCAAGAGGCTCGGACGCCTCCTTTCAAGAGGCTCGGAAGCCTTCTTTCAAGAGGCTCGGAAGCCTTCTTTCAAGAGGCTCGGAAGCCTTCTTTCAAGAGGCTCGGAAGCCTTCTTTCAAGAGGCTCGGAAGCCTGCTTTCAAGAGGCTCGGAAACCTTCTTTCAAGAGGCTCGGAAACCTCCTTTCAAGAGGCTCGGAAACCTCCTTTCAAGAGGCTCGGAAGCCTCCTTTCAAGAGGCTCGGACGCCTCCTTTCAAGAGGCTCGGACGCCTCCTTTCAAGAGGCTCGGACGCCTCCTTTCAAGAGGCTCGGACGCCTCCTTTCAAGAGGTTCGGACGCCTCCTTTCAAGAGGTTCGGACGCCTCCTTTCAAGAGGCTCGGACGCCTCCTTTCAAGAGGCTCGGACGCCTCCTTTCAAGAGGCTCGGAAGCCTCCTTTCAAGAGGCTCGGAAGCCTCCTTTCAAGAACTCAGACGCCTCTTTTCAAGAGGCTCAGACGCCATCTTCGAGAGGCTCAGACGCCTCCTTTCAAGAGGCTCAGACGCCTCCTTTCAAGAGGCTCAGACGCCTCCTTTCAAGAGGCTCAGACGCATCTTTTCAAGAGGCTCAGACGCCTCCTTTCAAGAGGTTCAGACGCCTCCTTTCAAGAGGTTCAGACGCCTCCTTTCAAGAGGCTCAGACGCCTCCTTTCAAGAGGCTCAGACGCCTCCTTTCAAGAGCTCAGACGCCTCTTTCAAAGGCTCAGACGCCTCTTTTCAAGAGGCTCAGACGCCATCTTTCGAGAGGCTGGGACGCTTCCTTTCCAGAGGCTCAGAAGCCTCCGTTCAAGAGGCTCAGATGCCTCCTTTCAAGAAGCTCAGAAGCCTCCGTTCAAGGGGTTCGGCCGTCCTTTCAAGAGGCTCGGACACCTTCTTTCAAGAGATTCCGACGCCTCCTTTATAGAGGCTCGGAAGCCTCCTTTCAAGAGGCTCGGACGCCTCCTTTCAAGAGGCTCGGACGCCTCCTTTCAAGAGGCTCGGACGCCTCCGTTAAAGTGGCACAGACGCCTCTTTTCAAAAACTCAGACGCCTCTTTTCAAGAGGCTCAGACGCCATCTTTCGAGAGGCTCAGACGCCTCCTTTCAAGAGGCTCAGACGCCTCCTTTCAAGAGGCTCAGACGCCTCCTTTCAAGAGGCTCAGACGCCTCCTTTCAAGAGCTCAGACGCCTCCTTTCAAGAGGCTCAGACGCCTCCTTTCAAGAAAACTCAGACGCCTCCTTTCAAGAGGCTCAGACGCCTCCTTTCAAGAAAACTCAGACGCCTCCTTACAAGAGGCTCAGACGCCTCCTTACAAGAAACTCAGACGCCTCCTTACAAGAGGCCTCAGACGCCTCCTTTCAAGAGGCTCAGACGCCTCCTTTCAAGAGGCTCAGACGCCTCCTTTCAAGAGGCTCAGACGCCTCCTTTCAAGAGGCTCAGACGCCTCCTTTCAAGAGGCTCAGACGCCTCCTTTCAAGAGGCTCAGACGCCTCCTTTCAAGAAAACTCAGACGCCTTCTTTCAAGAGGCTCAGACGCCTCCTTTCAAGAGGCTCAGACGCCTCCTTTCAAGAGGCTCGGACGCCTCCTTTCAAGAGGCTCGGACGCCTCCTTTCAAGAGGCTCGGACGCCTCCTTTCAAGAGGCTCGGACGCCTCCTTTCAAGAGGCTCGGACGCCTCCTTTCAAAAGGCTCGGACGCCTCCTTTCAAAAGGCTCGGACGCCTCCTTTCAAAAGGCTCGGACGCCTCCTTTCAAGAGGCTCGGACGCCTCCTTTCAAGAGGCTCGGACGCCTCCTTTCAAGAGGCTCGGACGCCTCCTTTCAAGAGGCTCGGACGCCTCCTTTCAAGAGGCTCGGAAGCCTCCTTTCAAGAGGCTCGGAAGCCTCCTTTCAAGAGGCTCGAAAGCCTCCTTTTAAGAGGCTCGGAAGCCTCCTTTCAAGAGGCTCGGGCGCCTCCTTTCAAGAGGCTCGGACGCCTCCTTTCAAGAGGCTCGGACGTCTCCTTTCAAGAGGTTCGGAATTCATTCAAGAGGCCTACTTTCAAGATCCTTTCAAAATGCTCCGAAGTCTCCTCTCAAGATGATCGGAAACATCCCTTCTAGAGACTCGGAGGCCCCATATCAAGAGACTCGTAATCCTACTTTGAGTAGGCTTGGAAGCTTCCTTCCAAAAGGCTCGGAAGCCTCCAAGTATTGTGGGAAGCTTGATGAATAAAATTAATTTGTATCGGAAAGTTTTACAAAATAACGAAAAATTCAGACATTTTTTAGAGAGCCACATATCCTGTAAGTTTTGGTGTTCGGTTTCAATATATCTTATGAAATACGCTTATTTTCATTTACAGTGGAAATAAAATAGGGGGTACCTCAACGAAAGCATAAGTTTGAAGCCCAGGGAAGTCGACACAATTTCTAACAAGAAAATTTCATAGACCGTACCGGGAATCGAACCGCCACCTTCAGCATGATTTTGCTTTATAGCCGCGCATCTTATCGCACGGCTGTGGAACGCTCCTATCAGGTTCAGCATTGCATAGAAAATCAGCAATAGAATCACACAAAATTAACCAAATTAACCAAATTCTCAAACCCCTTTGAACTGCTTTTCGTGGATCTTTTTTTTTCGATCAATATCCATAAACTGAGATCATAAATTTCCGTGGTTCATGAACCGGAAAATGACCACCGACATTGAGCACCCTCTGATTCCTGTTCTCAGCTCATCGGTGTTCTCGTTTTTAAGTATTTGTCGATAACCTCCATAAAGAAACGCAGCGGAATTCTTTTTCTGATACGCGGACAAATTGAATCGAATTAATAGTATTAATTTCTTAACGTCAGGGTTAATTTCTCGATCCTTTATGGTTTGCCCCTTTTCTCGGTTATCGATGCCTTGGGCAGATTGGTGCCGGTGGAATCACGGTTGCGGTTGGTTACCCCACCTTTCGCTCTTCCCATGTTTCTCATCCCCCATGTACGATGTTCACGGTCGACGTTATTGACGGATGAAATAATCTAATCCGAGCTCGGCGGTAATAATTAGCATGAAAATCTATAAAATCGAAGCATGCCGTGAGATTTCGTGGTTGGTCTGAAAAAATCGAAGTGACCGTATTTTCATATCTGCCTGAGGTGTCATCTGCCCAGAAAGTGGTCATCGCGTTAATGCTCTTACGATGAGGTGTTTCATTGCAGTAACGAAGGGATCTTCAATTATCCAATTAGGTAAGCATTTTTAACAAGTCTACCATCCCCACGGGAGAATTGTACTCTGAGCAAGTACTAAGAAATTCGCCGTTTAGGGTTTGCCGGACCATTCTCCCTTTGATTCCCACCGGACATATTATATATTTAATAGACCCGACTGGGCCGTAACGAGCATTCAACTGCGCGCCACTTTTAAAAGGAAACCGAATGTTAAGGGGTAGAGAGCGATAATCAATTTTACTGCGCATTTGATCAACTCTCCCATGCTTTCGGACATGGCTTTGGGCACTTCCTTTCCCTCTCCGACACATAGGTGGGAACTTGAGCACAGCAAACAGATGCAATACTAAAGGAATTCACCTGCCATAAAACAAGTTAGTAGATCGTATTTCGAGGACGTATTTCGTCCTCAGTTGTTTTTGGTGTCTTCAACTTGTAGCTGGGTTGCAATAAAAAGAGAATTCTTTAAAAAAAAATCAAGCTTGAACAATTTGCGGGTCAAAATAATCGTGCACGTGCTGCGCCCATGGGCAGCAGGATAAAAATATAATTACACGTTGTGTAACACACACAACACGGAGCATTTTTAATACCTTTTTGGATTACGCCATTTATGATAATAAAATGTCATGATAAAGAATAAATTGATGTCAATCCCCATACATTCAATTTTCTTTTCATACGGTATTTATTATGATAAATGGCGCAATCTGAGTAGGCTATTACTCTTTCAATTTTAAGCTGTATACCTATATGGTAAAAAATACTACAGCCAAAAAGCATGCTTCTTGCCACAAAATGCCACGCGATGTAATCTTAATCAATGTTCTATGCGGTCGTTGATCGATATATGTTCCCAGATTCTCTTCGATTTAGCTGAGAAACGTTTTATCACTCAAATTGTTATTTTGTTACGTCTTTGAATCTGTGATCTGAACCATGGCCCTGCTCAGAAGCTACCCTGTACAACATTTTCTTCAAATCTAATTTGTGACCACACCATTACTGCTTCTCTTCGTCAACCTCACTCAACAATGCTTGTCTCCACATCTTTGGTAATGCTAATGTCAGTGTGAAGTCAGACTGAACTAAATGGTAAATATTGTTGATTTTTAAGAGAAAAAAACAGAAAACCAAATGATCAACATTTAATATGGAACTGCAAGACGTTAGTTCAAATGTATGGAACATATATGTCTAAAACCTAGAAAAAAAACTCCCATGTTTCTTCTTAGTTCGCTTTGCCTTCACACCGGCCAATTCAATCTCCATTATTTGTTTCGGTTTTTTCCCGACACAACTTTCTGCCATTATTCGATTGCGGAATAGTGCCGACTACTCGACGGATTCGATGTCGTTCGATTGAGGTCCGAGTAACACATCTTTCGTAACGATCGCGCACATAATTGCCGGAAATCTGAAATCATTATCGCATTACACACCCACTCGCATAGTCACCCGTGACCACGAGAGCGGCGATTGGGTCAGCGATAGAACATTACAGACTCCACAAATTTTCATATTGCTGAGTCGAAGTCTTCAAAAGTTGCATAAAAAATAATTGATCATGCATTTGTTGTGCCGATAAAACAAAAAAAAAGCAATTTGATGTGCATAAACCCTAATTCGTCACATCCTCACTGACTACTGCCCGAATTTGGCGTGAAATTGTATAAAGCTGCCATACATCACGTAATTCGTATTCACGCGGCATTCGATATGTATGGCGTGCTTGTGTGCGCAAATTCGAGGAAAAACTGGAGCGGTATTGGGAGTACGAAGTAACCAAAATTACGTCTGCACTTTATCTATCAGCCTTTTTCGGATCGCTTGTGCTCCATTGGCATCATGAGCATCATTCGCAAGCACGTTTGGTATACAGAATGTGAATTTTGCGTTGACATTTAGCTCCCAGCCGGCAAAAGATGCCAGCGACTGCGACTCGAAACTTTCATCCATCATTGTACCTGTTTAGGGTTCTCCGGTCCGGTGGGCGCCGACTGAATGGACCAATGCGAAGCAGGGGTCGGCATTCAGCGTCGTTAATTGGTGCGTCCTTTGTGTGTCTAATTACCTATTTGCCGACAACGTTCGTTCCTTATAGCAACCAACCAGAGGCAGGTAACAAAGATAACCAGAAGACTTTCGATGCCGCTTCTACCTGAGATCGTACAATCGATCGATGATGAGCATTTTTATGACTTCAGGATGGCTTTTGCTTTCAACATCATATTGGCTTAGTTGTTAAAGCGTTGGTTGGATGGTTCAAATCAGTGGACTGAGTCACTTGATTCGAATTAGCGTTCACTCAAGCGAATTGATCAAATAGCTTGTCCAGTTTGTGAACATGGGGACCCTCCTTAGCCTGTGGTAAGACGCGCGGCTGCAAAGCAAGACCATGCTGAGGGTGGCTGGGTTCGATTCCCGGTGCCGGTCTAGGCAATTTTAGGATTGGAAATTGTCTCGACTTCCCTGGGCATAAAAGTATCATCTTGTTAGCCTCATGATATACGAATGCAAAAATGGTAGCTTGGCTTAGAAACCTCCCAGTTAATAACTGTGGAAGTGCTTAATGAACACTAAGGGTCTGTCTCATTTGGATAATTAAACTTAAAAGTGACAGTTCGAAAATTAAAAAATCACCCCGTTATAAGAATGGCTGGTGCTACCCAGCAATTCCAATAGGACATCGATGGAAAATGATTCGATATCTGTCAAAAGTAATCTTGCTCTGCGAGCAGGGTTATTTGATAATTAATGAAATGTCACTTTTAAGTTTAATTTCAGTTTAATTATCCAATTGAGACAGAGACTAAGCTGCGAGGCGCCTCTGTCCCAGTGTGGGGATGTAACGCCAATAAGAAGAAGAATTTGTGAACATAAATTTCATATTAATCCACTTAAGAAAGGTCTGAATAGTACTTTAAAAAGATAGATTTTATTATTTACTATAATTTACATTTGTTGCAATCGCTCTTTCTATGAAATATTTTTTTCATTAAATTCTCGTGAAATTTTTCGAAAAGTTTTCAGAAAATTCTTTGGAAATTCTTCGGAAAAAAGCTCATAAAATTGTCGACATGTTCTTCCGAAAATTCTGTAGATTTTTTTTGGGAAATCTGCGGAAATTTTTCGGGAAATGTTTTGAAAATTCTCGGGACATTCATTAGAAAAGATTTTTTCCATAGGAGGAAATTTTTCGGTATTTCTTCGAAAATTTTGGCAGAGTTTCCTCCTTCGATTCTTCTGAAAATTCCCAGGAAAGTCTTTGAAAAACGCTAAGAAAATTCTTTGAAAAAAATGTATTGGTGTTATTTGTTGAGCAGTAAAATTAGTTACCAGTGAGTTCCCCTACTGAAAACCTGGCCAAATGGTTAGTGAAGGAGTTCCAAAGTATGCCGAAACTTTTACCCAGCTAATCAGTCATCAACATTCCGGAGTATGTCCAGAAATTGTTGGAATGAGAACACATCGAAGAAGAGGACATAATGGTATCTTTCGACGTAGCGGCATTGTTCCCAAGGCGAGGAAAGGTGAAGACGTATCTAAATCTGGCAGGGTTAGAACGAGAACTATTTCACATTCCGTGGAAACTATTACAAACAGACGAAAGGAGCACCAATGTGAAATTCTTTTCTTCCACCATTTTTTGGCGAACTTGGAGAACAACCTACGGGAACAATAGGTACTACCCGTCAAATGGTGGAGACACTTCGACGATATTTTCAGCATCACAACCGAAAGGATTTACCCACGAAGAGGAAAAGGAGGGTAAATTATCTTTCTTGAATCTACTGGTTATCAGGGAAGCGAATACAACATTCAGCTTCGAAATCTACAGGAAGCCCACGAACACCTATATAACACCTATATTAGCCCTAAGGTAGGCAATTATAATCATGGGCGTAGCCAAGGGGGGGCAGGGGGGGGCCGTCGCCCCCCCCCTAAATTGTGGAAAGATTGAACGGGTACCGAAATGAATTCCCTCAAACATGTGCACTTTACGATCCAATCATATACAGAAATAGGTGGTTGAAATTCAAAAAATTCCCAAAACTTATTAGGGCATCCAGGATCCATAATATATGAAAGTTCAAAACAACTCGAAACATTTTGGGCTCAAAAATTCTCCTTGAAATCCTTCTAGAAGCTCCCCTGGGAGCTCCCCTGGAATTCCTCCGGAAAGTTATCAACAAATTCCTCTGAAAATCATTCGAAAATCCTTCTCATGTAATTGTAATTCCTCCTTATCTAGAAACCCCCCACTATTTTTTTTAGGAAATTCTCGAGGAAATTCCTTGAAGATATTTTTTTCTCTCTCCAAGATTTACTTCTAGATATTTCTTTGGCTATTCTCTCTTCAGGAAGAATCTGGCATTTCCTTCAGGCATGCATTCGAGAGTTCCGTCAAGAATACATGTTACATTTCGCAACTCATTGCATAATACTCACCCCTAGCTAGAAATCAACCAATTTAGATGTGTAAGGAATAACAACAAAACCTCTTGTTTAGCGAGTGTGGAGGTTCTGTTGGCAAGGAGGCAATCGGCTTCAGACAAATCACCGAAATTGTGAGTTATACATTATTTCTAATTATGTAAATAACTATCAATAAATATATTATTTCAGCTTTTTAGCTAATGAATTAAAAATATGTAATTTATTTGCTGTAAGCATCGGTTCAAAGCCACCAGCCAATAGCTCCCGCAACAATACATACAGAATTTCTTCCCAAAATTCTACCAGAAGTTTCTTCAAAAATTTATGACGAAAATCCTCCGATTTAGCTCCATAATTTCACTTGTAAATCTATAAGAAATTCCTTCGGAAATTCTTCTAGGAACTTCTCCGGGCATTCTTCTCGGAACTCTTCCTTTAATTCCTACGGGATTACTTCCAGGAAATTTTCCGGAAATACCTCCAAACATTCAATAGCAAAATCATCTAGCATTCCAATCTGGAATTCTTTTGGCAATTACTTCAGAATATCCTTCAAGAAATCCTCTAGAAATATCTTTATGAATTTCTCCAGGAATTCGTCCAAGTATTTCCCCAGAAATTCTTACAGGTATTTTTTCGGGAGTTTCTTCAGGTACTTCTCAAGGAATTCCTTCAGGAATTTCTCCGGGAGATTTTCCGCGGAAGTGTACTAGAATTCCTTCCGGACTTCACTTGGAATTTACTCGGATATCTGCCAAGAGTTCTTCCAGAAATTTCTTCGGAACAATCCGCAGAGATTTTCTTCAGAAATTAATCTGGGAATACTTTCAGGATTTCATCTGGGAATTTCTGCGTTAATAGGAGATCGTCAGTTGCATTCTAGCAAAAATTCCGCTTGAGGCCCTTCCTAAATATTTTAACAACAGCAACTACACCTGATGGTATAATTGCAATATTTCCATTATCAGGCGACAGGTGGTGTTGCTGTGTGTTGGTATCAACGTAATATTGCATATACACTAGTGACATCTGCTGTTCGATATCGTAAGCTTTCAATGTTCCTTCCACACACACGAGGTGGAGAACAGTCTTGAAGAAATTGAAAGTATACAACTAGAATTTAGTATGGAGGTACAATGAAATCTCTTTTATTGTTTACAACTATAAAACAAGTCGTGGGAACAAAAAACCTAAAAATTATGTGTTGCTTTTTGACCTAGGTTTCATATTGATGCGATGCGTAGTTGATGAGAACGGATGATTTGTCCATACAAGGAAATTCATTTTACTTTAAATGTTGTGGCGGCATCTCGTTCAAACAGCACCTTTGTCTTTGCCTTATTCCTCCTGGTATTTTTCTGGGAATTCCTTCAGATATTTTTTCGGAAATTCCTTTAGGAACTTCTCTAAGAATTATTTCAGGACTTCCATGTGGGAATTCCTCCGGACGTGCTTATGGGAGTTCCTCCGGGAGTTCTTCCAGGAGTTTTTTCCAAGAAATTCTCCGGTAATACCTCCAGGAACTTTACAGGGAATTCCTGGACGATATTTGGCAGGAATTTCACGGGAAATGGGATTTTGGAAGTTCCTTCAGAAATATTTTTTCTCTTCCTCTAGGGTATTCCACCGGATATTCCTCTGAAGTTCCACCAGTAGTTCCTTCGGGAATTCAATCAGGCTTTCTTCCAGGAATTTATTTAGCTTTTCTTTAGGCATTTATCTACAAATTCCTCCAGAAGTTCCTCGGAGAATTTCTCTGGGAGTTCTTACGGGAATTCCTCCGGGAGGTTCTTTCAAGAATTCTTCCAGGAGTTCCTCCTGGAATTCTTACGGAAGTTCCTTTGGGAGTTCATCCTAAAATTCTTACGAGAGTTCCTCCAGGATTTCCTACGGAAATTCTTCCTGTAGTTCTTCAATAAATTCCTCCAAAAGTTCCACCGGCAGTTTCTCCGAGAATTCCTCTGATAATTTCTCCGGAGATTCCTATAGAAAATCCCCCGGGAGTTCCGGGAAATTACTATGGGAGTTCCTTCGGGAGTTCCTTTTCAGAGAAACACCCGGAGAAACTGCAGGTGAAACTCCCGGAGGGATTCTCGTAGAAACTGCTGGTGGATCTCCCGGAGGAATTCCCGAAGGAACTGCCGGAGGAGCTCCCGTAAGATCTCCCGCAAGAACTCCCGGAGGAATTTCAGGAGGAACTCCTAGAAGAATTCCTAGAGGACCTCCCGAATGAGCTCCCAGAGAAACTATCGGAAGTACTTCGGGAGGAATTTCCAGCTTAATTTTTGAAGAAAGCCTAAATGATTTCCAGAAAAAAGCCTGAATAATTTCTTGGAATAGCTTCTGGTGGAACTCCCGGAGGAATTTCCGGAGAAACTCCCGGATGAATTGCTGGTGGAATTCCCGGAGGAACTCTCGAAGAAATTTTCTGGAAGAATTTCTGAAGAAACTCCCGGGAGAATTTCCAAAGGAACCCCGGGGAAACTACCAGAAGCATGCTCGGAAACAAGAGAATTCATCTATCATCATCAGAGGACCTCCCGGAGAATTCCCCGAGGAGCTCGCAGAGAAATTCTCGGAGGAGCTTCTGGTGGAAAATCTATATAAATTCCTGAAGAAGCCTAAATAAATTCCAATTCTGCCGAAATTCCCGGAAGAATTTTCAGAGGAACTGCCGATAGAACTACCGGAATAATTCTCGAAGGAAATCCTAGAGAAATTATTGGTGGAAATGCCGGTGGAACTCCTGGAAGAATTCCAGGAGGAATTTTCGGAGAAACTCCTGGAGGATCTCCCAGTGGAAATCTTGAAGTTTCCACCGGAATTCTTTCAGGATTTCATTGCGAATTAATCTAGGAACTCCTCCGAAAATTCCATTGTTGATTTCATTTTCGGTATAATTTCTATATAAATTTCCAGTGGAATTCCTGGAGAAATTCTTTGAAATTTTCACAAGAAATTATTCGAAACAATTCACGGAAAATTTTATGGAATTTACACAAGAAATTCGAAGATTTTTCGTGTTTGTTTACTGGCAATTCTGCGAAATTTCCACGGAATATTCTTATTCTTGAAAATTATGGGAAACAGCACGAAATTATTTGAACTATTGCAGGGAGCTCTGCAGAACATATAAAGAAGTTCGTGAAGATTTTCTTGGAGTAAATTGGAGTAAAGAATTCCTGGAGAAAGCTTGCTTATTGATTTTTCTGCCTATTTTATAATAAATATTATTTCAGAGAGGATTTGTTTAGAAATTCAGATGTATGGTTCTAGTTTTCTTAAACTTATAGAAGAATGCAGGATTTTTATAATAATTGTTATAGCCGATTTAATATTCTTTCTGAATACTAAGTTCGTTAATATTTTTCACACTTTATTTAAAATTATCTGATGAGCAATAAATCACGCATTTTTAAATCCATTATTGTTTTAATCATTATTGTTTCGATTTGGTTTGGATTTGGTTTCATGTGTTAATATTCATGTGTTTTTATAAAACTACTATAAAACTACGATTTGGAAAACCAAAAAAGTTGCCCCCCCCCTTCTCGAAATCCTGGCTACGCCCATGATTATAATGTGCTGCTTCAAGTGAAAATCGTCAGCCGTATTTTGGCAATGAGTGTTCTAATGTTGTTCAAAAAAGTTTTAGTTAATTGTGTCACTATACTAATGAAAATAGTGAATTTAATATGAATGCTATAATAGTGTGATTGTTATCCGTTCATCTAATGTGCAAAAATAGGTAAGTCCATTTCAAAAACTACTTTATTGGGCAAAAGAAAAATCTCTTGCGCTGCCTGCTTACTCAAGTGTTAGCAACCGAGTCAGAGCAATTTTTCATGCAGGTTTACTGCGTTTATCAGTTGAAGAAGTTCATGAATCTTGCGTAACATAAATAAAGTCGGCTTGATATACTTTTTTAAAGAAGCATTGATAAACATTTCTGCAAAACGATGTATT
The DNA here is from genome assembly GCF_024139115.2 of Armigeres subalbatus. Taxonomy (NCBI): domain Eukaryota; kingdom Metazoa; phylum Arthropoda; class Insecta; order Diptera; family Culicidae; genus Armigeres; species Armigeres subalbatus. The sequence continues at coordinate 376,089,328 of NC_085141.1, read as the reverse complement.
ATTGTTGAATTATTGATTAATTTACGTGATGAGCCAACGTTGCATCCTAACATCACCTCCCGTTTCTACAACACAAGAAGAAAAGAGCTTGGAAATCTATCGACAGGTATGTGGAAACATCGCTGTTGAATAATCAGCAGATTTTGGCTTTTCAAATTTCTACATAAGCCATAATGTAATTAGTGGTATAGGTAAATAAGGTAGGTAAATAAGGTAGCTAAATAAGAATAGGAAATATTTTATTTTAGAAATCGTGCACTTTTAAAAAAATATTTGAATCCAATGATCTACAGTCTCAATATATGACTGTTCCGAAACATACAAGTCTATTTGATCTAGCATAACTCCACTGTCGATGCGTCCATACAGGGTATCGGCAATCATCATGGATTCATAGACGTTAGCAATTGTGAAATCTGGTAGTCAAATGCTACCAGAATATGAATATTTTAGCGGTCGAACCAAAACAATAATATCTATGTTTGCTTCAATAATTTCGGTGGTTGAAGCTACTTAAAATGCATATTTGATTTAAAAATATTTTTCGTTTGCTTCAAATGTAATAATATGTTTGTTCCAAACGTATTTATGTTTGATGCTATGACAAACTGAACTTTTGTTTAAATTTACCTCAAATATGTTTGTCTGTACCGTACTTTTTTCTGGGTGATACTAGTTTTGGTGGGTGAACCCAAACTTATGGCCGACACACCATTTATGGATGAACCAAAACTTTTGGCTAAAGCAAATCCTACCCATTTATCACTATTTCAGTGATTACAAAAAATCTAGATTTTTTCCAAACATTCTAAAAATTGCTATTTAAAGTGCATAGATTCACGGTGGCTTTATACGGCCATGAGACATGGACGTTAAAGGAGGCTGATCGGAGAGCTCTCGGAGTGTTTGAGCGTAAGGTGCTGCGGACAATACTCGGCAGTAAACAGGAGAACGGTATCTGGCGGCGTCGCATGAATCACGAATTGTACCAGGTGTATAAAGGTATGGATATTATTAAGCTTATACAATACGGCAGACTACGGTGGGCTGGTCACGTTGTTCGTATGCCAGAAGAACGTCAAGCGAAGATAATATTTAGTAGAGAACCCGGAAGAGGCCGCAGGCTTCGTGGAAGGCCGCATACACGATGGCTTTTTGCAGTTGAAGAGGACCTGAGGGCGCTCAATGTTCAGGGCGACTGGAAGCGATTGGCCCAGGATCGAGTCCAGTGGAGAAGGATACTCCATTCGGCGTAGGTTCATCGAAGAGCTATAGCCCATCAAGTATCAAGTAAGATTCACGGTAGTCTTCCCACACTTTTTTGACGTAGAACTACGTCTGTCTTTTCTATATTGGGGTACACTTTACGATTGCAAAAAAACGAAAAACGTCACGAAAATATGATAGACTTTGATCGTTAATATCTCAGCCGTTTCTCGATAGATTTTCAATTTTCTTGGACCATTCGATCAAGGGAGAGTCAACGCTTTATTCTTATATTTGCCGATGTACACTGAAGTCGTTTTTTACGCGGCTTATTTTTACACGAATCGCTTTTTACGCATTTTTTCACTAGAATTTCGGGATAAACGCGGTTCATTTAGACATATTTTGGAATTTATGCGGTTTATTACATTGTTTTAGTTCACGCGGCCCATATCCTCCGCGTAAAAGCTGATTCGGAGACGAGCCAGCCTCGGGCTGAAAGTCTCCTTAATAAAGACACAAAAAAAAGCTGACTCCAATGTGTTACAATATTTATGTATGATTATCTACTACTGAACACTTGCTAACAGTTTAGCAATCGGTTTTGGTGAATCAGTCAATCTCGTACATTCCAACTGCAACTTGGCCTGCTTTTCAACTTAGTGATCTTTTAGCATTAGGAAAATAAGTTCAAAAGTAGCATTTACCAATGCAATGCTTCGAATCGAGATACAATTATCGAACGACTTTTACTCTCTAGCGAGTTTTTATCAATTGATAATTTGGATATGTGATCGCTTGAGAGTATTGTTCATCATCGATTATTTGAAAATTTTATTTTTATCATACTTTTCAAATTTTGGTCTAAAAATTATATACATCACCAGGGTTCGTAATGCTCACTCAATCTCAGCAGACAATCACGAAAACTGGCACGTAGTTCTACTTCACCTTTGCGTACAACCCGATTGGGCTGCACCTTTGAGTTTTTTAATAAAAATTCGGCTCATTTTCGAAATAAATAGGTTTAAAACTTTGTTAATTTTGAACAAAAAGTGCAACATTGGTCCAAATTTTAACATTCTTACCAATAAGTTATGTTATGTCAAATATCTTAAGTTCTAGAAATTATCCTTCGAATGAGCCATAAAGATCACAAATCGGACATAAGACTAAAGAAATATGAGTAAAAAACTTTGTCATATTGTTCATGGGGTGAACCCAAAATTTTGGCCGGCAGTAGGTAGGTAGATGAAACGGATCCTGCCAAGGTAGCTTACAAAGCGAGAATCGAAGAAAATGGACTCCAGACAACTGAACAATACTGTAGAGTCGAGCACAGATGAAAAAGATGTGCTGCTTGAATATTAGTTGCGAATCTAGAATGACACCAAGGCCCTTCACGTGGGCCACTCGCTGTATTTCTGTGCTGAGGCTGTAGTTAAAAACGGAGGGCTGTTTTTTTTTTTTTTGAGAGAACGTTATGACAGAACACTTGGCTAGGTTTACCACCACTCGATGCAAGGCTGAAAAACGGCGATTAATACAACGTGTTGGTAGTATACCGGATGGTGCATGAAAACTTTTAGATGTGCATGCTCCAATAGTTACCATCAGGTGACGTTCTAAGGGATACGAATGAAACCAGTTCATGAGACTGCCGCTAACTTCGAATTAGTCCAGATTTGCAATAGCTAATGTGTGATTCATCTTATCGAAGACTGCAGATTAGGGCAGTATAAATAACATCCGTTTGAGCCTGTCCCGTCAGACTGTTCGTGATGTAAGACGTGAGGAACAGTGAATTGGTGGAAGTCGTGCAACCGGTGGTGAATCCGTGCTTATCGTCACGGATTCACAATGAGTTGTTTACAGTGCGAAAGCAATGGTTCCATAATGACAAGTTCAAACAGCTTCAAAACGGCACACAATGACCTGTTGGGGCACACGTCTTTTAATGCCAATTTACCAATTCGGCCGTATATCGCTTTCGGCCAAACGTTCAATTCGACCAAATACAATCAGTTGTTTACAGTGCGAAAGCAGTGGTTCCATAATGACAGATTCAAACAGCTTCGAAACGGCACACAATAACCTGTTGGGGCAAACGTCACCATCCAAGTTACCAGTTCGGCCGTATATTGCTTTCGGCCAAACGTTCAATTCGACCAAATAGAATTCGGCTAGACTACTTACGTGTTATTCGGTTAAATTACTTGACTTAGGGCCAATTTCTTTAATCTCGCTCAACACTTAAGTGGTGCTTACCCATACGCTGAAACTTGGTTTAGTGTTAAGCGGGGGTGAAGAAATCGGCCCTTAGGGCCAAACAACCGTTACCCTTTCAGAAAGAACTTTTTCCTTGGAAATTCTGAACAGTTTCACGTTGAAATAAAAAAAAAACTTGGTTTTCAACCACATTTTGAACAATTTCCTACGACTCTAAAGATTTCCTTTAGAATTATAGAAAATAAAGCTCGTCTGTGCCTGTCTATGCAGTGCCCCAAAATCGCATCAAAAAACCTACTTTAAAACCAAGTAATAAGGTGCTTGAACTTTAATAATCAATATTTTTCATGTCAATATTATAAAAAGGATACAACATAGGTGGCTAAGATACAAATCTGCAGTATGCGGATGCCAGGGTGAGAATCTTGACCCCTAGGATTGATTTCTTAAAGAATCAAAGGCCAGTACCCAAAGCAGTATCGTAAGGAAAGGGGTCAAGGAATATTTGATCGAATTACCGACGTAATTTGACAGCTCTGCTTAAATATGGGCGAGTTATTGTCTTGTCACTTTTCTTTGCGGAATTATGAGAAGGAAAACTTCCCAAAATGAAACGTGACAACTCCATTTACTTTATGATGCAGGCGTTATAAGCGTTACAAAATTTGATTTACTTAGCAGCTCCGCACTGCTCAAAACAAATGTCAAATACAGAATCATTCTTTGACCACAGTAAAGTAAATCGATAGACGTGAAGCTATCCCGACTAATATTCAATGTCAATATTTGAATGTTATTTAAACTCGTTTATACGACTTCGAACATATGATCAAGAACTTCTTTTCAATTATGTCAGCAAAACTGGCAAAGCTACATATTTAGAATGTTAGCTGTATTCTAAACTTCCTACATAATCCTTTTAGGCTCTCCATTTTTTCCTGGACTAAATGCAAACAATCATATTGCTCACTACGTTCGCGGATTTTTCTCGATGTTCCTAAACTGTTAACTACTTTGGCAGTTTTTTCGGCGCTTTTGTTGTTTTTTAAATTCAAATCGTGACATTTTCTTTGATGATATTATTAAAATTAGTAGCGCGGTCCTGGTTCGGTCACTTTTGCGTCCTCCCTTTTGAAGAGTGTAACTGATATTTTCGTTTCGTTTTCCATGTGCTTGTATGTGATGCTGTATGTGTAGATGACTTGATTTCGTAATGATATGCAAATCCCCAGAAGCGTATTATGGTTTAAATTAATAATTTGTTATTATGTTTGCTCGTGTTCCTGGTTCGTGTGGTACAAGTATTTGATGCTGTTCTTTTTTTACCTTCGGGTCCGCCGATGAATGCCTAATGAAGCGATTTTCTTGGAAGTAACTTGGGCGCTATAGTAACATATTTTTGCTGTTAAACGTGCTACGAATATGATTGATGTTTCAGGGTACTTTAATGAGTATTCTCGCTGTCACACACTCGTTTTGCTTCACCAAAATTCAAACGACAAAGTCAGTCTTTCCAACGTTATAACGCCATCGAAAGGTCTTAGACACTACCCCATAATTATATACTTCCTACGACGGTCACCTTCTTTGATGACGACCCTTTGCCGGTTAGCTTCGTCACGACTCCATCGGCTGCACAATAAACATAAAACGTAGCCTGACAAAAAATCCCACCCTCGGAGGCACACTCGCTTGATAATTGCTCACTTCCCCTCACGTGAATCCACTAGACCAACCGGTCCTGAACCTTTCGATTACGCTTCTTTCCGGCCAAAATGAGATTCAAATGCTTAAGAATCTCTTTACGCTCACTGAGATCCGTTGCGTTTTCCAATTTGCTACCACCATATCCGGTACGAGGAGGTCACACGCTGGTTTCCGAGTTCAGCTTTAAAACAAACTTGTTGGACTTTGGATCGACGACTTCTTCGCTGATAGTGAAGTGAGGAATCTTATTGATCGACACCGTTAACGAGACATCGTTCTGGATTAACTGGAATGAACACCCATCGGAAATGGGTCTTGACAACAGTTCATCGCATATGAGAGCCCAATTGTGATTCGTCCGACGTTCCTTGTCATTTTGAAGTACTGGAGCTTCTACGAGGTATGGCTCTAGGAATGCCCTTGGTGACATGTCGTTTTTTAAACAATGAGCCAGATGCTTCAAGATTGATTCAATGGTGTGGCGAGGTTGTTGACGAGTAACCCGGAGGTATTTCTGCAGAGCACGTGCCATTGATGGAAAGATGGCCTGCGCAGCTTCCTGTGGATCAAGTGGTATCACCGGAGCCTGCGGTTGTGGTTGATCATTTTGGAGTCGCTTGATATGGGTAAAGGCTTCTTCGGCTGCCGTCACCAATCGAGCTCTCCGCTTCTTCACGCGTCGGTCATACTCATGCTCTTCATAGAATCTTTCGTTATGTGAAGAGTCTCGTCTACGGGCATGTGCAGCCAACACGGCCCTCGATTGGCTTTGCTGTTGAGCAGAATTGGCACCATCTACGTCGTAGTACTTGAAAGAAGATAAGGCTTTACGTTGTGACTTCGATACCGGCAATCGTTCTAGATATGGATTGTAAACTGTGAACTCGGTATAGTAACGCTGCAGAACCCAAACTGCCGTTCGTTGTATGCTAAGCTGCCCCAAACTGTAGCTGTGCGATTCTCCATCAGGACTTCGGATCACCTTGATGTAGTATATGGGCTGCAGATGTCTGATTTCCAACAAAATAACGGCTACATAATGCACAAACAGTAGAGTGTCGGTGAAATTGGTAGCATACGACACTAGAGTCTTATAGTCAACAGCCTCCGATCCGGAAACGATCGCTTTGGTGCCTTCGGTTACTTGCACAATGTAAAATAACCAGTATGCGAAAGTTGTTATCAAAACCAACAGCAAGACGGATGCTCGGAAGAAAAATATCCTTGGCATAATAGCCACAGGTTTCCGCATGAAGACCGCCCACAGACCAATAGAAAGCAGTAACATTCTGGCTGCTAACGAAACCAACATTCCTTTGCACTCGGCATTGCATGCCAACAGCTGCAGCCTATCGTTCTGTGTTAGATCGAGGTTATCGAATGCTGAAGGGAAAAATCCCAACTTTGGTAAAACTGCCATCACCAATGGGCTTAAAAATGCCACTGCGCATAACAATACTGATAAAGTACGCTCCAAATAACGCTGGCAAGCAAAACCTATGCCAGTGTCGTCAGACATCTGCCAGTAACTGACATCCTCCATTGATATGCTCTGTTCGGATGTGTTACCCGTAATTGCAGTTGTATTCTCTCCCCATGTTTCATCTTGGGGCAATATTTGCACTTCAATAACTTCCTGACCGTCACGGGTGTCATCGCCAATATTCACACTTGTTTGAAATGGTGCCATATCGGGTCGTTTGTTACGAGAATGGTTATTTCTGTGAGAATGTCTCGTTCGGTCCCTGTGCGATCCTAAGGTACTGCTGTTATTACCACCACCGTTATGTGCTCTTGATCGTCTTGTCGTTTTACTACTAGGTTCCGATTTCACTGATTCCGTTTCCATTGTTCATAATAGAGCGTCCACACTTTCATTGGACAAAAATGCGATCAAGCTTCCATTAACAAACCTGTACTAATCGTCTGCTTTTCATTTTAATTGAAATAAATTGTGTAGTCGCATACATTACACCTTCGCGGTATTCATCGGCACATTAATTTCTCATGGTTTGTTTAGAACAAATTGATTCATCCCGATGATAGTTCCACCGGTCGACGCAACTTCCAGTAAAAGGCCGAGCCAAACCTGCCCTTACAGTTATTTCTCGCTTGAGGAATTATTTTTTCACTTGCTCTTTTCACTGTACGCCATCATCGACAAGTTTGCTTACATTCAAATATGCAAACCATTTTCCATCCACTTTGACGAAAATCTATATCACATTTTCTTGCCATTCATAGTTTTTAACATTACTCAGCTAATCCACATTGCGAATGATTTATCGCTGATTGCATTATTAGTTTTATTTGACTTTTTCGAAACCGTTTAACAGCGGGTGCGGTACCAGGCCTAATCGACTATAATTGCTGGCCGATTTGTCATACATTAACCGAGAAAAACATTAAAAACTTGAACATTCAACTCATCAGATTATTCATAGACCGTCTATAAGAACCATTGTGGGTTCGTAGCCAATTTTTGTCATTTTTTAAATCAGTACACAATAATTTCCTCCATCTTTGTTTTACTCCATTTTCGGTTTGAAAGAAACTGTGAACGAACGAACGCGTACGCGGCACTGACGACAGTGGTATTGTGTGTGCTGCAGCGACCAAGTGAAGAACGCGAATGGTGAGTTCATTGACAAGTGCAAAAGAAGGCGAAGGCTTCGACGGAAGAAAGGCCACTTTGGCGGCCTGCCACTTTCAACACTACCACCAACACTGATGTATGAAATTTCGTTTGATCTCTTTCATATTTACAAAAAAAAATCATTGCAACATGCGGTTGCATTAGACTCTCACCGACATCTCTCACGAACACGAATGCACGGTTCGTGGTTGAAAATTATCCCATTTGATTTTGCCGTGACAACTGCTCGTGGTTGAAAACAAACTGAGTAAAAGTGTGAGTGAAATGTGCGTACGTAGCCTAATTGACAAGTTTTTCTTTGACAGATATGACATATGATAACGAGCCTGGATTAAAAACAAAGAGACGCAATACTCCTACCTTTAACAACCTTGTGCTCGATTGGAACAACTGATTTGACAGCAAATGCGCTGTTCCAATTTTGACACTTCATCTCTTTGTTATGAGTGCAGCCTCTTTAACATATGAGTGAATTATTATTCATAAACGTCAAACGGTTGATTCTCGGTTATTTGAAAAAGGTGGGACAATCTAGAATGCTTTAAGAATAGGTCGTATATATATATACGAGAACATTGAGATATATAATTATTTTATACGAGAACATTGACAAAGCTAGTTAGCTTATTATTTACCCCTTTTGAAGCTTTTTAAAATTTTAATCTTTTTGATGCTTATAAAATAATCATAATTTTATGCATTACAATGATTTCTTAAAATTTATTCCTTTTATAGCCTTTTAAGTACTAATTTGAAGTCCTGAAACTTGTCAGAATTATTTTTGCTTTGGATAGCTTGGTCCGCGTTTCTTCTTCTTCTTCTTCTTCTTCTTATTGGCATTACATCCCCACACTGGGACAGAGCCGCCTCGCAGCTTAGTGTTCATTAAGCACTTCCACAGTTATTAACTGCGAGGTTTCTAAGCCAGGTTACCATTTTTGCATTCGTATATCATGAGGCTAACACGATGATACTTTTATGCCCAGGGAAGTCGAGGCAATTTCCAATCCGAAAATTGTCTAGACCGACACCGGGAATCGAACCCAGCCACCCTCAGCATGGTCTTGCTTTGTAGCCGCGCGTCTTACCGCACGGCTAAGGAGGGCCCCTGGTCCGCGTTTAATAAGTATTTTTTTCGGATTTGTCCGCGGATAGGAAAAGTATGGCCATGGGCATACTTGAACTTGAAGCGGATAGTATACTTTCCTCAGCTCGCTCTTCAGGTAACGCATCAATTTATTTTATCGCATAGAGAATTTATCTCATTATTAACATTTATCATAACCTCTAACCCAGGATATCAACTTGAAGTCTGCTTTCCGGTAACCAAACATGGTAAAGCATCATATCGAGCTGATGGCCAACGGATTGCTATAGGGATTTTTGTAGTTCCCGCAAAATTATCATGCACGGTTCTAAAGAAGTGTATCTACTCCCCAAACACAGTCACATGGCGGATATCAAACTTTTCGCATAGTTGGCTCATGGATTTGCTCGCAAAACTAAACAAAAAACAAGGAAAGGATTGCGCAGGCAGCGGCACAATTGATGCCGAACATACCATTCCACTGCCATAACTCTGTATTAACACTTGAGATTAATGTGAAAAAGTATCTGGGATAGAGACAATCAAAAAAGTGATATTCATCTTTGAAAATGTATGCATGGAATAAAATGATAAAAATGATATTCGAGTTGTATATTTTTTAAAACAATGTTTTCCTCTTGATCAAAATAAATAAAAACATGAACGTCATCGGAATAAAATCCATTCCCCGCAATAAACGCAGTTTAATCATCGATACATTATTTGAAAATTATTCATTCCAAGGATTAACTGAAATTTAGTTAATAAGAGCTTAATCTTGAAATAATCTTTTCGATGAGTGGATAGACCGAATATGCATTTAGATTTAAATTTAAGCTAATTAACTTATTTATTTTTATCCATGTATATATCTCTTTGCTTCCATACGACCTATGTGACGTATGTGATTTTGTAAACAAAGATTCAAACGTCCATTTGTCCAATCTGATAGCACTCCCACGCAAACATCACCACAGACAGATAGGGGAAGCCTTCGGCTACCTGTTTATGGTGTTGGTTTGCGTGGGAGTGCTATCAGATTGGACAAATCGACGTTTGAATCTTTGTTTACAAAATCACATACGTCCTTTTGAATAAGTACCCGAGAATTCGAGAATGTCGAAGCTCCGATCCATCAAAGTAAATATCTACACGTAAAAAAACCTATTTGTTTTATTTATTAAATTTGGTTCATATAAACTATTAGGTATGCAAACAAAAGATATTTTAGTTACTAGATAAAGATTGTCGCTGTCGTCGCTGTCCGGAACATCTTTTGCTGGCGAGGATAGGGGATCTAAATGTCAAAGAAGGAAAATCCATACGATTTGACAGGTATGTACCACACATGTTTCGGACAGCAGAACAAAGGGAACTGAAGCGACAATATTTATCTAGTAACTAAAATATCTTTTATGCAAACATTAACATCATAACTCGTCTAATAATCATCATGCCATTTTTTAATATGAACTATTTAGCGTGTACATATTTTATATGTCATGCCACAATGAAAAGTATAAGTTTTGCCGTATGGTTTTCCCACCCTTCCATTTATGTCATCTTTTTAACTTCATTGAATCGATTTTTACTTCATTTTAAAATAATAATATTTATTGCTCTGGGTTGGATTAAAAACATGCATGCACAGGCAGACTTCTTGAATGGATTTATATTTCTATAACTTAGGATAACTGGGTACAATCTATGGAAACGTCTTTACTTGACAGCCCGAATCTTAAAACTAAACTCTATCGTAGCCTACTACCACACTGCGGTTTCCTGCTGGTTGCTTCTCAGGTAATCGCAACGGTCACTAAACACTTGTTTACATCTAAACAGATAACAATGAATCAACAATTTGACGCTACAATATACAGTTCGAGGCCACATCTCGCCATCCTCGGTTGCGCCCCACGCTCGCCAAGTCGTTCTGTTCCTGGTATTAGTTCCTGCCTACCCGAATAAAAAATACAGTAGAATAACAATACAATTTATTGTAACACTACTATTAATAACATTAAATTGGCAATACAGTGAACGTTCGCTCATTGGGGCTTTTCTAGTTGGGGCGCTTTTTAGTTGGGGGTTCGCTAATTGGGGCGAAACCCAATTAAAAAGCAGCTAAACGTCAGAATGTGATGTCAAAAACGCGTTGACGTTTTGTTTCCGTGTTTGGCGGGATCGATATTTTCTGGCGCGTAAAATTTTCCTTTGTTCAATGCAAAAAGTAAACAACATTGACGCTTGTCAAAATGCCCCAATTAGCGAACGGCATTCGCTAGTTGGGGTGAGGTCGTGCCCCAATTAGCGAACGATCACTGTAGATCATATTGTAAAAGCAACCATAGAAATACATTAGAATTCATTGTTATGAACCATTTACTCAAATGTAAATGAAGTTTTCGCAATAGAATGTACGGGTTGTTAAGTATCGTAACTATACAAAATTTGAGATTTTTCCATACATTTTTTTCGTCACACAATAGAGTGTATGGTTAATATATTGTTGAAATATCCGAACAAAACTGTTCAAAATATAATGGGTTGTATTGTATTTGTATAGTAAAACAATACGATTTTTGATTTATCAGTTGTAACAGCTTTAGAGTAGAGTGGGGCAAGAGTACGCACTTAGTTTTTAATCGATCATGTGGCCCTTATACTAATGACACACTGGTGGTATAAGTACCATGGTACAAGAATCTTGAAATGAGTACCATACCAATTATTGTCTTTATCAAAGATAGTCTTGGAATAATTCTCGCTTAACTTTTCAAAAGGACCTAAGTAACATTTTTTTCATGAATTAATTTGAATAGCGAAATCAACAGAAAAACATGAAAGCTTTTGATTGCAGTACTCAAATTAATTCATGAAAAAAATGTTACTTAGGTCCTTTTGAAAAGTTAAGCGAGAATTTTCTTGTCCTCTTGTACCATGGTACACGTAAAAAAATAACCTTATATGTTATGGCAAAAAACCATTCGAAAATACTTATACTTTTCATTATGCCACCTTATGAATGATCCCATATCAAAAAGCTAATAACATTCATAAGTTAATGAAACGTATAAGTTTCCGAATGTATGTGACTAATGCGATGTATAAGTTTTTTCTTATACATGTCATTAAGCGCCTGCTTTGGCAAAAAAGTATTAGAAATATTAATAATAAACAACATTAAATTTTTTTACGTGTACAAGTACCACAGGTGTGTCTTTAGTATTATGAAGCAAGCTTCTGCATTTCAAATCAATGGTCCAATGCACCGAATGAACACAATGACGTTTGAGACGGGCGCTGTTTACTAAAAATGAACACTTGCATGAACTCGATGAATGAAAAAGTATTCATTCTTAGTAAACAGCGCCCGTCTCAAACGTCAATGATGAACTCAGTGCATTGGACCATGTCGACGATTCGTATACTCTTCCTCTATGTTACCCAGTGGAAAAAATATTGAAATTATTGTGATTCGTTTTAGTAGCTTACCCCACCGGTGGGGTAAGAGTGCGCATCGGGTGGGGTAAGAGTACGCATTTATCCAATCATGTGCTGTTGTAACGGTACTTGATAACGGGTTCTAGGAGGAGGGACGCCATTCATTAAGTAAACGATTCACTTCGCGGAAACGTGTCTAGTCGTTTTTATTGTTTGATCTCAACTGGCAAATCTTGACATTTCACGGGGACTACTGACAGCTGTCTCAAGGTATTTAACAAAGGTAGAGAAAACTAGCGTAACTTATGACAGCTCTTCCCCCCTAACACATGAAATTCGAATTCAATATAAAGTAGTTCCATAGTTAATAAAATTGTCTGAGAAATATTAAAGATTCAGTCTGTTGGGCGGTCGGATGACCCTACCAGATCTCCTCGGCGATTCTCTATTGGGTCTCTGGTTCACCTGTTCTCTGTTGACGATTGGCGGTCTTGGATCCGGAACAGCTGCGATAATTCCGTTCCTTGAAACTCCGTCGGCTTGCACTAACGGGTCGACGGAAATCATCGGATTTGACATCGGTACCTCAGTTGTCACAGTGGGTCTGGCTGGTGTGATAGGTTCAGGAATATCCGAAAGTTCAGCTTCGGCAGGTACATCCTCGGTTATAACAGGTGTATGATCACGTCCACTAAGCAGTTTTGGACCAACTTCCCTAAGCTGATCTATGTGTCGCTTCCAAGTTCTTCCATCGTCGAGTTGAATGTGATAATGCAGCTTTCCGAGCTTCTCGGAAATCACGCCGTACTTCCACTTGTCTTTATCGAGATAATCTCGCGCCGCAACTCTTGCCCCTTCAGGAATGCTACGCACCTTGCCAACGACTTCCTTGCTTACAGCAGCATTGTCCGGTATCAACAAATCCAATCGGGAACGTATTTGCCTGTTGTACAACATCATGGATGGTGATTTACCCGTTGCAGGGTGAATGGTTTTTCGATATGCAAGTAGTATGTTGCACAACTCTGCATGCATCGAGCTCACGTCACACTGTAAGCTCTTCAACTTCGCTTTAAACGTCTGAACAAATCTCTCCGCTTGTCCATTCGTTGCTGGATGATACGGAGCCCCCATTTTGTGGTAAACACCGTTCATTTTCAAAAATCTCTGGAACTCTTCAGAAGTGAACTGCACCCCGTGGTCACTCACCAGTACAGACGGAATTCCATACGTAGCGAAATACTCGCGGCAAATTCGAATCGTGGAATTGGTTGTAATGTTGTTCATAATGCGCACCTCTGGCCATTTGGTGTAGGCGTCCACCAACACAATGAAGAAAGTGTTCTTAAACGGCCCTGCGAAATCCACGTGCACACGTTCAAACGGTTTCGTTGGTGCCTCCCAGCAGTGCGTCGGTGCCTTGGCGGGTGCAGCTCTTGTTGATTGACAGTTGCTACAGTTGCGTACCATTTCCTCGATGTCCTTATCGATTATTTCCCACCAAACGTATCCTCGAGCGAGCGACTTCAGTCGGCTTGTACCGAAATGGGTTGAGTGCAATTCGGTTAGAACTTTGGACCGTAAGTTTGGAGGAACATAGACTCGGATTCCACGCATCAGACACCCTTTTTGCAACGTGAATTCCAGTTGGTCGACACCAAATCGTTCTTTTGCATCCACTTCCTTTCCATTCCGTAGTCCCTGTATAAGCACCTTCACAGTGTGGTCCGCAGCAGTCGCCTTTGCGAGCTCGTTGACGGTCACCGGCAGCGTTTCGATAATGTTAATCTCCAGGTAATCTGCTTCCTCAATCTGGTTTTCTGCTATCTTCTCCTTCAGTGGTAAACGCGAAAAAGCGTCCGCGTTACAGTGTTGGCTAGTTGGTCTGAACTGAATATCGTAATTGAAAGACGCCAGAAACGTGGCATAATGTTGCATCCTAAGAGCACTCATCTTGGGAAGACCCTTTGTATCGGAGAAGATTTGCTTCAGCGGCTTGTTGTCGGTCAGCAGTATAAATTTTCTCCCGTACAGGTATTGGTAGAACCGGCGAACTCCGAAAATGATTGCGTATGCTTCTCGGTCTACTTGTTTGTAAGCTTGTTGTGTAGCATTGAGCGTCTGAGATGCGTACTGTATCGGTCTCTCTGAGCCATCGGGGTAGACATGACTCAGTACCGCGCCGACTCCGTATGGCGACGCATCGGTGGCAAGGACCAACGGTTGTGTAGGATCGTAGTGCACCAGGAACTTACTCGACTGCATTTCCAGCTTGACCTTGTTGAACGCCTCGTCACATAGTTTCGACCACACAAAACGAACGTCATTTTTCAGGAGATTATTGAGAGGATACAATGTCGAACTCAGGTTTGGAAAGAACCTACCGTAGTAGTTCACAAGTCCTACGAAAGAGCGAACTTGATCCTTGTTCACTGGTACAGGCATGTTTTGGATCGCAGTTATTTTCTTCTGGACCTTATGAATACCTGTCTTGTTGATCAAATACCCGCAGTATTCAATTTCGTCTACGAAGAATTGACATTTTCCAGATTTATACGCATATTGTATGCACTGAGACGCTTCAGTACTTCTTCAAGTCGTTCCATGTGCACCCGGTCGTTCGGGCCAGTAATCCGAATGTCGTCTATGAAAACGGTAACGCCAGGTATCCCATTTAGTATTTGCTCCATTAATCTCTGCCAGATAGCAGGTGCAGACGCAATGCCGTACATTAAACGTGTAGGTCTGTAGAGCCCCTTGTGTGTGTTCAGGGTTAGCACCTCTTGATCACCCTCCTCAACCTCCAATTGCAAATATGCTTGTGTCAAGTCAATCTTGGTGAATTTTTCTCCTCCAGCGACGTTGGCAAAAAGCTCTTCGATCGTCGGCAATGGGTGATCGTCGACAACCAGGTTAGGATTGACCGTAACCTTATAGTCTCCGCACAGTCGCACCTTGCTGTTGGCCTTAGGAACAGGCACAATGGGCGTAGCCCACGCACTGTGGTTGACTTTGACAAGCACTCCGTTTTCGACCAACTTGTCGAGCTCCGCTTCGACATTCGCTCGCAGTGAGAACGGAACGGGTCTGGCTTTAATGTAGACTGGATTCGCATTTGGTTTTAGGCACAGTTTTGCAGATAATCCTTTGATTCGACCAATCGACTCGTCGTAGAGAACAGCATACTTCTCAATAAGCAGTTTGACATCAGCAGGCGTCGTCCTCAAAGACGCGACCGCAGCAGCAGCATCCAGTTTGTTCACGTCAGCATAGGCGATTCTATTCAGATCCACTCGTATCGCTTGCATCCACTGCCGGCCCAGCAGCGGATGTTTCTTCACATTCGAAACGTACAGTGGGAGAAGCACTGATTTTCCACCGTAAGCAACATTCACTTTCAGCATTCCATCGATTTGAATCTTCGTGTCACAGAAACTCACCAACTGTATGTCCGACGGCAGCAGACCATCGGTAGCAAAAAACCTTCTCTTATCTTCGGCACTAATTATCGAAACCGGTGCACCCGTGTCGACTTCGAAACGGATCACAGCACCGTTTACTGGCACATCCAACCAGAACTTCGAGGACGGCGGCCGGGCCGCTTCCTCCAGCTTGCACACTTCGTCAAAGGAAATAACTTCCGAAGCACTTCCCTCGTCGTCAGGCTCTTCCAGCAAATGAGCCTCAGATTTCTTCACTTTTCCTTGACAATTCTTTTTCTTTAGGCACACTTTTTCCAGATGTCCAGCAATTTTGCAATAATTACACTGAGTGCGAATGTGAATACACTTATCGGCAAAGTGTGCATCACTGCCACAACGAAAACAATTGCCTTTTTTCTTCTGTTGTTCACTTTTAGCACTTTTCTTTTTGTTTGCATTCGTACGCGGTACCTGGTATTTAGTAGCACTTTCTCGAGAATTTTGAACAAATTCACTTCCGTTTTCCTTGCCTTGACTGAATTTCTCGTCCGCCTTTATTCGAGAGCTCCATCGAAACTGCAACCTCTCTAGCTCGATCCAGCGTTAGGTTTCGCACTTCCAGCAATCGAGATTGAATCGCTCTATCTTTCAACCCAAACACAAACTGGTTCTAAGATATGCACCGAAATTACAGGTAATTGCAAGCTTCCGAAGAGCGATCAGGTAGTCGTCGATCGTTTCTTCCGGCCGGTCATCTCCTTGCTTTCTGTACTTAAAGCGAAAATTCTCCAGAATCTCCAACGGCTCCGGGTTGAAGTGCGCTTCCAGTAGGGTAACAATCTCGTTGTATGTCTTTTGTTGAGGTCGGTCGGGTGCAAGTTTGTCACATACGATGTCATAGGTTTCTCCCCCCATGTAGTGGAGAAGCATGTACAACCTAACCTGGTTCTGCACGCCGAACAATACAAATGCACCAACCAGCCGCTCTACCCATCTCGACCACTTCATCTTGTGTCGGTCGAACGGGTCTATTGAAAAAGATGGCGGCACAGCAGCTGGAACAATTACCGGCGGCGGCAAAGCAGCAGGAGCATTTGCCTGTTGTGCATTCGGATCCGCGTTCATAATTTAAAGCAGCTTGCAAAGCGTCCAAACACACTCCTCGTCGCCAATTTACTTGTTGTAACGGTACTTGATAACGGGTTCTAGGAGGAGGGACGCCATTCATTAAGTAAACGATTCACTTCGCGGAAACGTGTCTAGTCGTTTTTATTGTTTGATCTCAACTGGCAAATCTTGACATTTCACGGGGACTACTGACAGCTGTCTCAAGGTATTTAACAAAGGTAGAGAAAACTAGCGTAACTTATGACATGTGCTTTAAGTATATATTAACACAAATAAGAGTTAATAACATTTAATTGATATTCAGTGTACATATATTAGGGAATGTTTAAAGATTACATAACGTAACGTAACGTAAATTGTGTTTTCGTACTATGTTTAGGTGTACAACAAGTCCTAATACAATTTCATAAATTCGCTAAGTCCTTTCTAACACCAGATTACTTCAACTTCAACTCAATGCTCCGTTCTATTTTCTGCAGATTTGAACCACGATTGAATCACGAGATTAAAATATTTTCCAATTGTTTTGGTGTATAAATGCGTCATTTCATCTACGGATCAATCCACTTTGCAATTACGGCGCCTTTCTTGACGCCAACATGATGATTTCATTTAATTGAAAATTTGAAAAACATGAATAGAACACTGCTGGGGAAACCAATGAGTTTGTTCTATTTGGCTCCAGATTCAAACTAGAATAGTGGTCTAAAATTTGGAATGAAACTGAATTACTCCTGATTTCACTCTTATTTCGGCCAAAGATACGGATTTGACATCAGAACTTGAAGATTCACATGCGTACTCTTGCCCCACCCGTTCCTGCATACTTTTACCCCATAGTCCCAAAATTTATTCAAGTAATGGTTTTGACTTCTTCACGTAAAAAAATTTAATGTTGTTTATTATTAATATTTCTAATACTTTTTTTGCCAAAGCAGGCGCTTAATGACATGTATAAGAAAAAACTTATACTTTTCATTAACTTATGAATGTTATTAGTTTTTTGATATGGGATCATTCATTAGGTGGCATAATGAAGAGTATAAGTATTTTCGAATGGTTTTTTGCCATAACATATAAGGTTATTTTTTTACGTGTTGGAAAACCAACCGGATTGGTGTTCGGCACCATAAAGTGCTCTATATAATAGGTTATCGAAATGGTATAATGTTCACCTGATTGAACGTATATATGGTAATGAAATACTAGTTGCGGAAACATAATTATTTTTAGCAAAGTGGCCAAAAAATTATCTAACTCCATATCTCCCTTGTTGTTTATTCAAATCGTTCACAATTACACATGATAATAGTTGACCAGAATACCTGTCAAACTGGTGCAGTGCTGCTAGTTTATCTATTTTTATTACTACAAAAAATCGAAAACGTACTCTTACCCCACTCTACTCTACTGTTCAACAATGCAATTGATCTAGTTTATCTATTTTTATTTCGGAGCTGAACTAGCCTTGGGCTAAAAACCTCTTTAATAAAGATTATAATAATAATAATAATAATATTTTTATTACCTCAAAAAATCGAAAACGTACTCTTACCCCACGCGCACTCTTGCCCCACTCTACTCTACTGTTCAACAATGCAATTTAAAGGGAAAAAATGCATATTCGGCGCTATGAGGCAAATATTGTTAAATAGTTTTTATGCAATGTAAAGAAACGTTTCAAAAGTTATCAATGTATGAACCATATGTACGAAAAAGTTTCAAAAACAATTGCAAGTATTGTTACATTACAGAAATATGTTGATATATTGTATCCTTAGTGCTGATACAATCTGTGCAATCATCAAGAAACAATGTATCCTATTGTATACCGTACATTGTATGGTAATTCAATTGTTTACACTATTGAACCAATGGTACATTTTTATCCGGGTATAGTGTCTATAATTTTCACTTTTCTATGAAATGGGTGAAATTTAACTCATTAATGAGTTTCTGAGTATCTCCGTGTAGGAGTGCTTTCCTTTTATCGGCACTCACACATTCGGACGTGAGAATCGGAGAATCTCAAATCTCTAATCAAGTTGTGTTGTAGTGTTGTGTGACCCGAACTCGACGGATCGACATTCGATTGTTTTCAGTTGGTTAATGGTAAATAACATCAATAAGCCGGCAGTTATTCAAAGTGTAGCAAATTCTGCAATAATACTGTTTCAAATCTGGTAAGTAACTGAATTCCTAATTTCGTCACGAGTCTTCAACATAAAATTTGTGGGTACAATTTTACGATGGTTTTAATAGGTTTTAATATATTTTCCACACGTCGAACGGGGAACATTCCAGAATGTTCATTCACATGATGTTGGCATGGTTCCCAGCGAATATCTTGTTTTATTTACGTACAGCGAAGACTCGATTTTTATCATGCAATTTATCACATTTCCCAAATTGAGGCAAAGCAAAAAGTATATCAGACTTGATTTAAAAATCACTCAGCATCAATCCCATTCACACAAATTACTATATTACTATTAATGAAGCTGGAAAACACCATCCATGAATATTAAATGAAATTGCAATTTGGCATCTGTTGCAAAAATCGAGATAGAATATATTGCACTAGTACTGTATCAAAATATTGAAAAGTGTTGTGATGTGAAAACTGAAAAGTGGTGTGGTTGGGACCGGGGGAGAGCGAATCCGCCAATCAGTGACGACCAAGTTTCTTATGCATTTTCATTCATACTTCTTTTGATTGAAGCGTTCTCAGTAACGATTGCATCAGTCTAGTTTCTGCTGTCCGATAAGTAAGAAGATTCTAGAAGAGTGTGCTCTAAGTGGCAGACTAAGTCTTTGTTTCATTCGTACTATACCTAATAAGTTGTTTTATATTTTTGCAGTAATCAGGATTTGATCCATTGATATAAGCTTTCATAATGGATATGATTCAAGTAAGTTGCATATTATAAATTTTGTTAAAATTTAAATAAACGTACGTAAATTATTCATAGGTACTAATAATTATAATATTTTATCATCAACAGCCCAAGGAGGACGATTTTGTCCCCAGAGATTATCAACGGCAGATGAAGATGATCTGTATGCAGAAGAATACGATTATTTATTTGCCAACCGGTGCCGGCAAAACTCATATTGCCTTGATGGCTATCAAGGAAATGGCCAAGGATTTAGACAAGTAAGTGTTTAACAGTTAAATTACTTATTGGCCATTTTACTGCTATGTTTATTTTGTTTTCTATTGAAAATCGATAACACTCGACTTAAATGTGCATCGAAATGTGTATGACTCATTCTATTTAAAGTTTATTTTCCCCATGATGTTGTGAATAAGCAGTGTGTGTGAGGAAGTTTAGCTGTTCTCGAGATAATATTTCATTCTGAAAATGTAGGGTGAGGGATGAATTTTGAACAGATGGTCCAGAGCTCATATTGTGTACCACCGAATTCCATTTTGTCATTTTTATCATATACATTATACGAGTAATTATTCAAATTATATTCTACGTTTACCCTTTAACCCTTTCTTTCCCATGGCAGCTATAGACGAAGCCAAGTAAAAATAAGAAGAATACCAACAACAGATCCTACAGCACAGCGGATGGAGATCATTTTCAATTACAAAAAAAAAATAAAAAATCAGATTGATGTATGATACGGAAAAAGTTCTGAAGTGCATATTTCAAAGTTTAGAACTTTTTCCGTCTCGCACTTCAATCAGATTTTAATTAATGTTGACTGATTATATGCTGTGCTGTAGGATCTGTCAAAGTTAACACCGTCGTTTGTCTTCTTATTTTTACTTGGATTCGTCTAAAGAGTTCCATAAAATTTAGCACTTTGAGTGCTGTTTATAAGGAGGATAATCAATCTAGTAACACTAGTTAATAAATAAATTACAAAATTACTATTGATATACAATCAAAAAATTGTTTTTGTTCTCCCCTAATTTTGAAATCTTTGAAAAAAGTCGTGGGAAGGAAAGGGTTAAATAAATAGTATACCTTGATTTGATTAGTTCTATGTGATAAAAATGACATTGCAACTTCGCAGTACAACATATGAGCCCTGGTACGAGTGGTCCAAAATACATCCCTTGCCCTATGTTTTGCTGACAGCGCAAGTTCACGTCTTTCTTGTAAGAGTAGTCGAGTCAAAATGCGCCATCCATGAAACTGGTTTCGGAAACCAGTGATCGATAATCATTGTACCGTGACCTGCCCTAATTCCGCGTATTGCCTAATACCGTGGATTTTATCCAAATTGATGAATATAGAGGTACTGTCTGTCATGCACATCACATTATTTGGTGAAATACACAAATACATATCAGAAAATGTTAGCAAATTATTATTGTGGGTATTTTTGACGTAAATTAGGCGCTTAAAAATAAATGTGAAAATGTATGGCTCGACCAGCCAAATTTTGCATCCGCTTAGCAAAACGCTTAAAATTATGGTTATATTTCCAAGTCTTGTAACTTGATTTTTAAATGATATTTACTTCCAATATCTCATTGAGCCCAGTTTTACAGCTATAAAAAATGAGCTGGGTACTGAAATGGTATTTAAATTTCTTGTTTTTGCATTTTTATTGATAAAAACAATTGTCGCGGTATTAGGCCATCTTCTTCGCCAGTAGTGCCTAATACCGTGACTAGGCTATACCGTGAAGTTGATACTCAGAAAAATAAAACGTAACCATCACATTGAATACATAGACCACTAGACAATATCGTATAGGTATTGAAACATTCATATTAAATATCTACGACATTTTATGCGTAGGATTACCAGGGAAGCATCATTCAGATGAATTACATATTGCAATATGTATTATTCCAATACTTCCTCAAAGAAAAACTTCTGTTGGAAGACTTGAAGATGGTATACATCTAATGAACATACAAATCGTCTTTATTGTGTCGTTCAGCACATACGAATACAATATCATTTATGCGATATTTACCACAGACTATTGACGTAAATATTTTTCCTGTGCAGTTTCCTTTAGAAATGAAGGTAGAGTATTTTTCATCTGAATACAAATCCTCCCATTGTCTTCAAATCTACTTAGACACTCGATTGGATATCATCTATCTGAAACCTAAAGAAATGTGAAGTAAATTATTTGAAAAATTAATTAACGCTTTTAAACCGTCAATATTGAGAAATTGCTAACTTCCCAAGGAAATTATTCTTTTCCCAGTAGGTCTGTGTAAATTAGTCAATTTTTTTGACGTTTTTTAGTATGTATGACCTAATAATTTAATTGAAATTTGTATATGATTCAATTATTTACACATTTTATTGTAAATATGCTCTTAAGCTCATCATTTGAGCTTGTTTGATAGGGCACGGTATTAGGCAATTTTCTGCGCGGTATTTGGAATATTCTTCGGAATGTACGCGGTATTAGGCATATTCATAAGTCAAATGTCGAATACTATTTTCTTCATTTTTTTATGAGTTGAAGTACAAAACATATTTTTCCCTTCAAATGTATTTAATATTGATTAAAGTGACATAGTTTTCAAGGGTGATTGTTACAAATTGAATTTTATATAGCGAATTTATTGTGGACACGTCCTTAACCCCACGGTAATAGGGCATGTCACGGTAATTGTAATTTTATTGAATACGACAACTACACAGGATTTTGTTTTTACACGATTTTTTTTCGCTCGTGTTTTTGATCGTGTGACTTCAATTTACCACCAAACTCTTCGCAACATGTTTCAAAAAATCCAGGATAAATCAAAGAAAAATCACATGATAATTGTTATGCGTTAAACATTTAGGATGAGTGCAAAATTGAGAAAATATAAATCGTGTAAAATCAAAATCCAGTGTAGTTAATTTTTTGAGGTTTGCTGGCAAGACTCTGCAGAGTAGAAACCTCTGTACCAGGCCTTTGATGATACCGTTGCATATTTCCTTTCGAAGCAGTTTGCCAGCCGTACAGGGAACATGTCGTCCAAGAAATTGAATCGAAGTCGTTGTAACTGAATCGAAGAAATTTACGTTCATGAATAGTCAGAAAGGACTAATGCTAAATAACTACGTAATTTTTTAAAGTCATTTTTGTCATTTTATTGTCAAAGTCAAATCATTTTCTCGGTTTTTATGTTCTTTAGATGTCTTTTGTCATTATGAGCGCTCAAAATCTACCGAAGCCTTCGACTCACGAACATGTTGCCCAATGCTTCATCGTAGAAACTGAATCGGAAGTTTTTTTTTATCAAATATAAGAAAGTATTCAATCCCCGGTTTATAAAACTGACTTAATAACTTTTGAAGCAGTTCTCCAGCCGTACAAGGATCATATTGTCCATTATGACACTGTTGAACTGGTTTAATAGACATTATATTTACAATTTTGATAGATATATTATTCCATATCTTATTCTTAATCATATAGATTGCAGGGTGGTCACCAAACCGGGAGCGGGAAAAAGACGGGAAATTGAAGTTACCGGGGAAAAACCGGGAATTCAGGAAGTGTACCGGGAATTGTTAGTACATGGTGTGTGTGTGTGTGTGTGCGTGAGCGTGTTTTTTACAAGGAGTAATGCATTATGCATCAACCCAGCACACGCGTAGTAGTTGCCAAGCTTCCACATGGCAGTGTGACGGAGTGTGGAACTTTAACCCACTAAACTCTCCTTGGACTCCAACCCTAATTTCCCCCCAGGACAGCTTGCCAGCATTACTTCTGGATGATAGGCTGTACTGATTGGACAAAGATTGTTTAAACTTTTGTCTGATGCTTTTTTGCGTACAGGTAGAACCTTAGCTATTTTCCAGACTCTAGGGACTTTATTGGTTGATATGATCAAGTTAAAAAGATAAGTAATGGACGTGATAATAGAAGGAAAGATGATCTTTATCAATTTTAATGGCACACCATCCAAACCAACTGCAGTCGATGAAATAGAGTGAATTGACAACGATACATCCAATTCATTACAAATTGTAAAACTAAAGCCATCAGGGTCTAGCGGTGGTACGGAATAGTAGCCTCGCGGGTAAAATTGTCACTGAAATGAGCGTTGATTTCTGATATATTCACTGTATTGGGGATTATTCTTCTCAGACTAAATCTCAACTCTGTAGTAGCTAGTAGTTTTGAAAAGATAGAGAGCTCTACATTTATATAGCATGCTTTTTATACATTATCTGGTCACTCATTTTATTATATATGTCACTCATCAGATCGTGTATACTATAGATAGTGGAATATATAGATGAGCGAAGATAAATCCTCTGTCTCCAAACGAACTGTCAAACGTGTCTCCAAACGAGCATGACGTCACGATTTCAATGTAAATGTTAAGGGCTGTGACGTCATTTGCGCGTGTGCACGGTCAAAAAAATCGACTCAGCCGTGCTTTCGCTCATCTATAGATTCTACTATCTATAGTGTATACATTATAGATAGTAGAATCTATAGATGAGCGAAAGCATGGTTGAGTCGCTTTTTTTGACCGTGCACACGCGCATATGACGTCACAGCCCTTAACATTTCCATTGAAATCGTGACGTCATGCTCGTTTGGAGACACGTTTGACAGTTCGTTTGGAGACAGAGGATTTATCTTCGCTCATCTATATATTCCACTATCTATAGTATACATCGTGTAAATATCGGAAAAGGGATTTAGCTAAATACCCGAAATAGATACATCAGTTCTCCGCCCTTAAGATAAACTTTACCAAGTATTAATTAATTTAGATAACCGATTTTTTTTTCTTGTACTATTACTAGTATTACATCTTTCAATCAACTTATTTCTGAGTAAGTTTAATTTCACTTATTTTATCCTATCTAATTTAGATTATATACTGCATATAGCTAAAAAAAATCTTTAAATAAATTCAGTACCCGCCTAAGCGGAAATTTCAATAATTTCATAATTTCATTCAGCATTCGTCTTATTTATACTTCCATTGCTTTCGATGACTTCTGTTTAAGTCTTTTCGATCTTGAAACACTTCGTGTAACGACGCGGAACCGTTTCCTTTTTTCTACACCCAACTGGTAGAAGATTTTCTGGACCGGGGAACTGCGGTTTATCAGGGAAACCTAGAAAATCTTCTTCTGATATCGAATCTTCTCTGCGACGTTTATTGTTTGGGACTGCCACACACAGTCTGGCGAACTTCTCTTTATTCCTTCCCATCTTGATCTGGTTTCGGTGAGCATTCAGCATGTTCCTGCCAACAGAAATAAGAAAAACATTTCGTGAGACTCTTTTTACAAAAAATGCTTTCAACTATTTCACAATTTATCTTCTCATAGGATTTTTGTATAATAATTCAACCCCAGGTTTTAAATTGGTAAATGGATCAGGTGAAGGCGTACCGTTGTCAACCATCATTAGTTTTTTTTTTCAGGAGGCATCTCTAAAAAAAATTATATTGTTTATTAGGATGTAAAAGGTCTAGCAGTAATTTGGGTTTAAAGGCTAATAATTTTTCAGATGGATTTTTGCCATCTGAACAGCATGTGTTCCTATAATTTCCTAAAAAATATATTAATCGATCGTAGATATTTTTTCTGTGGATCTAAAAGAAATTTTTTCATTACGTCTTTAACCGTCCTCACCATTCTTTCAGCTTGGCTATTACTATTTGGATTATATGGAGGGCTTTTCATTACATTAATCCCCTGACGTTTCATGAAAGACGTGAAGGCGGTAGAGTTGAAGGGAGGACACCCATCTGTGACCAGAACGTCTGGGAGTCCAAATCTCGCGAATATTGCTGAAAATTTACTAATCACTTTGTTGCTTGCTTCTGTACCAAACCTCATTAGGTCGACCTCTAACCATTTCGAAAAACTATCCACTACTAATCGATCAAAAAAGAAAAAAATCAGCATGTAATCCGCTGAAAGGGCGGGTCGTTGGAGTCCAAGGAGTTGTATCAGGTTTACCTGTAATCACCGAAGTTTGCAAACATGCCTGGCAGCTAGCTACAAACTTCTTTATATCGAAATTTACTGCCCATGATCGCATAATTGTAACACTTGCATTTTTATTCATTTTGTAAAAAGCCTGTGAATCGTTCAGCAAGCTCAATTTACTGCATCCAAACCCACAACAGAAAAATAGGCTTTACTATTTTGCTTATCTGTGGTAAGCTGGAAATGATTGAGTTTGTGGGGAGGATTGACAAACGATTTATAAAATCAATCAAAATGCAAATGTTACAAATATCCGATCATGGGCAGTTTAGTCCTAACCAAAATATGCTACGCCTAGCAGTCTGCTTCATCTTCACGATTCCATTATGATTCGCATGTAAGAGCTTGTCATATTGTAAAACTTTAGGGATAATAACTCGATCTTTATATAACAAACACCCTTCAGATTCTTAAAAGTCATTTTTAAATGAAAGCACCTCTCTACATGGCGTATCTAGCCTATTTGGCCACCCATTGACTACAAAGGATTTTATTTTTAGCAATAAAGGGTTAATGCTTGTTTCTTTTGCTATGGATTTGAAATCTATAGGGAAATCATTGAAAAAAAAATATATTGTTAATTATGCATGTATCTAACGATTTCGGTACACCCTGTGACAAAGGAAAACGCGAACAGAAATCAGGATTTCCCATTTGAGATGCTGGTCGGTAAATTATGCTGCAATCATATATTGATAATTCAATGACATATCTTTGTAATCTTGTAACACATATATGATTTTTCCCTTCTTTGCCAAATATCCCCAATGATGGTTTATGGTCTGTATATACAGTGAATTTGAAAATACAGTGCCCAAACAGATATTTATATTTTTTCACTGTACGCACAAAAGCCAAAGCCTCTAGGTGTAAAATGGGGTATCCTTTTTGTGCAGAATTTAATGAGAATGAAGTGAAGCTTATTGGCTTTTCCTGGCCATCAACTACATGGGCAATAACTCCTCCCAAACCATAATTGCATGCATCTGATACTACAACAATCGGCTTCACTGGATCATTAAATTCCAACATGTTTGCCTTAATCAAAGCATCTTTACTGGTTAAAAATGCCCTTTGGCATTCATCTCTCCAGCTTAATCTAGCATTTTTCTTTAATAAACTGTAAAGACAATGAAGCTTAGATGCCAGATGCGGAATAAATTTTCCGTAATAATTAATTACAGGGTTGTTACGACTACGCGGATTTCGCGGTTTTCGCGGATTTGGCGCGGATTTACATAACGATTTTAGGGTTTCGCGCGGATTTGGCGCGGATTTAGTTTTAGGTGGAAATTTAATAAATAAAATGCTAAATCTAAGGAAATTTATTTGAAAATTAGTTTGATGCCTATCTAGATTGGGCTTCTAGATTTATTTATTTTCATTAGCAAATGTTATTGAGAACAAATTTACATTTCAAGGTTATCAGCATTATTTTTCGGATATGTCCAAGTCCTTATATAATGGCATGCATTACACTTCCAAGCATTATTTAAACAAATGTTATGAGGAGAGATACGCCACTTGTTGTCATTATTAATCCATTCTAAAACACCCATTTTCATCTTGTCAATTTATTTGTAATTTCAAGATATTTGTCAGTTTCTGATTAGTTGTTTCTTTTACGATGAACCACTCAGCATGATATATTATATCATTCTTCAAAAGTCGTCAGGAATTCTTTCATAATATTTTAACATTTTATATTAAATATTTTCCTTTATAACATTCATCAAGAACGAATAAGGCTTTCTGCAAACATCTCCATGAAAATTTCCGGGAGAATTTCCGTAGGATGACCCGCAGAAATTTCTGGGATGAATCTGCGCACGGAAGATGAATTTCTACAGGAGTTCTCGGAGTTTTCAAATGAAATTTCAGTAAGAATGGTCAAAAATATTTCTGCATGAACTTTTAGAAAAGCTTGTTACAAGAATTGAAGGAGAAATAACGGAATAATTTCTATTGGAGTTTACGCAAATTAATTATTCTGCATTATTTCCAAAGAAATTTCTTCTGAAATATCTAAAAAATATTGCTCTGGAATTTTTTAAGGAATTTGCGCTTAATTCTGACTTAATATCAACGGAGCTTGAGCAACTATGTTAGATTTTGTATTATTTGTTTCTTGATATGATTTCAAATATTTGTTTTACATAAGTTTTGTTTAAAAAACGGAGCTTCCTTGTCTAATTCCTTCATATCTACGCAAGTTTGTCTTGTGATCAATAACTACCACAAAGCTGCATAATTAATTACTTCAAAAGAAATTGCGGTTCTGGCAGATTTTTTAATATTTGCAACGTTTATCTTTAATCAATTATAATCAAATCTGGCCTTAACATTCATTTGTATATCAACGTACCTTGTGCCGAATTTTATAAAGTTCTATCAACAAAAAAAACCTAACAATAACGGAACAAAACATGCCAAAGCCATCATCTAATCCGTCGAGGCGGTGCTTATGCAAATAGTTTTGACTGTTTAGTTCTTGTTTCCTTAGATTCAGTAGTGATGAATAAGGCCATTTAGAAGGGTTGTAATACTTACTGCGGTTTTATTAGTCCTATTAGCATTTTGATACAAACATAAACACCAAAAAATAATTAAATTTACACGACATGTAAATTAGAAATGATGTAATAATAAATTGATTGAATTAGGAATTTGATTGAATACTAAGTTATTTTGTAATTGCTGTAATAATAAATTAATTTAAATCTGAATTCGATTGAAAATTGAGTATATTTTAATGCACATAATTAGAGCACCGAAAAACACATAATTTTATATTTTAATCGACATGTTTTTACAGTACAGAGTATTTTTCAACTGCTACTTTAAAAATAAATGGATATACGTCGAATTTTCAATCAATATTGATTTAATTTTCAATCGTCATGTAAAAGTAAAGTAACATAAGAAAAAATATATAGCGGATGCTACAACTGCACTTCAGTTTTTTTTTATCACTCAGTGAGGGATGGTACGTTTTATTTGTTCAGACAGAATTAACTGAAACTTTTAAACAGTTAGTTTGGAAGACGAGGAAAATGTATACGCGAGTCAACAATTTCCTAAAAGTGTTTTAAATGTGCAATTATTGTGCGTGTTTTCTTGAATCGAATTGAATTGAATCGAATTGAATCGAACACGGTGCAAATTTTTCGAGTCGTATAAAAGGCATTTTCGTTAGCGACACTACAATTTGAAGTCTAGCAATTCGTTTCAATGCGTTTAATCAAAAAGTTAAATCGATGGCGAAACATACACATGAACACATCATTGGGTTTTACAATTGTGGGCTAGATCGTCCATTTGAGTCAATAGATTTTTTCTGCGAAAAGCCTCAAATCTAAACAAAAACCGTAGTCGAAATTTTATATTACATCATCGTTTAAATTCACATGATCGTGTAAAATTAAACGTTTGGAAAGATTCAATTTTAAAATACATTTCATGTAATTTCGCATGACCACATTTTCAATCCGTGTAAATTTAATATCTAACTCATTATTGCGTTTATTTTTATGCTCCAAATATGTGCATGAAAATGAACGTAAATTTACACAAAAATTAATACTGTGTATGTTGCAGTTTAAAATCATATTTGAAATCGATAATATTGTAAAAAAAAACTTGAAGAGAAGACGTTCAATAAATTGTTATACAAAAATTGACATTTAACGTATATTTGCTTAGAATTTAGATCTGGATCGCGCGGATTTGGCGCGGAATGGATTTCATGTCGCGCGGAAATGGCGCGGATTTGATTTTAGTCGGCGCGGATTTGACGCGGAAAATATTTCAGGATCTCCGTAACAACCCTGTAATTAAACCAAAGAAAGCTTTTAGTTCAGCATTGGCGTAAATAAGGGGAGCCGGGGGGGGGCTGGCCCCCTCCAGACCTACTTGTGGCCCCCTCAGAAAATTTTGAAAAGTAATTCCAACTTAGTCAGTTTTTATTTCATTTACATATTTCCTACATATTTCTTAATTTTGATTATGAATTCTATAAACATATTTTTTGTTGCGTTATCATATCTATGACCATTTGTTCAGCAAAACATCGAAATATTTAAGTTGAACCCCCGGGAACATTTTCTCGATTTTTAAGCTAAAATCAATGCCGCTTCTAATTCAGTTGCTAGCTTAAAATAATAAATTTGTTCTGCATTTGTTTGACTAGTATCCTGGTCGCAGAAACATAAAAACATAATTGTAGATATAAATATTTCTGTTCTATTAAACTACCATCCGCTTCAAAAAGACTGAAGCAACTACATCAAAATGAGCACATGTACACAAATCCGGTCAATGAAATTTCGAACGACCATTCTTTCGAAAATCTTCGAGTTAATCGCAAGGTATGCCGCAAAACAGTTGACATTCCTATGGAGCTTTTTGCTCTCGCTATATAATTCTGGCACAGAAAGATATAAAATTATAAAACTTAAGAATCTTTGTTACAATGACAGAAAAATCAACAACGCATTCCATTGAAAGTATTAGGACAAAACTTAGGCAACCTTCGCACTCACAACAGAGATTGCATTAAAGAAATATTTTTATAATCCTCAAAAGATCTTGTTCCATTTAATTTTTTGGCGATTTCTTAAGGATCATCGGAAAACTCTTTTGTGCCTGCTTTAGTTAGAATTTGTTTTTTAGGATAAAAAAAAAATTAGATTTAGAAATCAGTTCGTATCAGAAAACAATTATTTTGCAGCACAATTCAGATCGATTTGGTTGCTTCTCAAGTCTCTTTGATTTTTGCAGAGAAATCTCTCATCTATTCAGAAAACCATAATAAAGCCTCTTCCTAACGTCAGTAACTACAAAAACCCTATGTTATTCTGGAATTTGATTTATGACTCATAATTTTATGACTCATGGAATTTATGATAAAAACACTTTAGGCTTTCAAATTTGTGTTCATCGGTACTTAACTATTTCAGCACATAGCATACATTTTGGAATTGCATGAATACTTATATTGATTATGACAAAATTTCGTGGAATTTATTCCACATCTAAAGAGTTTCAAAAATTTCAAGTTTCAATAAAATCGAGATCTTTATGCATTAAGTAATCTTGGAAATGCTTGACAACTTTCAGAAATATACTCATATCGAATTTCATTTATAGATAATTCGAAGAAGATTCCTGAATCATAGATTACACACTTATCCACATTTAGTAACATGGAGAAGACAAGTTGACACAGACACAGCGTTTTGAAGCAATCACAGCATCATTGGAAATCAATTGTATTATACGCGATTTTTTTTATGTTAATTCTAGGACGAGTGAGCGATAAACTTAGTCAAACAATTTCTATTGCAATCCATGCACACAGTGCTTTAAATCGCCTTTGAAAATTACATCCCACCAGCTGGTGCCATGGCCCCCCCTAGACCGAGACTCTAGTTACGTCTATGTAGTTCAGAAACATTTGTTGGAGGATTAGCGGCTTGTATTGTTGAGAGTTTGTCTGAGGATGGTAACAAACCCTTATCTGTTATCATGTGACCTAGGTAATTCAAGGATTGAACAAAAAACTTACATTTATAATAATTTACTTTGATATTAGCTTCACTTAATCTCTTCAACACCAGTATAAATTTATCGTAACATTCCTGTTCAGTTTTTCCCGCAATTAGAACGTCGTCTAAATAACAACGAACATTTTCTAAATTGGCCAAAACATTGTCCATAATCTGCTGGAAAATTGATGCGGAGGAGGACGCTCCCTGAGGCAAACGATTATAGGTAAACAGCCCTTTAATTGTATTGATGACCATGTATTTACGAGATCTTTTCGAAAGTTGAAGCTGCGTGTCAGATCTAAAGAACAAAAATATTTACACCCTGAAAGTGAGGCCAAAATATCTTGCACTAAAGGAAGAGGGTATGTACTGGGAATTATGACTTTGTTAATGGATGTTTTACAATCAATTAGCATGCGTATATCTCCATCCTTTTTCAATACGATCACTACAGGCGAGGCCCATTCACTAACTTCAATTGGCGTAATAATCCTTTGTTCTTCCAAGTGTTCTAAATGGCTCAACACTTTGTCCTTGAGCCTGTACGGTACCTCGTATGCTTTACGAAAAAATGGGCGTCTCATTTTTCAAGGTCAGGTTTGCTTCATATCCTATAATTGGTTCACTTAAGTCTCTTTTGAACACGTTTGGAAACATTGATTGAATGTTACCTGCTTCTTTGTTATTCCTAGTTGTGGTTACCTCAAGGTTATTTAGTAGCAATGGTTTTGAGAACATATTTCTCCAACCGTTATAAAAGATGTCCAGCCAGTTACGTCCAATCAATGATGTGAAATTATTTTTTATTTTTAAAATTATCAATGGTACTTCTCGTTCTATATTGTTCAAAGTAACATTTACTAAAATCTTCCCATGAATATCAAGGATTTCCCCATTAACGACGACTAGCTTGCTTTTACATGGGGCAACAATAATGTGAGAAATTTTTTCAAAATAAATAATACTGCTCATAACGGAAACTGCTGCTCCGCAATCAATCTCCATTTCTAAACTGTCGTTGTTTATTTTGGCTTCTACCAAGCATGGCTCATTGATATGATTAATTGAAATTTATTGTCATGCAAGGGTAAACGTCTTGGTCATCATCAGAATCTTCGTAATTAATTTTTAAGCGTTTGAAATCATAGGTACCATCCACTTTGTCCAATTTATTCTGTTCTATAAAATTAATCGTTTGAGATCCCTTGAGCATCCTACAGTTTCGCTTTATATGCCTCTTGCGTTTACAGTGATTGCATATGAGTTGAGAGTGGTCAGGATACCTATTATATCTCTGGCTATAACCCTTATTGTATCTATCACGACTATTTTAATTGTACCTCACCCGGTTGCGCAAGACATTCTACCACCACTTCTGCTACGATTTCGATAATTATAGTTATTGAATCGAACAAAAGATCTTCCTTGCCTGTTCTCACAACTTTCTCCGTGCTCATTATTTTTCTCTCCTAATCTATGTTTTATTGAATATACTCTAGCACCATCATCTCCCAAGTATTTCGCTCTCAAATTAGCTAGCTCACTTCTCACGACCCTTTTCTCCACTTCTTCCAGATTCATTCCATCTTCCATCAGTAATTTTCTTTTCAGTTCTTCATCTCTCAATCCTAAAATAATTCGGTCTTTTATAGCTTCTTCTTTATGATCACCGAAACCACAGTTCTCTCCCAAAAGTTTAATACCAAGAATATAATTCTCTGCTGATTCGTCTATCCCTTGATACCGATTATGAAATCTATAACGATAAAGCATATTTGGCTCTGCTTTATCAAAACGTTCCTTTAATTTTTGAATCATATCATCGTAGCCGATTGTATTTAAATCTTTGTTAGGATAAAGTAATTTCAGTTCGTCAATAATAACCGGCCCCCTAATGTTATTAACAGGCTCTTTTTGTTATCCACGTTCACATTATTTAACTGAAACAAAAAACCCATATGTTCCATGTAACTTGAAAAACTGGTACCCCTAACATAATGGTCAACTGAACCGATTAAAGACATGATCGATGATATCTATCTGCAAAAATTAATTAGTTGAAATATGAGATAAAACGGAACGACTTATGTGACCTTGATTTTACCTCAGCTATCGTTGCTCACTCACTGCTCTTATTACGTTCTCCTCTATTATGGCATACAATACTGAAAGCGGCCTTCTCCAGTTGTATACAGTACTATCTCCTCTCTTGCGCCACACAACGTTATTTGCTTTGCTTGCTCAGTGATTTTTGCGCTCACTTCACGAAATGCTTTTTATCTCCTCACAGTGAAACCCTTTTCTCTCTCGCGCCAACGAGTGATATAGGGCACTGCACGAACTGCTTTGTCCCTTTCTCGCTGCAAAGAAATTAGAAAACAACAAGGCCAGTAAACGTCAAAATTTATAAAGAACGAAAGAGAAAGAGACATTTCCGTGCAGTGCCCTATTGCTCTTCTCTCGCACCACACAGTGATATTGTTCTTCTCTCGCGCCACACATGATGCTGTACTTCTCCCAATCCACACAGTGTTTTTGATCTTCTCTCGCGCCACACCGTGGAATTATGTTATTCTCTCACCACACCTTTTGTGCTATACAGTGATACTTGTAATCACTCACTTAACTGATATGCGCTTAGTATAGTTTTTCTCAAATTGCTTCTTCTGATCAAAATGGCGATATGTAGGGTATACAGACCACTGCCGCCAAACGTGCACAAAATTGAATGATTTTTACCGCCATCTTTGGCGTACTCCACTGAATATTTCACAGATAAAACCTTTATCGCTGCTTACGAGAACTTCTCGCTACGCTATTGATATAACCTAATTTCTTTGCTCTAAAAGCTTTGTAACGAGAACTTCTCGCTAGTTACCATGCTATTCTTCACCGGAATTTTTACACTGAATTAGTCGTTCAGTGCATTGTTTTTTTTTAACTGCCTTTTATTTGCAATTGTCACAATTTTGTGATAAACACTTTCCTCTAAAATTATAATACTAACGAAGCTCAAAATGGCGAATAACTGATTCTTGAATACTGCCACAAAATGGCCACTCCGGCTCACAAAAGGCTTTGTGCTCGAAAAATGATTTATTTCTTATCCAAAAGTTCACTTCTAAGACACTATGTAAAGAAAGAAATGTACTCTCGTCTTATATTCTGGATATAATTATCCTTAGGTCCATAGACCTAGCGTGCACCAAATTCCAACCAATGTGCTAACCCAATAAGATGTCCAAATCTCTCACATAATATTTGGATATTTGGATTAAAAAACACCGATAACAGCTCAAACATTAATAAACTATCAATCGATTTTTCATCAAATGTTGGATTTTTTGGCATTGATCAAGAAATATCTAGATGAACATTGTTTGATACTGACCGCACACAAAGCGAACGTGACTGAATGATCGTCCCATGTTACCAATTCTAAATCTTATCACCCGAAATCCCATGTCCGGGTGTTTCCTTCCATCTACTACTAACAATGTTGTCTCAGAAAAGAACACGTACTTCTCACCTGAACTGCAATTCTAAGCTCGCTTGCCCGGCTTATTGGCCTGTATCAAGCGAAAAGTCCCGTTAGGAAATAGACGCCAGCAGCGAGCAACAAGCGTAAAAATCGAACGCATTGATGATGATGACGCTTTGGCTGACAAAGAAGCGGGATACAAGACACTGGCTGATTGGCCCACCAATTGGGAAGCAGAGAAGATTCAAAATAAGGTATAAAAGGAAAGTGCATTCGCTCGCAGAACATTCAGTCTTTTTTATACCACCACTAGAAATTCGCGGTTATTTGAGAAGATCGTTTTCTTACTTTTTGGACTTTTTGGAGCAAACAGCCTTTTTCAAGGCTCTAAGAGTTAAAAATAATGTTCTCCTTCAGTCGCTATCGCACTAATTAGGAGGCCCTACATCCCCTGCTGGGCCAACTTGTGGCTTATTTCAGGCAGTCCTTCAGTGGGAAGGTTGCCACTGTCGAGGCTAATATTCCGTGACCGGACAGATACTTCCTGAATTGTTTTTGATGATTCTTGTTCGAGGTAGATTTGATTTCTGTGTCGGTTTGATGAGAAGATTTTGCCAAGGAATGGTATGCAACGCCAATTATTTATCCAAAATAGTTGATGTGAGAAATTTGGACATATTATGTATCTTAAAGGCATGGTCAAGTCAAGTCCTACGTCCACTTAGCGGTTATGTCACAGACATTACCCACTGTTCGTTTTTTTACACGGCTTGGTTTTGGTCGTTTAAGACCTTCAGCGACAATGAAGCAATGAGTTAACCCCACCAAAAAAATCACAAAAAATCAAAGAAAATTCAGGGGGTATTTGAAAAGCTGTAAAAATTCAGGTTAACCGAGAAATTAATGAATTCCAACCGCGTAAAAAAACCTGGGTGTACTGAGTAAAATGAATTTACTCAACAGTCGCCCTGACCAGTAGCGACTGTCTGCTGCTGAAGTATATTTTTGGCGCGTTACCAATCACCAAATCAACTCTGCTAAAGACTTACAGCACAGTCTGCTCACTCTAGAAACTACGTTTCTGTTTGAGATTTCTTAATTTTTCACGAAGATCCACTTTTCCGCGTCGCCACTTAAAATGTCTTGTTTTAAGGATTCTCTTTCTAAAAGATTGTAAATTAAGAACACTAGCTATACTAGCTGAACTATATTTTCATCGTCAATGCATTACAAGATTCGATTCATATGTATAAATATGTATTGGTAACTGTATAGAGTTACACACGAAATGTTACTTGGTCACTTCCATCAGTAGCTCAAGTTTAGTACTAATACGTAATAGGATATTACACATCTAAGCTAAGATTAAAATAAAATTTCAAAATTCTCCTTGAAAGATGCGTAATTTGCTGTTCCGTTTCTGACAACGGAACGACAACGAGTTAGCGAGGTTAAAATGCATTGGAAATTTACTTCGACTTAGAGAATATGGACAAAGGACTTTACATTTCATCGACTAAAGGAAAATATCGAGTTACAGAACATCGTGTTAGGCAGAGTTCACTGTAAAACCAAATTCCCAGCACCAGGCACATATCCGAACTCTCGCAATCTATTTTCAGGACTAACTTTCTCTCGTGAATTGTTTGTATAATACCAACCAAGTAGGATAAGTATTTAATATTAGTATAGTAAAATAGGATTGTACGACATTTCGCGGTGTACCAGTTCGCGGTCTACTATTTCGTGCTCAGTATCATATCGCGGTATATTATTTGGCGGTATACCATTCCGCGGTTAGTACAATTCCGCGGTGAAACTTTTCGCGGTCAATACCAATTTGCAGGTTTAATTTTACTAAGTAGTTCAATAATGTGTTCTTTAGCTTTGTAAAGCCTCGAAATTCACCTAATTATTATGTATAGCGAATAAGTGAGTTTACACCAGACTCATATAAATTCAAATCCCAACAAAAAAATGTTTTAAGTTTCTATAACAACATTGTGTAACTGCCACATTTAATTGAATACTTAGGATAATATTAATTCATTTTTATTTATTTATACATACAATATTTATACATATAATATACATAATATCGATGAATACATAAATATGGAATATCATACAAACAACTTGTTTAACTCACGCAAGGCCCTTAACAATAAAATCAGCATCAAACTGCGATTCTTGAAAAAAATAAATACACGGAAATTTTTTTGTTTACTATATGTGAAAATTGTGAAATGTTTGAAATGTCATAACTTTTTTGTTTATTAGTTTACCATCACCAAATTTTATGGTAGATAGCTAATATAATGGACCGTTTTCCCTAAAAAATTACGTTCGAAAAAAGATAGGGTTTTGAGATATTTGAGTTTTGTGACAAAATGATATTTTTAAAGGCAAAAAATTTTTTTTTACTGTGCACATTTTCTTAAGAATCACCATTTAGTTGTCTAACTTTGCTGAAAAAATCATAACAATCGAACATTCCGTTTTTGCTGTGCAGCTTTTTAAATATTTTTGAACCATTTTCACATACACCCTTTTGAAAAGTTAGTCGTGACTCAATATGAAGATTTGATATCGAAAATGACGATTTAGATGAAATTGAAAAACTGTGCAGAGTTTCAAATATTTTCGAAATGGTCGCTCAGGATCGACTGACATGCCCCCGTGGAATGCCTCGAAAGCAAAACATAATATTTTTGCTTTATACCGGGCAAATGCAAACATTTAAAGAAAACGAAACAACAGATTGCTTTGCCTTATACCGGGCAAATGGAAATATTTAAAGAAGGCAAAACATCACAATTTGCCTTATATCGGGCAAATGCGAACATTTAAAGAAGACGAAACAACACATATTGTTTTATACCGGGCAAATGCGAACATTTGAAGAAGACAGCACATGATAATTAGCCTACTATCGGCTAACATTTAAGGAAGATACATTTTGCCTTATGCATAATTTTCAGTCATTCCATCTTCTGAGTTCTACCAGAATATCATAGCCTTTTAAGGTATTAAGACAGCGACCTTTACCATATGATATAATAATAATATAGTGTATCTTGATGACAAAGTTCACATTCTAATATTGACAATAATGTATATGTCTTTTGGAGATAACATAAAATAATGAGTAAAAGAAAAGAGAAAAATACTTGAAAGGGAAATGCAATGAAAGAAACGGCCATAGGTATAAAGAAGAGAAAATTAATAGTTGGTAGAAAAGATTGGAAAACTCTTAAAAATACAAAAATGTTAAAAAGATAAGCTTAGCTTGAATACCGCGAAACGGAATACCGCCAAATTGTATAAACCGCGAAACAGATTACCGCCAAATTATACAGACCGCGAAACGGTACACCGCGAAATGGTTTACCGCGGAATGTTTTACCGCGAAATGTCGGACAACTGTTAAATAGCTTGCAAAATAGTTACGTCGGCGTATCTTATCTCTCGATGTTCCCTGTACTGCCGTGAATCGCATATTTGTCCCATATGAATAGGAAATCCAGCAAAGATGGGATAGATATGCGATTCACGGCAATGTAGTTACACATAAGATTTATAATAAAAAAAAGGTAATTCTAAGTCTTCTTACAAAAATCTTTTTAGTGAGCCTATAGAACTGGATGCAGTTACGCCCCTATGATACTCTGCGCAAGAATTTTACTTTTATTATCTCGTGAGGAGAAGTAACATGACAAGGCAAGGGGGTGTGTTGGTATGTCTTAGCGTTGATGTTCAAACAAAAGAGGAGGGAAGGCGTCAAAAATTGCCAATCTTGGCTTTCACCTAGCTGTCGAATAAAACAAAATGATCTTAGTTCCTGCCACACTATAGTCGACAGTCATAAACAACTAATGTGAATTATGCCAAATGGCCATTAATTGAACAACTCATATGAAGTATGCCAAATGACCATTGTGCCAAACGGCCCTCAGTTTCACACCGCATGCAAGTTAGGCCAAATGGTCATTATTCCAAACGGTATTATGACAAATGGCAATGTGCCAAACAAGGTATCGCCGGTAACTGATTCAAATGTACAATTTGGGTAAGTAATCATTTCTTTTGTTTTTTCTTCAATCTCATTAAGGCCATTAACCGCAGGTGGGAAGAGAACGTGCTGCGGCGTTAATACCGTTGCGCTAGCCAAACAACAGGCGGAATTCCTTAGCCGAAGTCTTACCTACGATACTTCGATTTATACAAGTGATCGAAATGTTGACACGTGGAAGCAAGATAAATGGCTTGAGGAGTTCGCGAAATATCAGGTAAATGTTCTCGGAGTGAATGTTGAATTATTTCTCCTGTATTTAGACTTGGTAACTGAATTCCTCCTTTACAGGTTGTGGTTTGCACGTGTCAGATTTTGCTGGATGTACTAAAGCATGGTTACCTTTCGGTAAAACACATAAATGTACTCATATTCGACGAATGTCACCACGGTGTTGGAGACCACCCAATGCATGGAATAATGGAACAGTTCCTGCGAGTGCCGAAATCGGAACATCCACGTGTGATTGGTCTGTCGGGGATGTTATTGTACAAACAGATTAAAAATGTTGACCTAGTATCGCCGGAATTGGAGCGATTAGAAAATACATTTAACGCAACAATAGCTACAGTCGGAAGCTATGATGCATACACTGAGGTCTGCCGATTTTCTACGGACCCGAAAGAGTTATTGATCAGCTATAGTCCATTGGCGGAATCTTCCGTTACAATTGACATAATGAAGAGTGTATCCGCTTTTGTTTCAAACATCGAAGGTTTTCATCTACCAAAATACCTAAACCAAAACAAGGCACTTCAAAGAGACAGCCCTAAGCCGGTGAAGGCGATTAGAAAGATGTTTACGGACATTTTATATCAGCTTCGTGATGTGGGCCTATTTGGTTGTTCAATTGCTATCCTCGGTGCAATTGTGCAATTCGAGTTAGATAAACGTCAATCCGATAGTTCGATGCTGAGGTTGGCTTTACGATCGTGCATTACATGTAAAGTTCCGTTTCTATTAATATGACTTCAATATCCAATGTAGTTTTTATTTTTCAGTTTGTGAAAGTCTTAGGCATCAAATAGAAACATTGATGGATGGAATGACCATTAAGGAAAAGCTAACCAGGTTCAGCTCTGAAAAAATTCGCCAACTAATAAAACAGTTGGAAACATGTTATCAAAAAAACCATGACAAAACTTCAAAAACATTAATTTTTGTTCAGCGCAGATTTTCTGCGAAGGTGCTGTACCACTTGCTGAAAATTTACTTCTCCCAGACGGAAGACGCCAATCTAATTATCCCAGATTTTATGGTGGGTAACAATGGATCGATGCCGGAATCCATTGAGCAAATTCTAAGCGCAAAAAAGGATCGCAGGGTGAGATTATAATTAATGTTGAATCGCGAAAGCATTTATACAAATTATTTTTTCCCGCTAGGTTATTGAAAAGTTTAAGAAAAATGAAACTAATGTCATTGTGACAACAAATGTCCTAGAGGAGGGCATAGATTTGCAGATGTGCAATACGGTCATTAAGTATGACCATCCTGAAACCTTTGCTTCTTATCAGCAGTCCAAGGGTAGGGCACGCATGAAGGACAGTATGTATTTCGTTATGCTTGATCACACAAAACGAGAAGAATTTCTTGTAAAATATCGCCTCTATAAGGCTATAGAAGAGGAATTAAAAAAGGTATTTTTTTGGTCATTTCTGATACAGACTCATTCATTTTTTTTTTAATAATACAGTGTCTTGTTGGTAAAACCATTAACCGCCCAGACCCGTTAGATGCCGATGTACACAAGGAATTGTACAATGAACTCATTCCACCGTTTTACACTACCAAAGGAGCAAAGTTGGATGCGCTGTCGGCGATTCAGCTTTTGAATCGGTACTGCATGGGTATGCCGCGAGATGCGTTTACTAATACAAACGTATTATGGGAGAGACACGATCGATATGGTAAAATAGTGGTTGAAGTGATCATGCCCCTGCAATCTACGGTGCGTGAAAAAATCATTGGAAACCCAATGACGAATATCAAGCTGGCTAAACGATCAGCAGCGTTCAATGCCTGCAAAAGATTGTATGAGAATAAGGAGCTCAATGAGCACCTCATTCCAATAGATAGCAAGCGTCAGCTTGATGATTTGCAAGATGTGTACTTCAAGCATTGGAAGGATTTCGAAGAAGGTGAGTGCATAAAATTCTTTTCATGTTTTGCTTTTTTATTTATTTATTTATTTGTTGTCACTTATTACTATTAGATGTTTTTTTTTAACAACCGTCTAAGACGAATTAAGTACTCTCCATTTAATTCCACCAGTTAATTTTCGTTATCTTTGCAGATACGTATTTCGACCACAACTGTGTGGTCGTCTTCAGTGTCTCGTACTTGACTCGACTTACGAGACACTGAAGACGACCACACAGTTGTGGTCGAAATGCGTATCTGCAAAGATAACGAAAATTAACTGGTGGAATTAAATGGAGAGTACTTAATTCGTCTTAGACGGTTGAATACATTTCACTAAAAGAGCTTTATATATTTTTCTGTTTTTCTTACTTATTTACTTTAAATGAGACACGGATGACCATACAACAGTAGCATTACTCAAGTCGCACTTGGTACATTTATAGCGAAACACATTTAGAAAAATCGGGAGAAGGAAAAAATACTAGAAAAACCTTCGAATTTAGTTAGGAGATAGGGGGTGAAGAAGGTTCACAGATTTATATGGCGGCCAATTCTCGTAGTAAGTGGTTTGATGACGAAAAGCAGCTTGTGAGGAATTTTGAAATCAGTCTTTGGAACCATTATAGATTGAACTAGTAGATGTTCAATCTTAGCGAGACGATGCACGTCTTCGGTGGGGTGATAATAATCTAGATTAGGCATCATCTAGAGGAGCCGATTCTGTTTAATTTGGATTTTCTTCCGATGGGTATTGGCACAGTAGTATCATGCAGGAAAACCATACATAACCGTCGCATCGGCCGGAAAACGGTTTTGTACAGCAATAACTTGATGTTGAAGTCAAGACGTGAGCGATGGTTTACGAGGGGATAGAGTACCTTGGTGAGCTTATCACATTTCTAATACAGATTGAAACATGATTGTCAAAATTTAGCTCGGATAACTCGGAAGCCTTCTTTTAAGAGGCTCCGAAGCCTCGTTTCAGGAAGCCTCCTTTCAAGTGGCCCGGAAGTATCCTTTCAAGAGACTAGGAATACTCCTTCCAAGAGGCTAGGAAGCCTTCTTCCCAAAAAAAAAACTAAATTTATCCACTAGTGGTGATGATGCCTTTCTCGATTCAATATGTTGAATTCTAATAAGGTACCAGTCAAAATAATTAATGCGCGAGATGGCGTTTTTTCAATGGTAGTAAAATCGAAAATTTCATCACTATTAGACTTTTAATCTTTTCACCTCATAGTTCTCGCATAATTTATCAAAAGGACCTAAGTAACATTTTTTTCATGAATTAATTTGAGTACTGCAATCAATAGAACAACATGAAAGCTATTGATTGCAGTATTCAAATTAATTCATGAAAAAATGTTACTTATCACTTTGAAAAGTTAAGCGAGACTTCATTCCTTATCACTACTTTCTTCAAAAACACCACAATTTTCCATAAATTTGCAAAATACATGATTTTTCCATACATGCTATCGATTTTCAACTACCATTCTTCCATGAGCTCATGGTCCAAAATGTGAAAATCTCAGAACATAGAGTAGCAGGCTTAACAGCACAGATAGAAACGCCGGTATCGCCACTCAGTGACGAGTACCGTAAACATGGTGCACGGAAGCACAGAGAACAGACGTTGAAGCTGCACTCGCTATGTTGTGATAACCTTTTACTGTTCATTTTGAAATAACTTTGGAATGTCGCCGTTATCCCGTGCAGAATCAGCGCTAGCGTCATAAGAAAATGCCACTGTGCGCTAGTGTCGTTATGCATGCAAGAGCATACCAGCGCCATCGTGTTGTCAAAATGAGATTGTGAGTTGCAATGTCGACGCTGTTCTCTGTGACGGAAGATTGTTGTCTACACTTTTTAGGCTGCTGCACCCTGTAAGTAAATGTCATCGAAGTAAACAGTTGGTCCCCCATTAATGTTGTAAATGCTGTGCTTATTGCCTACATTTCGGCGGTTGAAAGATTTGGTGCAATTCTAGTACGCTGCCTAAAAATTACTCAATTAGGGTAAGACGGTATAATATGCAATTTATGCCATTTTGTGTTATTTGGTAGTCCAGGAAGTCGCAAATGCATTGGCCGTAAGCTGGGAGCTGCAGACTCGATCGATTCTAATTTTCAAGATATTTTAAAGATATTAAAATTTCCTCTCAGTGTTCAATGTACACGCTACGATTTTCTCACATCGAATTATCATTACGTTTATCTTTTAAAAGATAATTTCAGAGATTTCGTCGATTTACTGCATTGCATAAATTATTGTGCCGATCGCAAAATTAAATCATGCTGTTCACTTATTAAAATTCCTCGATAGGTTTGAAATGGCACCAAATAATTGAGTTTTGTTAGAAATGAACTATAATTAGTATGAGTTGATTTACATGTGTACTCTCTCGGCTGCGCTTAAAATGCTCACAAACTCTCTCGATGCGATGGATACTTTTTGACAGCTTGCTTTGGAAATTTTTTGACAATCATTTCGACTCTATCCGCAGCTTCCAGGCCGTAAGTAGTCAAATAAAAATATTATAGATAACACT
The DNA here is from genome assembly GCF_024139115.2 of Armigeres subalbatus. Lineage (NCBI taxonomy): Eukaryota > Metazoa > Arthropoda > Insecta > Diptera > Culicidae > Armigeres > Armigeres subalbatus. The sequence goes on along the minus strand of NC_085141.1, from coordinate 376,045,706 downwards.
TTTTTTTTCAAAAGTCGTGAAAATGGATTTCAAAAAGTGCCTGGGCAATACGCCCCACCTTAGCCAGAGACGTTTCATAGCCCTTCGTTAGTATTTTATCAATAGACGAACCCAAGTAAAAATAAGAAGAAGACACACGACGGTGTTAACTTTGACAGATCCTACAGAACAGCATAGGAAGATAATTTTAAAATGCTTATAATAAATTCTAGACAAATTGTAATGAATTATTGGCAGTGGCTAATTTTCTACCCGCCGCTGTCACATCCAGGCGCTATAGTATATGCGCAAAATAGCCAGCATGAGTTAACCACCAGAAATTTGTATGGCGAAAGACATCTAACGCGGGTTTTCTCAAAATTAGGAACTTTTCATGAAAAACTATTTGGTACCGGTTATGAAGGATGGTGTCCGCTACTACGCCTACCAAATATTTTTTCGATAAAGGTGCTTAATTTTGAGAAATTGAACCTTAGATGCCTTTCGCCATACTGATTCCAGAAAGTAAACTCCTAGTGTGCCGCTGTAAGCATGCTCAAAGCAGGCGATTCATTAAAATCAAACAAACATGGAAAGTTACATCAAAACTGTATCTTTTTGTATTTTACTATTAGTTTCATCGTGTAATACAAAAATACTTCCACATTCACATAGCATGATGGTTTTACAAATATTTAAAGGTACCAACTGATTTTGAACCTTAGTTAGTTATAGTTTTCTAGAAATCAAAGGGGGCATTTAAGCCAGGTGGGGCGCATTATACCGTCTTACCCTATGAGAGTAATGGGTTGCGCCACGGCTAAAATGATTAATGATTCAATGTGTGAATGCAAACAGTGTTTTTGTTGATTAAAAAATAAAAATATAATCCAAACTGCTTGATTTATTGAAAAACAAAAACAATAGTGTCCAACTAGGAAATCTGCTCCGACGAATGAAACCATAGTTGCACTCGAATCTGTCAAGTTCTTCTACACGGACAGATAAATCAACCCAAACTTTGAGTTCAATATACGCACTGTTGAGAAAATCGCAGGAAAAATTTACCCAAATTTGGGTAGTTTTCCCTTTCTTTCCCATGATTGTTGCCAAAACTAGAGCAAGATGTAAACACCTCACCGGGGTTGCTCAACCAAATAACCCAGATTTGAGTAAATTCAATATTCTCAATTTTGAGTTGATCAAGGTCCGCTTTGGATAAATTAAACTCAGCTTTTGGTAAATTGTTTACATGGGATTAAAGGCAAACTACCTAGTGCGAAAAAAGTCATTTTACTCAAATTTGGGTTATTGACCCAAACCACGGTTTTGAGTGCAAACAACTCTTTTTTGAGTAGTTTTGGTTTTCAGTGCATATGAAACGCCTTCTTTCGAAAGACTCGTAAGCCTCCTTCTAAGAAGCTCGGAAGCATCCTTTCAAGCGACTCGGAACCATGTTTTCGGTTTCAAAAGGCTCGGAAGTTATTATTATTATTATAATCTTTATTAAAGAGGTTTTTAGCCCAAGGCTAGTTCACCTCCGAGGCTCGGAAGTCTCCTTTCAAGAGGTTAGGAATTATTTCCTTCCAAGAGGCTAGGAAGCCTTCTTCAGAAAAAAAAACGAACAGTGGGTAATGTCTGTGACATAACCGCTAAGTGGACGTAGGACTTGACTTGACCATGCCTTTAAGATACATAATATGTCCAAATTTCTCACATCAACTATTTTGGATAAATAATCGGTGTTGCATAACATTCCTTGGCAAAATCTTCTCATCAAACCGACACTGAAATCAAATCTACCTCGAACAAGAATCATCAAAAACAATTCAGGAAGTATCTGTCCGGTCACGGAATATTAGCCTCGACAGTGGCAACCTTCCCACTGAAGGACTGCCTGAAATAAGCCACAAGTTGGCCCAGCAGGGGATGTAGGGCCTCCTAATCCGTGCGATAGCGACTGAAGGAGAACATTATTTTTAACTCTTAGAGCCTTGAAAAGGCTGTTTGCTTCGGCAAGTCCAAAAAGTAAGAAAACGATCTTTTCAAATAACCGCGAATTTCTAGTGGTGGTATAAAAAAGACTGAATGCTCTGCGAGCGAATGCACTTTCCTTTTATACCTTATTTTGAATCTTCTCTGCTTCCCAATTGGTGGGCCAATCAGCCAGTGTCTTGTATCCCTCTTCTTTGTCAGCCAAAGCGTTATCATCATCAACGCGTTCGAGAAGAGCTTCTTCTTTTTACGCTTGTTGCTCGCTGCTGGCGTCCATTTCCTAACGAGACTTTCCGCTTGATACAGGCCAATAAGCCGGGCAAGCGAGCTTAGAATTGCAGTTCAGGTGAGAAGTACGTGTTCTTTTCTGAGACAACATTGTTAGTAGTAGATGGAAGGAAACACCCGGACATGGGATTTCGGGTGATAAGATTTAGAATTGGTAACATGGGACGATCATTCAGTCACGTTCGCTTTGTGTGCGGTCAGTATCAAACAATGTTTATCTAGATATTTCTTGATCAATGCCAAAAAATCCAACATTTGATGAAAAATCGATTGATAGTTTATTAATGTTTGAGCTGTTATCGGTGTTTTTTAATCCAAATATCCAAATATTATGTGAGAGATTTGGATATCTTATGTTTTTTTTAGGCATGGTCAAGCGAAGTCCTTCGTCCACTTCGCGGTTAAATCAGAAAAATTATCCACTGTTAGTTTTGACGCTATTTATGAAAATCACGCATAAAATTTTATCACTAGAATATTGGATTTGGCACCTAAGTACAATTTCTATCCCGAAGGGTATTGAAAGCTTTGATATTGATCTCTATTATTGGCTCTCTGAAAAACCGTTTGTTTTTTGGACATACATGCTGCATCATGTGGTTTTTCTTCAGCCTGCCTCGGCTCATCATCGATGCCGGCCGGTCTCGGCTCGACTCTGCTGCTGCTGCCGGTATCTGCTCAGCATTGCTGCTTTGTCGGGTCTGTAGGGTGGACTGCTGCTGTACTGGCTAGGTTTCGGCTGATGATGGTGGCTTCGATGGTGTCGAGCCGAAAAAGCGGTCGGTGCAGACTTCATTCCCTGCTAAAAGGTGTGAGTGCTGTTCAATCGACGATGCGGTTGCTTCGCTTGTCCCGGTCAGAATGAAAGGAAAAAATCGCGTTTTATGGCTTCTCGGCAGACCCAGCGGCTGCTCATTCGCTGGTGTCTGCACCAATGAGAACGTGGTAGTGGAATGATGCAAGAATTATGCGGTACCCATATTTATAGGTTCCCTTGATCTCAATGTTTTTCATTGAAAACAGTTTCATGCCTATTGAAACAAGTTTTTCGGGTCTTATCAAGCATGGACATGAAAGGCATGCTTGAAATCTGTCGATTGAGGGGCTTACCGCAGAAATTCGTCCATTGAGACGAACGCTATTAACGTTTAAAATCTTTCAACAAAGCGTAATGCGGTCGATTTGAATATTTTGGAATGACACCCGGTATAGTAAAGAGAGACGTAAGTCCTACGTCAAAAAAATGTCCATTAATCGAGGTAAAAAGTCCATATAATCGAAGTCCATATAATCGAGGGTCCATATAATTGAGGTACGCCTGTATATAGTGTCTTTAATTTGCATCTTTACTCAATTGCCCCACGGTTAGAAATTTAGAAATGTATGTTTGTTTAAAGCGTTTAAAGCAAGTTGAAAACTAAACTAGATATAAAATAAATTCCTAACAAATCCTGTCAGGGTTTGAATCCAAAGGAGAATGAGAAAATCTCTCACTTATAATGTCTGTATACACTCTCAATATGTAGCATATCGTGGGAGACGTTTTTCGATAGCTTTGGGGCCGTACACATTTTACGTAAGCACTTATGGGGTGAGGGGGGGGGTTCGTTCAATATCTTACGCTCCATATAACTAAAAATTCTTTTTTATGTTAATGTATGAAAAATATCGGGTCGTTCAATATCTTACGCTCCATATAACTAAAAATTCTTTTTTATGTTTATGTATGAAAAAAATCTTACATGGGGGGAGGGGGGTTGAAAAACCCAGAAAAAATGCTTACGTAATAAGTGTACGACTCCTTTTACGATAATGAACTGATTCGGGGGGCAACAACCAATGATAAATTTCTTTTAATAAGCCCCAATTGTGGGGGTATGGTTTTAATGATGCATTTAAACTTGTTTTACACAGCTGGTGAAAAAAATATGGTCCCCAACATAAAATGAGCGAGAACAAGGCGTTTTATTGAACCCCCTCGATGGGGGCCGGTTATCCGAATAAGTTTTTTCCAACTTGTATTGTACAAGTGCGATAGTTTTGTTTTCATGGCTTGTTATAATTCGGAGTGGTTATTGTCTCTCTTTTATCGTTGTTCGTTATCTATTGAGAGCGATTTCTGCAAACCCTGATCCCTGTCATAACGTGGAGGCAACTACGAGACACTGAAGACGACCTTACAGTTGAGGTCAAAATACGTATATGTTAGAGTAATACGAGGTGGTGGAATTAAATGGAATTGTACTAAACTGCCGTTGGACGCATTGTTTGCTATTGAAAATTGGCCAGATTGGACTATGGGATCAGAAGTTATGGCCAAAATACTTTTTTTATGCGCAAAACACGCTAAAAACACTCACTCATATTTTTTTTGTATTTTTTTCACGATAAAAGCACCAACACCGCTAGGTGGATTAATCAGGGTTTTTTTTTTGTAAAACTCATAATTATTGTGACAAGTTCTGGGGATAAAATTTATTCTAAGTATGAAACAAGTACAAATATTAATCAGAAGCTTCTTGCTTCGTCGGAAGATCAATGAAAAACGTTTTTCCTCTTCGGTAACAACAGGTTGAACCACATTAGAGAAGTTTTCTTTTCTTCTTCAATTTTTGAGGAGCATTTTGCCAACGTACAATTGTATCAAAAGAGGTTGAATCCTTTACAACCAACTTAAATTGCTTCTTGGAAAACAACTTGCAGTATTTAAGGTCTTTACTGTTGATATTGTTTGCGTATTGTCAAACACCACTTTTCGCATGGAATCCACGTACGGGCGTGGCTTGCAGTGGTTTATTGTATTTGAAGAAGTCAGTTGCTTGCATATCAAGTACGTCAACATTGTTCTTTGCATTGCCAACCACAGACTTGAAGTTTTCATAACTGACGACACCTTCATAGCGCATTTTGGAATCACACGCCGCATGGAAAGAGTCAGCGACCATTAACGTATGTCCCGATTCAGAGTTCTCCAACTGTATGCGCTCGACCTGAATTTCATTACTCTTTATCAGTAGAGTAATGTGATGGAATAAATTCCAGTTCTTATTTTGCGAACAACAATTAGGTATCCAACCAAAAGAAAATCGTCTTCAAATCAGCGTACTTCATAATAACTTTGAAAAAAAAAAAAACAGCTAAGGCGTTTGTTGGCTGTGCGACCATTAACCAAACCAACGGACCAAATGCATACAGACAGCGCCGTAGCGTGAGCTTGGCCGGGTTTGCCCCCGCCAAGGGTGCCAGGCCTTAGGAGGGCGCCGAAATCTAAAATTTCACTATGGGAAATCATGAAAAAATATTCTCAAATTCACTGGTTCAAAGTGATTCAATTTAAAGCTTTTATCAAACGATTTCCCTCAGGGACTACATCCGTAATCAACCGTTTAAATAATTTCCGGAAGGCCCTTTTCCGTTAATAAATGATACAAGTAGACAGATTTGTATCATCGCCTTCTCTGCAGTGACATGTCTTATTCATCATATACCTGACAGAAAAGGAAGTTAAATAGAAAAACAGAAAAGGCCATTGTAAAGATACATGGACTTCAATACGCTAAAGGAGAAACACAGAGTAGACTGTAAAAAACGAATCTCTTAGATCTATATAAACTAGTAAAACTTTAAACAAGGATGAGTATTTGAAATGACGGCACTCATCTAACGGCATGATGAATACTAGAATCGGAATCTAGGAATTTCAGCAATGATGGTAACTGACCAAATTAAAAGTTGAAATTTACTGGTCCAACAAAATCAATCAGTACCAAACCAAACCGATAGAGCAATTTCAGAAAGTTACATATCTTGATCCGAATAGGTCCAGAGTTTCTTGATACGACTTTGTCCAATCACTATTAATACCAATTCACTACAAAACTGAACTTTATTGAAAGGTCAGTCGTTCTTTCAAACCACCGGCCAAGCCACTCTACAGTTGGAGTTCATCAATAAGTCTAATGGCGATTCCGAAGGTCCTTTAATCCACTCTAAAGTAGAGTTCTTACTGATGCGACTGGGTCCGATTTGCATTAATTCACTGCAAATGCTGCAAGTGCATTAATTCACGACAAAAAATATTAACGATTTTTATTTTGGCAAGGATCCACGCAATAATGGATCTTGTCTTTTTATTAGCGTCATTGAAATCGTAAAATTCTTAGAAAATAGATTTTTAAAAACGTTCTGGTCTTTTACTAAACCTTACTCACTATCTATTATTCTATTGGAATAATGCACTATGCATATTAAAGAGGCTTAAGGAATTAATGACGTGTCCACAACGTCCACAACGCAGAAAAAAAATCTTTGTTTTGAACATGCAAGAAAGTAAGGGGCGCCCAATAAAGGTTTAGCCAAGGGCGCTGGGAGTCCACGCTACGAGTCTGCACGCAGACAATGGGGATGCTCGTATGTAGGGGCCAACAGGCGCAAAGCTCTCATTAAAGACCAGCAGCCTTTACGAGAAAATAATGCTCTTGAAGCAATCTAGAAAATAAGTTCATAACTTATAAATAATTGAGAACTTACTTTTTGCAAATCCACAGAAAAACGGATTCATCTGGTAGCACTGTGTCACCATCAACTCGATAATACAGTCGTGATTCCTTTGGACGTTGAAGATGTAGTAGATGTCCTTGTACCGAGCAAGGAAACTACGCCACTGCCGCTAAGAACCGGCTGGTCAACCTCTGGGACCGGTAATGAAACGTTTGCCGGCTCCGCAAACGGAAAACGATCAACTGTGTCATTTTTAAATCGAACCCGAGAAAGTCCTCTTCCGATTCCGCGCCACTTGATTGTCTGTATTGGTTTAAATATTCCATTTCCGGTTCAACTTCTACCGTCAGCGAAAAATCACACCAAAGAAATACAATCGTCGCTCGCGAAATTTAAAAACAAATTAACAACAGCTAGGTATCTCTCAGTTCACGGTGTGACAAATACGCGTACATTTTTCGCCTGCCCAGTGAATTTCACGGCATAAGTGTCACATTCGGGTTTTGATTGAAAAATCGTGGAAAAAAAGGTGTTTTGGCAATGTTTGAGTCCGGCCCAACAAATATGAATATTCTTATATTCGTTAAAGTTAATAAAAAAGCGAAATTTTGCGATAATAGCATGAATGCATTTTGAAATTTCCAATGCGTTTTTCTCATTTTTCTCGTTTGTAACATGTGACATTTATGCGTCCGACGGCAGAAATTCGTCATACGAAAAGTTGTGAGTATGTTGTGCATCGCTGTGTTGCCTTCTCATTGTCATCGCGAATTAACTTCGATTTAATGTATGAAATACAATTCATATTTTGTCAAATTGTGAAGTTTTCGAAGTTGTCCTGCAAGCACAATATTTCGCTGTTTTATAAGTTTCGATAATTCGTCTACATCCGTACAATTATTGAAAAACAGTTTTGGATTTACGTTTTGTCGTGAATAAACAGATCGCCGCTTTATTAATCCACATCATTACTGGTAATTTTCGTGATCGTTATGTGAAAGCGAAAAGAGTTGCATTTTCATTTTCAAGAGACCAAATAAAAATGTAGCGGGCTCCCGGTCACATTACCACTTTACCCGGTCACGGTCCACCTGTCACATTACAAGCAGTCATGATGGGAATATTGCTTTGCTTTGAAATCTTAATTTCTAAATAGTTCTAATAGATCTGTGCAAATAACGATGACTAGTCGATAAAATGATTATATTGTTCCTATTTGCCGAGTTAGAACTACAGGCCTGGTAGCGGGTCACTTTTTAGTGACTTGGTCACTTTTTTCGGGACAGTCACTAAAAAGTCTCTTTTTTCGACCTCAAGTCACTAAAGTCACTTTTTCTCGAAAAAAGTCACTATTTTTAACTATTTTGACTATGTTTCGTGAGCATCGTCGTGGAATGAGAAAAAAAAATGTTTAAAATTTTTATTCATGACGAACATGAAATGACGAATTTAGGAAAAATGACTAGGTACTTGGTACTTTTTGGCCGAAACGCTGTTCGGAGATTCTTCGAGACTCCAGATTCGCTGTGAATCTCGGTGTCATTAGATTTTCAACAGCGATCAATTGAAGGGGTTTCGTGTCACAGTATATGATTGGGTAGATAGTGATGCAAGCATGATGGGCACAGCGGATTGTGAATCTAAATTATTCACAAAGCCAATAGCTGACTCTGCTGAGTTTCAAACCTTTTTTGAAAACTGTTAAACTCTACACTTTATTAACCTTCCGGGACTCGCACATTTGTAAAAAGTACAACTAGGAGTAAAATCAATGGTCTCTCGACATCTGCTCAGATAAATGCCTAATAATAAAATGAAATAAAATAAAATATATATTTTGATGACAATTTAAACAATTAAACTGCATAAACTTTGGATATTCCATCGAGAAAAAATCGTAAATTTGTTGGTTGGTAGCTCGAGCTTCTTGTTTAGGCTTTTTAAAGTCCTTTTTTTAAACTATCATTTATTTGGAAGGCTCATTTGCCGTAAAGCGTTACGGAGCCGGAATCATGTTTTTAATACAGTTTTTCATGATTCTTATACACTAATGTTAGTTTTGGGGAACCGAAAGACTCGCGGTTTGGTCGAGGTTAGGGAATACAATTATTCAATAGGAAAGGAAAAGAATATAGGGTGCTTAATTAATTACAATGCTGATGTTCACACAGTTGAAATCCTTGGCAATGTCACATCTGTAACGAGACAAACATTTTTTGGGACACAGCAACGAGAGAAAGACATACGAATGGGGTTGAACGGTAGACAGCAGGAGGAAGATATTCTTAATGTATTACGACAGCAAAACCTAGCAGCACACATGTTCCACGTAGGTTACTGCAACTCATACGTGACCAGATTTGATCACAATCAAGTTGCTGCAACCATTTTTGACTCACTTGTGCTGCTCGGGAAGGGAAGGATGGAAGACGATTATAATCTAACATCAGCAACTTTCAAAAACTGGTGGACAAGGGACATGTTTTCGAGATCAAGACCCGCCAACACTTCCCTAATAGGCTTTGGCTGCTTTCTTTTAAAGTCCTGAGAAAATTCTTTAGGTTTTGAAATTCAATCTATGTCTAAAAATTAGTTATATAAGTTTCGGTTATAAAAAAGAGCAATTTTTACAAACAAGCGAAGATTTTCCAAATAAATTCAAACTCATAATAAAAATTATTGCACATTATTCTGTATGAATTGCCTCAAAGTTGTGCTATTCCAGTGGTGAAGGGGGAGGAAAAAAAACAGGATCAAATAAAATAAACTTATCAGATTTCACTTGTTATAAAACCAACTATTCCATTTATCTCCATCACTTTGTAAACATACTTATATTTTACAATGTTATGGAAACTCATATGTGAATATGTACGTTATGTGGAAGATATTGATTTGAAAAATGTATTGGAGGTAACCACTTTCCCTTCGATGGGACTCGAACCCATGACCCTACAGTACGCTAGACTGGTGCTTTAACCAACTATGCGTCCAATTTGGGAATCTCGAGCTCGTTCAGTAGCCGCTAGGTTGCGAAGGCCGACGGAGGTCCTTCGTAGCTTAGTTGGTTAAAGCACCAGTCTAGCGTACTGTAGGGTCATGGGTTCGAGTCCCATCGAAGGGAAAGTGGTTACCTCCAATACATTTTTCAAATCAATATCTTCCACATAACGTACATATTCACATATGAGTTTCCATAACATTGTAAATTAACGTCCAAGTCGGGTGGTTTAATCCCCGGAAATAGGCAATTACCTTTGAATGAACTGAACCTGAGTTGCGTGCTCTTGCCTACGCAATGCGGTCGGGTCTGAGCTTGACGACCGACTGGCAAATGCTTACACAACCTCACTTGATCAGTACAGTTGCTGATGAAGAATGTGTACAGCCGCCAGACATTCTAAATACTCACGCTCCTCTAATGTGAACGTGTACTATACACATGTGGTAGTGTTGGCTTGAGAAATGGATTGCGAGTGATTTGACTATGCGTCCAATTTGGGAATCTCGAGCTCGTTCAGTAGCCGCTAGGTTGCGAAGGCCGACGGAGGTCCTTCGTAGCTTAGTTGGTTAAAGCACCAGTCTAGCGTACTGTAGGGTCATGGGTTCGAGTCCCATCGAAGGGAAAGTGGTTACCTCAATACATTTTTCAAATCAATATCTTCCACATAACGTACATATTCACATATGAGTTTCCATAACATTGTAAATTAACGTCCAAGTCGGGTGGTTTAATCCCGGAAATAGGCAATTACCTTTGAATGAACTGAACCTGAGTTGCGTGCTCTTGCCTACGCAATGCGGTCGGGTCTGAGCTTGACGACCGACTGGCAAATGCTTACACAACCTCACTTGATCAGTACAGTTGCTGATGAAGAATGTGTACAGCCGCCAGACATTCTAAATACTCACGCTCCTCTAATGTGAACGTGTACTATACACATGTGGTAGTGTTGGCTTGAGAAATGGATTGCGAGTGATTTGACTATGCGTCCAATTTGGGAATCTCGAGCTCGTTCAGTAGCCGCTAGGTTGCGAAGGCCGACGGAGGTCCTTCGTAGCTTAGTTGGTTAAAGCACCAGTCTAGCGTACTGTAGGGTCATGGGTTCGAGTCCCATCGAAGGGAAAGTGGTTACCTCAATACATTTTTCAAATCAATATCTTCCACATAACGTACATATTCACATATGAGTTTCCATAACATTGTAAATTAACGTCCAAGTCGGGTGGTTTAATCCCCGAAATAGGCAATTACCTTTGAATGAACTGAACCTGAGTTGCGTGCTCTTGCCTACGCAATGCGGTCGGGTCTGAGCTTGACGACCGACTGGCAAATGCTTACACAACCTCACTTGATCAGTACAGTTGCTGATGAAGAATGTGTACAGCCGCCAGACATTCTAAATACTCACGCTCCTCTAATGTGAACGTGTACTATACACATGTGGTAGTGTTGGCTTGAGAAATGGATTGCGAGTGATTTGACTATGCGTCCAATTTGGGAATCTCGAGCTCGTTCAGTAGCCGCTAGGTTGCGAAGGCCGACGGAGGTCCTTCGTAGCTTAGTTGGTTAAAGCACCAGTCTAGCGTACTGTAGGGTCATGGGTTCGAGTCCCATCGAAGGGAAAGTGGTTACCTCCAATACATTTTCCAAATCAATATCTTCCACATAACGTACATATTCACATATGAATTTCCATAACATTGTAAATTAACGTCCAAGTCGGGTGGTTTAATCCCCGGAAATAGGCAATTACCTTTGAATGAACATACTTATACTTAACTTAACTTGAGAGACTAAAGACGTCTTTACTGTTGAGGTCGAAATACGTATACTAGTGAAGATAGCAAAGTAATGGAATTAAATGGTGCATGAAAAGTGAAGACATTCCATTAAATAAGCACACAATTACCTTTTCATAGGATTTAATGAATAATGTTTTGGAAATTCATATATATTTTTTTAAATTTATTGTCCCTTCCAATTGAAATTCTCGACCAAAAGATATTAGGAGGAGACATAATTTTTGAAAATTATTTTTATCGGCCTTACGAACTTCAAATAAAGTCCCTTCTTGCACTGCAAATGAAATTAAAAGTCACTATTTGGTCACTTTTTCTGCAGCTGAAAGTCACTATTTGGTCCCCTTTTTCGGCAGTGTTGGTCACTAAAGTCACTATTTTGAGCAGCATTGATCGCTACCAGCCCTGGAACTAAAATAATTGAAGAAGAAACACCTTGTTTACAATTGTTTGATGCGCTTTCATGAAACAAAAATCCGTGAAAATTTGGCGGAATTCCTTTCATTGTTTATGTTTTCTATGAAAGCGGGAAAGAATAATGGAAATATCGCGTGACCTTTCTCAAATCCCAGTACTGATCCACATAAGTGACGTTGCCGATAGTGTATTGTTCTTCAGCTACTTCATCTAATACGTTCTCCACGCTGCCTTGATACACCCCGTATATGATGCCTACAGTCTGCGGAAAGTGCGGAGGACCGATTGCGCTCAGAAATCAAATGTTTCTGAGAATATGAATATCAAAAGACTAGTACCTCAATGGAAAGATTCAGCATCAATGAACTATGTTTCAATCAAAGTGGATTTGGATCATAAATATCGAAATAGAGCATTGGATTCAACTATCTGGCCACGCGGAGTACGTTGCAGAGAATTTCACTGTTCGTCGCCCACCTGCTGGAGACCACCGTATAATTCTTGTTGATAAATTGCTAGGAAATGTTTCTTTTAATGATCAAATGTTGTTCCAATACATGTACTGCTTTTTCCTGTTTAGATGAGTTCAAATTGATAGATAATTTGTGTATGTATGTAATATATCTTTATGCTATACTAATTATTATGTAATACGATAGTTATTTATTTAGAACCATCATTGGGGCAATATAATGCCTGTTGATGTCAGTAATAATAATAATGAAAATGAAAACATTCCACTATGAAAGAGCTAAATAATTTTCTTACTAAACAATATTTTGAAGCTGAATTTCCAACAAAAAATAGCGCGAACTTAGTTGAAGTGGCGATACAAAAAATGTTGAATGTTTTGTCGACACTGACTGGGCAGGCGAATCGCCCGAGGCGATGTTAGTGACCGCAAATCGGACTCCGGATTTGTGTCAAGTTCGAGGTCTCATCGGATAGGGCTGTCATAAGCAAACATGTGTGGCCTTATCAAGTAGTGAAGCTGAATATGTTGTCCTTGCTGAGTGCCTACAGGAGATAAAATGGATACAGAAGTTATTGTTAAATGTGGGTGAGCAACAAGTTTTCCCCATTTTCTCCATTATTTGTTAAAGAGGACAATCAGGGGTGACATTGCGCACAATATCTCGATTCCTAGCGATTACATTGCTTCCATTGTTTGTCGTCCAGCCTAGAATTGCATGAATTTTCTAACCCAACGAATGTTATTTGTATGCAGTTTTGCTGCTTATGACCTTTTCAGCGCAAAATAATTATAACGTACACGACTTTTATATGGAGCTATTTTTTGTCATTTCAGATTCGACCAAGATTGCTGGCACGCATAAGCGTCTTAGAACACACATAATTGAGTATCCTCCACAAACAACTCATTGCCTCCCGCAACCTGATCAACCTTGCTACATCTATATTTTGCGTATTGGTGCTGGGTTTGCCGAGGATCCGGACAACGAAAATGTCAACATTTTCCGATCTTTATACAATTCGGAAAATAATTTTGGTATAATGACCACCAAGCCTCTTCCGGCCCTCGCCAAGATGAAGTTTTTTGTAACTTTGGGCCTCATCGACGTACAGCTTGTTGAAACTCCAATTGTGCTGACCAGCGCTGGGTCCGAAGTGGAATTGGCTCTGTTGAAACAGTTCCATATAACAATCTTCCGAGACATTCTAAAACTGTGGAAGGAGTTCTTAGTGTATGATTTTTCAAACCAAGATAACAGTTTCATGGTTGTGCCTATGAAACAATCGCAGCAAATAGATTGGATGTTGGTGCGAGAATTCCAAAATCTGAACGAAGCCCCATCCGAGGTACCGACGATGTTCCGAGCCAAGATGAAATTTGATGCGGAAAATTACAGACACAAAGTGATCTGTCCATGGTACAAAAACAATAAGGAACAACCTTATGTGGTGACCATGGTGCATGAGCACCTAACGCCAGACAGTCCCTTCCCGAATGCAGATTACAGGTAAGTTTCAAAATTGTAGTGAATTCAGTATCAACGATATTTTGCCTTGGTAGGCAAGCAGGGTGGCCAGATTATATTTGGGTAAATAGGAGTACAAAAATTGGTAGTTATCTGTTATCGGTAGGCCGGAAAAAGTATCAAATCATATGAAAATGTATATCTGAGGTGCACTCAGCCTTCTGTTGGAAAATTTCATATAATCTCATTCAAAATATGTAAATCTCACAATTGAAAATTCATTCTTGAGAGCCATAGTTTATTGTTTGAATGCTCTTTCACTTCTTCTTCTTCTTATTGGCATTACAGCCCCACACTGGGACAGAGCCGCCTCGCAGCTTAGTGTTCATTAAGCACTTCCACAGTTATTAACCGCGAGGTTTCTAAGCCAAGTTACCATTTTTGCATTCGTATATCATGAGGCTAACACGATGATACTTTTATGTCCAAGACAATTTCCAATCCGAAAATTGCCTAGATCGGCACCGGCTCATGCTCTTTCACTATCAGAAGTAAAATCAGTAGTGATTAAGTTCAGATTAATATAAAATTTCCTAACATTTTTCTAGTTTGAATCTGAAACTAAATAAAATAAAAAAGTTCGTTTGCCCAGCAGTGTTTTTTTTATGTTTAAAATCTATTTCAATATAATTATTACCTATGTTGCTGTTAAAAAAAATGCACATTTGTGAAGTGGATTGGTCGACAATCAGACCATTACCCATTAAAAATGTGAAACTTTTCTGACCATCAGCATTTGCAACCCAATAAATCTTCCGATTTATTAAGGTTTGTTTAGGGACGAACTGGGCTGAGCAGGGAATCCTTCCGTATTAAGGATGCCGGGATGATCGCCAGAACCTTCGGTTGAAGGAACACCGGAACACGCTAGCTCGACGAAAATTTATGGCTCAATTAACTGAAGCCTTAATATAGCCTAAGTGAAACATTTTTATTCTTCGATGTGGACCGTACAAAATTAGAAAACTGAATGAACAAAAATCTTGAATGACACTTTTTAAATAGCTGTCAGGTAGACAACGATGCCTGTGTTGCGTTCGTTGAGAAAAAACTTTAACTGGGAGTGGCTTATTACTAGTTGTCTTACACTCAGTGCGAAAAATTCTGCTCTATGATTTTACTCCATCTAAACGATTTTATAGTCCTAACTAAGTAAGTTTAACTAATAGAGGGATATTCGATTTTTCTAAATGTTATGTCAGACTGTCAAAAAAATGCACGACAGAGCCACAGGAGCGCGCGCGCTGAAAATACACTCCAGTGAAAACACTACACCAGCCATTCTTTTGACCGGGTGTTCTTTTAATTTGCGAACCGTCATTTTTGAGTTTATTTCTCCAATTGAGACAGACCCTAAATAATCAACAGTGAAATCAACAAGTATTTTCTTCTTCCAGGTCTTATGCAGATTACTTCAGCCAAGCGTACCATTTGGCAGTTGTTAAACCGGATCAATTTCTAATCGAAGTCAAAGGAATCACAAGCTATCTTAACCGCCTCAATCCGGGAGTAGAGGACGACGGCAAGAGCACACGGAGCAAACATTGGCGGTTCAACGAGATCCTCATTCCGGAGCTCGTTCACAACTATCATTTCCCCGCTGACTATTGGTTGAAGGCTACGCTTCTGCCCAGTGCACTGCACCGTATTAATTATCTACTGCTAGCGGAAAACATTCGTGTTGATTTGGCAACGGGTGCCAATGTAGGATGTCTGGAGAACCGAAAGATTGAGGATGTGGAGGTTGAGTATAAGGAACGGAAGGGAAAACAACTGGAAGAGGAGGTTCAATTCCTAGACCTAGAAGACGACGAAGACGAGGACGATGAGTTCGACCTGGAAGAAGCGCGCCAGTCTCTGTTGGCACCGGAGGACTTGAGTCAGCTGGCACGCAACCAAATGAATTCATTCAGCGGCGATATCCCAATGCCATGGCAGGAAGACGAGGAGCCTGTGGACATCGAGCGCAACTGGGATCAAGTCAAAAAAATGGACTTGGACTATTATAACGCATTCGTTAACAAATTTTCAGACCTGTCCATTCGGGAAATGACCGCAGAACGGATGAGCACAGCGTACACATCCGCTTTGCATAGGAGAGTAACTAGTAGTCCGAAAAGACAACCCATGGCAATTTTGGACGTTCCTATTGAGCAGAAATTCGCAATCAAATTACTAAGCCTAACACCGACAAACACATACAATTTGAACGTCCAGCAAAAAGACATCATTAAGGCCTTGACTACAAAATCGTCCTCAGATGTGTTTGATTTGGAACGTTTTGAACTGTTGGGCGATGCGTTTTTGAAATTTTCCGTTTCATTGTATTTGGTGAAATACCATAAAGATTTTCACGAAGGCTTTCTGACAGCGGTCAAGGGTCAAATAGTAAGCAACCGTAATTTGGTGTACTGTGCTATTAAGTATGGGCTACCTGGTATGATGAAGATTCATAAGTTGGACCCTAAAAATGACTGGAAACCGCCTCTTGCAACGGTTCCACACAAAATAAAAGAAACTATGCAAGAGGTGAATCACTCCGCTAGAGTGCTGTTCCGGATGTCACTAACGGAAGACGAAATAAAGTCTGGGTCTGTTGATCCCAACAATCTTGACGATTTTATTGCCCAACTAGATCTACATAACAATAATCCTGATACGTCCCCAATGCAGAATTATCTCGGACAGCAGACAATGGGGGACAAAACATCTGCGGATGCCATGGAAGCGCTGTTGGGAGTTTGCGTTAAATCGGTTGGAATTCAAAGGTCTTTCAAACTGTTGCCCTACTTCGGTATTCTACCGAAAACTCACGACGTGATCAAGCTGCTCGATGAGAAAATTGAAAATCAAAGACTGAAAACGCAAATCGACTGTCGTGAAGTGGATGGTTTTCTGAAGAACCACGAAAGGATTGAGAAAAAACCTGGATACCGTACAAAGGATCGAACCTATCTTCTACAGGCGCTCACTCACGCCTCATTTCCTACTAATCGGATAACCGGGAGTTATCAGCAGCTGGAGTTTCTGGGTGACGCGGTGCTAGATTTTCTTATCTCAATGTACATTTTTGAGCAGAATCCAACCATGAGCCCGGGCCAGCTGACAGATTTGCGCTCAGCATTAGTGAATAACATCACACTAGCATGTCTGCTTGTACGCCACGGACTGCATCTGTATATTCTTTCCGAGTCCGCATCGTTCAGCGACACCGTGAACAAGTTTGTGGTTTTTCAAGAGCAACAGAAACACGAGATAACCGATCAGGTAAACTTGCTCGTCGAAGAGAGTGACCGAAAGATGGCTGAATTTGTGGACGTACCGAAGGCGCTGGGTGACGTGTTCGAGAGTTTGGTGGCGGCGATTTTCTTGGACTCCGGAAATGATTTTGCCGTAACCTGGCGAGTCATATATGGTTTGATGGGAAACGAAATCCTGATGTTCACCGAGAACACACCGATCCAAATCGTGAGGCAACTGCACGAGTTCAAACCAGGTTGTTCGCCATTGTTTAGTCGGGCCATCGTGGACGACGACACGGTATACGTCAAGCTCAAATATAAAATCAGAAACAAAGAACACGAAGCGTATGGGTTCGGTCAGAACAAGGAAGATGCGAAACGAGCTGCTGCAAAAGCTGCTCTACAGGTGCTGCGCAAGCACTATCGCAACACAAAGTAGTGGCAGATTTTTTAAAATAATTTTCTTCCATTGAGATTGCAGTACGGTTGCATGTAAGAGCATTAATTGTTAATTTATAACATTTGCAGTATCCATATTTACAGATATTCGGTTATACAAATAAGGCAGTGAATTTCGTCGAACTGATTGTAATTAAGCATCAGTTACTTTGGTGCCTTAAAAATGTTAGTTTACTGTTCTGTAATAACAAGCAGTTTTATTTTAATCTGGGAAGTTGTACCATAGGTATAGTATTATAATAAACTAGCACAACACATTTTTTCGGAACTGTGTCACTTAGGCTGTAAAAATTTTTCAGCTCGATAGTTATTTCGCTGTAGTTGAAAATAACCCTGCTCTTCGGAGCATGGTTAGATTTGACAGTTTGATAGTTAAACTTTGCTCGCGAGAAAGTTGGCGCCAAATCCATTTTGTTCCAAATAACCATCATTCCGTCACAATTTGAATGGGTCGGCTTCGGGTTCAAGTTTTAAGCACGATGGGAAAATAACCATCGAACTGTTAAATTTTAACTAAAAAATAAACGAATCGGTGGAATGGTTCACAGCCTTAGTCAACACTTTACTTTCAGACGTGTAATTGATATGAAAAAGATAAAAATTAATATACAGACATTAAATGCAGTGAAAAAAAAACAGATCCTGCCATGACTGACTCAAATTATTGTAAAATCTGAGTTGACAAGTGGGTCAAATAACTCAAAAATACAATAACAAGTTAATTGCCAAAAGTGTAGTTAGCGTATAATTGAAATGGGAGACTGAATAGAATATAATAATTGGCTTCCAAGCTGTGTTAAGCATATGTTTCGTAGTAGACATTAGCACGTAAGACTAAGACTTTCGGTTTTTTCACCCATACGCTTAAAAATTTGGTTGAGTCACTAAGCAGAGCTGAAGAAATTGGCACCCTGGTAGGTACATTTTAGATTTTGACACATATGGTTTTATTTTATTGTACAGACAGAGGTGTCCTACGAAAGGCTGGAACACATAAGGCTGAAATTGGTATGATGCAATGAATCCCAACCATACGATGGAGTGCAAGTTGAGTGGTTGAATGAATAAAGAATAAAAAATAAAGAATAAGGAATTAAAAATAGAGAATAAAAAACAAAGAATAAAGAAAAAATAAAATTTTAAAGAAAGAAAAGAAAAGTAAAGAAAAAGTAAAGAAGAAAAGAGAAGATAGAATGAAGAAGAAGAAATAATGAAGTAAAATGAAAGAAAAGAGAACAAGAGAGTTAGGAACTAAGAACAAGGAAGAAAAAGAGAGAAGATAGTAGAATGAAGAAAGAAAGAAAATGGAAGAATAAAGAAGAAAGAGAGAAAGAAGAAGGAAAGAAAGAAGAAGGAAGAAGGAACAGGGAAGTAAGAAGGAATATGGCAGACGGAAGAAGGAAGAAAAAGTTGGAAGAAGGAATAAGGGAAAAAGAAGAAAGAAATAACGATGTTAGTTGTAAGACGGAAGAAGAAAAACAGAGCAATGAAGTAAGAAGAAAGAAGAAGGAAAAAAGAAAATGAACAAGATAGAAGGAAAAAGAATAAAGAAGAAGGAAAAAAGGAAGAAGAAATAATAAAGTAAGAAGTAAGAAGACAGAAAGATAAAGCAACAAAGAAGAAGGGAGAAGAGAAAAAGGCTGTAAAAAGGATGAAGGAAGAAGAAAGGACAAAAGAAAGAAAGAAGAGGAAAGAAGAAAGACCAGTGAAAGAATAAGGAAGAAGTAATAATAAAGAAAGAAAAAACGAGAAGGAACGAAGAAGAAAGAAGGAACAAAGAAGATGGAAGAAGATAGATAGAAGGCAGAAGATAAAAGAAAGACAAAGAAACGAAAATGGAAGAAGGAAAAAGAATAAGGAAGAAGATAGAAAGAAGTTGGAAGAAAGAAGGAAAAAGAAAGAAAAGGAAGAATGAACAAGAAAGAAAAGGAAGAAGAAAGGTGGAAGAAGATAGAAGAAAGAAAAAAAAGAATAAGAATAATTCATTTCTAACATCCAAACCAAACAGATAACACTGAATCAACAATTTGACGCCACAATACACTGTTCGAGCCGGGTATACCCCGTTAGGCATAAGTACGTTAGGCATAAGGACGATAGGCATAAGTACGTAAGGCATAATGGACGATAGACATAACGGACGTTAGGCATAATGGACGCTAGGCATAAAATGACCCAAAGAACAGCCCATGACATAAAGAAGGCAGAATAATGCCAAACGTCCATTATGCCCAACGTCCATTATGCCCAACGTACTTATGCCTAACGTCCTTATGCCTAACGTCGTGGACCCGTTCGAGCCTGCATCTCTCCACCGTTTTGTACCTGTACCTCTCTCCGTTTTGTACCTGGTCAGCCTACCTCGCTCGCTGCGCTCCTAGCTGTCTCGTGCCTGCCGGATCGGAAGCGAACTCCATCTTTGCAGGGTTGCTGTCCGGCAATAATAATAATAGAAGAAGGAACAAAAAAGAAGAAACGACGAAGAAAGAAGGTAAAACGTAGACAGATGAACGTGGAATAAAGAAGGAAGAAGAGAGTAGGAAGAATAAAAATATAGAAGTATTCTCGGCAAGAATCAAAAACCAATTACAAAAATCAAGAACAATAAATAAATTGTTGTTTCTTTCAAATTTCTTGTTCTGTGTATGTACAAAAAAAATAAAAATTTGTATCAAAATCGAAAGACAAAAAGAAGTCGCAAGAAGAGTTCTGTTTATTTCTGTTTGTGCCCCCATTCACGTCAAATGTGATTTTTTCCATTAAAATCTGTTACTCGCGATCTTTCAGCCATTCGTGTTTCAGCCTTTCGTTATTTCAGCCTTATGTACTTTTACTTTTTTAGCCTTTCGTGTTCAGCCTTATGAGTTTTTAGCCTTATGTTCTGGACAAATTTTCTCCCAAATCGATCAATAATTGGACGGTGCTTAACTCATTTAAAGTAACGTGGGAAAATATATGGAAAACATCGATATTCCGGATTTTCAACGTAATAGACGATTAGGGATTGTGGAACTATTCCCAGCTCTTACAACAATTAATACAAATATATAGGGCACTTCACTTCCCCACGTTGCTGAATAATGATAACGTTTCAGGAGTTCTTCTTTGGCTTCTAGTGACACATATGGACTTCAACGATACATACATGCAGAGATTTTCAAATGCTTCTAGGAATTGAATAACACATTTTTCATACCTGTAATTTTTCAAGAAATGATCTGGAAGGTCAGGGAATTTTATTCTCAAATTTTAGTCGACGCCTTGAATGGGATTAGCCATAATAGGAATAAAAAACTAAGAATAGTGCCATAACTGGTACATGCGAAGGAAATGGAAGATTAAGTAATTTTGGTTATTATCACGAATTTTAATGCGGTTTTCACATTTGTTCTAAGGAGCCCGAAAGAAAACCTTTCCATCGAAAATTTTCCATTGGCGCTAAGTGTTATTTGGCAGAACCCCGACTAATTATCTGTTGTGATGCTTTTCAATACTCCATGAAAGGCAAAGCACTCTAGCTGCCGACGAACTGAGAAGATGTCTATCTGTATGTGTGTGCGTGTGTGTATATATGTGCGCAAAATAAAACTCACTCATCTTTTAGGCAATTATCTTGATCCGATTTGCAATTTGCATTCGACGGCGAATCCTGTCCAGATCGGACCATGGGATCAAAAGTTATGGCCAACATACGATTTCTATACAAAAACACGCTAAGAAAATCTCACTCAAGTCCTTTTAGTATATATAATGCACGAAAAAGGCACCGATAGGTGGATGAATCAGCCTTTTTTTTCAAATTATTTTGAGTTCATATAAGTATTTTTGTTGCTAGAATTCAAAATTATGAAGAAAACCATCTTATCCATATACTAAAAGAAATTAAAAAAAACCAGCGCATAGATCCTAATTGTAACTAACGCCATCTAGCGTCGACATTCTGAATAGGGGAGGACGGGACAAGAAGAGCACCCCATAATTTTACGGCTATTATGCTATTTTTTTTTCTCTAAATAACCCCGCACACTGATAAACTATAGTGCAACAAAATTCTTGACACTGAAAAAATATTATTAAAGTGAAATGATTCTGAAATACAGATGAATTATCAAAAGTTAGTGTAAACTTGGATTTTCTTATAAGAAATCAGTATTAGAAAAAAAAGTTTTCAAAAACATGAACATGAACAGTAAAATGTTTGACCATGCTTAAAAAGATTTGAATAAATTATCTCATATGGGGGAAGATGAGCACCCCCTTTTGAAAGAATCAAATAATACACAAAATACTTTTGGACAACTTACAATTATGATTTACTTTGTGCTGAATCTGTTGTGTAGCGTACATTATCAAATTTACTGAAATTTTAAACTGATTTTTGTTATTTAATGAGATTTTGGTGGTATCAATGAAAAGTAATAATATATCGATCCCAAAAACTGTTTTATTGTCATAATATGGTCAATGCGCATTGAAAGCTATTATTTTTTTTGTGAATATTGGTGCTCTAATACATTTCAGTTAGAAAAAAAAAAAGATTTTCAAAAGGGTGCCCTTTTTGCCCCGTAGGGATGCTCATCTTGCCCCTTAATGTATTTGAACCAGTCAAAAACAGAGTCTTAGTTAAGTCACATTTATCGGGATTTCCGTTCTTTTTGAAATTTGCGTTCTAGTCTTCTTGAATTTTATCGCATCATAAATGTGAGAAAAAAGCTCAAATAAATATTATCCACCTCATTATTTGAAACTAGTTTATTTGTGGACGCAGTAGCGCCCATGGAATTAAAAAAAATCAAAATTTTTAACGTCTGTTTTCTGTGATTTTTTTATCAAATGCTGTGTCTGGTTGTCTAAAGTTGTCCCTGGTTTTGTTTTCTGTATCTGATAGTAAAAATGAATTGAAGTGTCAAATATTTTATTTTTTTTTTTTTGAGAATTTCCCCGCGTACTGCGTCTGGTTGGCTAGTCACCGGACAGACAAACAGGGCTATTATATTTATGATTGGCGCTTTGATGTTGCATGAAGAAGAAGAAGCAGAAAGATGATAATCGAAAAAATCTCCACGGGAAACCCTACGGAGAAGTTTTTAAAACTGTTCTCAAAAATTCTAGACGCAATTTAATTAAAAACGGTAAGCAGTACGGGGTTGGACTTATCTTTTCATTTCATTTATTTAGTTAACATCTAAACAGATAACACTGAATCAACAATTTGACGCCACAATACACGGTTCGAGGCCGCATCTCTCCATCCTCGGATACGCCCCACGCTCGCCAAGTCGTTCTGCACCTGGTCTGCCCATCTCGCTCGCTGCGCTCCACGCCGTCTCGTACCTGCCGGATCGGAAGCGAACACCATCTTTGCAGGGTTGCTGTCCAGCATTCTTGCAACATGTCCTGCCCATCGTACCCTTCCGGCTTTAGCTACCTTCTGGATACTGGGTTCGCCGTAGAGTTGGGCGAGCTCATGGTTCATTCTTCGCCGCCACACACCGTCTTCTTGCACACCGCCAAAGATGGTCCTAAGCACCCGTCTCTCGAATACTCCGAGTGCTTGCAAGTCCTCCTCGAGCATTGTCCATGTTTCATGTCCGTAGAGGACTACCGGTCTTATTAACGTCTTGTACATGACACAAGTAGGCCCGACTTCCACAGATGATGCGCCTTCGTATTTCACGACTAACGTTGTTGTCAGCCGTTAGCAAGGATCCGAGGTAGACGAATTCCTCGACCACCTCGAAGGTATCCCCGTCTATCGTAACACTGCTTCCCAGGCGGGCCCTGTCGCGCTCGGTTCCGCCCACAAGCATGTACTTTGTCTTTGACGCATTCACCACCAGTCCAACTTTTGTTGCTTCACGTTTCAGGCGGGTGTACAGTTCTGCCACCTTTGCAAATGTTCGGCCGACAATGTCCATGTCATCCGCGAAGCAAATAAATTGACTGGATCTGTTGAAAATCGTACCCGGCTGTTACACCCGGCTCTCCGCATGACACCTTCTAGCGCAATGTTGAACAACTTATCTTATACTGTGTATAAAGTGTAATATCACAAAATAAAATTTCAAATGGAAATATTGTGTTTATTATACAGTAGAAGAAAAGTCCAACCCCGTACTGCTTACCGTTTTTAATTAAATTGCGTCTAGAATTTTTGAGAGCAGTTTAAAAAACTTCTCCGTATGGTTTCTCGTGGAGATTATTTCGATTATCATCTTTCTGCTTCTTCTTCTTCATGCAACTGATTTGTGTTCTTTATTATTACATGCAGTAAATTTAAGTTGGTCGTATATGTATTGACCGCAGATAATGCTGCCTTTATGAAAAAAAAAAAAATAATTGCTTATTGTTATATTCTCAGACTATAAGCCCGGTGTGGCATGTGCAGTGCATAAAATTCTTGGATGAAAAGACATCATTGGAATCGATTTAATTCTATACTAAAATGTACTAAAATCCAGTGCAAAGAACAATGCCATTATTGAACATGTGAGAAGAAACTTTGTATTTAGCCCTCCCTAAAATTCTGCATTAATTGCTCCAATGACCATCTTCATGTTTTATTTTGAACAATTCGACACAGTTGTTTCATAAGGGCCAATGTCGCAATGAGCTCGAATGGAGAAAAATGGGTTCCAATGTTCCATGTCATGTTTTCAATTGTAGTTCAAAATTTAGATGTTATTTTAAATGTTAATAGTTTGCATAAAATACATCCACATCTAATCATTGAAGCCCCATAGAAATAAAATTTACTTTGGATTGATTTCGATTTGAAAATATGATTAAAGAACTAGTCGTCCTTTTTTTCTAACAGTGTACACTTGCGCCCTTCAGAAATGCGCCATAATGTTTTTGACAACATCCTTTTCGCCCAAATTTCACGCCCGGCTGTCAACCTATTTGTCAATATCGCCTGTTTGCATCGCCCCGTTGTGTTTTCAAAGTACCGTTTAGCCCTTTTGCTCACATGTGTTTTTGGTGCAAGAGCGAAGTGTCATAATGCAAAAATGAAGCACAGTTTAGCCCCTTTGCTGCCATGGAGAGAACGGGGCGCAATCGCACCAAGAAAAAAATTCCAACGGAAATGTAATATCGCCCTTTTGTATTTTTCTGTTTTTACAGCAAAAAATCAACATTTTGTACTATTTTTAATATGCTACATATAGTACATTTCCAGGAGGTTCGATCTATGTCATAAATTAGATTTGTTTACATTTGCGACTTCGGCCCTTATGAAACAACTATGTCGAATTGCTACCGAAGTCGTTATTTTCCCCCAACACAACCAAATTGTATTATTTAAAGACATGAACAATATATTTTAAAATGTTTATACCGTGACATGCCCTATTACCGTGGGGTAAAGTACGTGTCCACAATAAATTCGCTTTAAAAACTTCAAGTTGTAACAATCATCCTTGAAAACTATGTCGCTTTAATCAATATTAAATACATTTGAAGGAAAAAATATGTTTTGTACTTAAACTCATAAAAAATGAAGAAAATAGTATTCGACATTTTACTTATGAATATGCCTAATACCGCGTACATTCCGAAGAAGATTCCAAATACCGCGCAGAAAATTGCCTAATACCGTGCCCTATCAAACAATCTCAAATGATGAGCTTAAGAGCACATTAACAATAAAGTATGTAAATAATTGAATCATATACAAATTAAATTATTAGGTCATACATACTAAAAAACGTAATAAAAATTTACTATTTTACACAGATACCTACTGGGAAAAGAATCTTTTCCTTGAGAAGTTAGCAATTTCTCAATATTGACGGTTTAAAAGCGTTTATTAATTTTTCAAATAATTTACTTCACATTTATTTAGGTTTTAGATAGATGATATCCAATCGAGTGTCTAAATAGATTTGAAGACAATGGGAGGATTTGTATTCAGATGAAAAATACTCTATATAAAATATTTACGTCTATAGTCTGTGGTAAATATCGCATAAATGATATTGTATTCGTATGTGCTGAACGACACAATAAAGATGATTTGTATGTTCATTAGATGTATACCATCTTCAAGTCTTTCAACAGAAGTTTCTCTTTGGGGAAGTATTGGAATAATACATATTGCAATATGTAATTCTTCTGAATGATGCTTCCCTAGTAAACCTACGCATAAAATGTCGTAGATATTTAATATGAATATTTCAATACCTATACGATATTGTCTAGTGGTATATGTATTCAATGTGATGATTACGTTTTAATTTTCTGAGTATCAACTTCACGGTATAGCCTAGTCACGGTATTAGGCACTACTGGCTAAGAAGATGGCCTAATACCGCGACAATTGTTTTGATCAATAAAATGCAAAACAAGAAATTTAAATACCATTTCAGTACCCAGCTCATTTTTTATAGCTGTAAAACTGGGCTTAATGAGATATTGGAAGTAAATATCATTGAAAAATCAAGTTACAAGACTTGGAAATATAACCATAACTTTAAGCGTTTTGCTAAGCGGATACAAATTTTGGCTGTTCGAGCCATACATTTTCGCGTTTATTTTTTAGCGCCTAATTTACGTCACA
Source organism: Armigeres subalbatus (assembly GCF_024139115.2). NCBI lineage: Eukaryota > Metazoa > Arthropoda > Insecta > Diptera > Culicidae > Armigeres > Armigeres subalbatus. The sequence continues at coordinate 376,019,463 of NC_085141.1, read as the reverse complement.
AATATCAACAATAATAATTCGCTAACAATTTCTGATATACATTTGTGTATTTCACCAAATAATGTGATGTGTATGACAGACAGTACCTCTATATTCATCAATTTGGATAAAATCCACGGTATTAGGCAATGCGCGGAATTAGGGCAGGTCACGGTACTTCCATTCTTGTTAATCAAATTATGTATAACAAATTTTATTTAAGTTGATTGACTATACATACATTTAATTATATTTTTCAACAAATCAGTATCAGCGTTAATGCTTTCAAAATATCCGAATTCTCCTCCTACCTGTGTTAATCGTTAAAGTTTATTATCGATTAGGCTAGATGTACCAGTCGTGGCTATAGCACCAGTTGTTGTCGAACTAGTGCTTTTTATGCCAAATTTAAACCAAGATTCATATGATACGATAAAACCTTTGACAGGGTGTCTACTACCTGGAAAAATCAGGGAATTCCTGACATAATCAGGGAAATTTGAATACCCGGTGATCATGAGTGAGAGATAAAAAGATTTTAAAAATATTTGAATAAATATACCAATCAAATCTGTTAAGAAAATTATTTTGAGCTTTTTAGTGGAATGTCTTCACTTGTCATAAGACGAGTTTGTACAATCCCATTGAATTCCACCACTTAATTGTATCTTGACAGATACGTATTTCGACCTCAACAGTAAGGCCGTCTTCAGTGTCTCGTACTTGACTCGACTTGAAGAAAATGAAGAAAAGATACAATTAAGTAATTCAATCAGTTTTCCAAGGAATTATTCATAGAAATCACTAAAAAAGTGTTCATAAGAATGATTAGTAATTTTCTAAATTATTTCTGGAGGAATTTCCAAGATAAAAATCGAAAAGAATTGCCGGAGGAATTTCAAAACGAATCAAAACGATTTTTCGAATGGTTTCTTTAAGAAATTCCCGAAAGGGGACCTGAAGGGTTAAAAAAAAGTGTTGAGTGATTTGTGAAGGATTTTTGCTAATTCTTGAAAGAATAGCCGAAGGATTCGCGAATGGATTTTTTAAAGGAGTTTCTCAAGGTATTCTCGAAGTATTTCCAAAGAGTTCTTAAAAGCAAAATATCCGGAAAAACTCCTCAGTTTTCCCTATTCAGTTTTCCCTAAGATACTTCTGAATAAGTTCTTAAAATATACCAATGAATTTCAAAAAATTATCCGAACCATTTCCGAAGGTTCTTACAGTGAAGCAGTAATAGAACGCTAGTGGCGCTGTACTTACTTGATACTTGATGGGCTACAGCTCTTCGATGAACCTACGCCGAATGGAGTATCCTTCTCCACTGGACTCGATCCTGGGCCAATCGCTTCCAGTCGCCCTGAACATTGAGCGCCCTCAGGTCCTCTTCAACTGCAAAAAGCAATCGTGTACGCGGCCTTCCACGAAGCCTGCGGCCTATTCCGGGTTCTCTACTAAATATTATCTTCGCTTGACGTTCTTCCGGCATACGAACAACGTGACCAGCCCACCGTAGTCTGCCGTGTTGTATAAGCTTAATAATATCCAGCCCTTTATACACCTGGTACAATTCGTGATTCATGCGACGCCGCCAGATACCGTTCTCCTGTTTACCGCCGAGTATTGTCCGCAGCACCTTATGCTCAAACACTCCGAAAGCTCTCCGATCAGCCTCCTTTAACGTCCATGTCTCATGACCGTATAAAGCCACCGAAAGAATCAGAGTAGTATACAGCGCGAGTTTTGTTTTCGTTTGCAGACTACGGGACTTAAGCTGCTTACGAAGTCCGTAATAAGCCCTATTTGCAGCTGCAATACGCCTTTTCACCTCGCGGGTAACATCATTATCGCACGTCACTAATGTTCCAAGATACACAAATTCTTCCACCACTCAAATTTTTCACCATCCAGCACCATTTCGCTACCACCACCACTAATGAACCCACGTTGATTGCCAGCGACCATGTACTTCGTCTTGCTGGTATTGATCGTGAGTCCAATCCTCGCTGTCTCCCTCTTAAAAGGCACAAAAGCCTCTTCCACGGCACGGCGATCAATTCCGATAATATCGATATCGTCCGCAAATCCCAGGAGCATATGCGATTTTGTGATAATGGTACCGCTTCTTTGCACATCAGCTCTCCTAATCGCTCCCTCGAGCGCTATATTGAACAGGAGATTCGAGAGTGCATCACCCTGCTTTAATCCATCTAAGGTAACAAATGAGTTCGATATTTCATCCGCAACCCTTACACTTGATTTCGATCCATCCAACGTTATACGAATCAGCCGTATCAGTTTCGCCGGAAAACCATGTTCAAGCATAATTTGCCATAATTCATTCCGTTTCACTGAATCGTACGCCGCCTTGAAATCAATAAACAGATGATGTGTCTGCAAGTTGTACTCCCGGAATTTATCAAGGATTTGTCTCAGGGTAAACATTTGATCCGTCGTTGATCGGCCCTCACGAAAACCTGCTTGGTATTCGCCGACGAAGGACTCTTCAAGCGGTCTCAATCTGTTGAACAGAATACGGGACATAATTTTGTACGCCGAATTAAGGAGGGTTATTCCTCGATAATTGGCGCACTCCAGTCTGTGCCCTTTCTTAAATAGAGGGCAAATGAGGCCGTCCAACCAGCTAGCAGGCATTTCCTCGTCTTCCCATATTTTCGACATAATATGGTGCAGAACTTCATAAAGCTGCTCACTGCCGTGTTTGAGAAGTTCAGCCGGGAGCTGGTCCTTCCCCGCAGCCTTATTGTTTTCAGCTCTTTGACAGCTTTTTTAACCTCATCTAGTGTAGGTGACGCCACAGCTTGTCCATCGTCGCTAATATTCATTCTGTTCACATAAGCAAAGCATAATTGTAAGAATTGATTTTGCTTAATTTTTGACGACAAGTCGAGTCAAGTATGAGTTACTGAAGACGGCGCCTTACTGTTGAAGTCGAAATACGTATCTGTCAAGATACAATTAAGTGGTGGAATTCAATGGGATTGTATAAACTCGTCTTATGACATGTGAAAACATTCCACTAAAAAGCTCAAAATAATTTTCTTATCACAATGGGATTTGCCAAATAAAGAACCAAAATGAAGAATAGTGCCACAAATGGTGCATACGTCCCTGTTATGGATTAATCAATTTTGAGGATTATAACCACGACCAATTAAAATTATAATATAATATAATTATAATCGACCACGTTCTAATCGACGGTAAATTCTTCTCCGACATCACGAACTTACCGCAGTGCGAATATTGAATCCGATCACTATCTCGTTTCAGTATGCCTGCGCTCAAAACTCTCGACGGTGATCAACACGCGTCGGAGTCGTCCGCCGCGGCTAAACATTGGGCGGCTACAAGACGGTAGACTAGCTCAAGACTACCCGCAGCAGCTGGAAGTGGCACTCCCAACGGAAGAGCAGCTAGGCGCAGCATCTCTTGAAGATGGCTGGAGAGATATTCGATCCGCCATTGGAAGTACCGCAACCGCTGCACTAGGCACGGTGGCTCCGGATCAGAGAAACGACTGGTATGACGGCGAATGTGAGCAGTTAGTTGAGGAGAAGAATGCAGCATGGGCGAGATTGCTGCAACACCGCACGAGGGCGAATGAGGCACGATACAAAAGGGCGCGGAACAGACAAAACTCGATTTTCCGGAGGAAAAAGCGCCAGCAGGAAGATCGATACCGTGAAGAGACGGAGGAACTGTACCGCGCTAATAACGCACGAAAGTTCTATGAGAAGTTGAACCGTTCACCTAAGGGCCACGTGCCACAGCCCAATATGTGTGAGGACATAAACGGGAACCTTCTTACAAACGAGCGTGAGGTGATTCAAAGGTGGCGGCAGCACTACGAAGAGCACCTGAATGGCGATATGGCAGACAACGGTGGCGGTATGGTAATGAACCTAGGAGCACGCGCGTAGGACATGCGACTTCCGGCTCCTAATCTCCAGGAAATCCAGGAGGAGATCGGCCGGCTGAAAAACAACAAAGCAACTACCGCGCAATCACATTGCTGAACGCCGCCTACCAAATTTTATGCCGCCGACTAACACCAATTGCAAGAGAGTTCGTGGGGCAGTACCAGGCGGGATTTATGGGTGAACGCTCTACCACAGACCAGGTGTTCGCCGTACGTCAGGTATTGCAGAAATGCCGCGAATACAACGTGCCAACACATCTCGCTAAACTTTTCAAAAGGACCTAAGTAACATTTTTTAATGAATTAATTTGAATAGCGCAATCAATAGCTTTCATGTTGTTATGTTGATTGCGCTCAGGAGGGTGAAACGCCTGTCATCCGCGGTACAATGGCACTCTACCCAACATCGTTTTTGGTACTTCTGTTTTTGGTACCCAGTTTCTGGGTAGTATACCCGAATTCAGCGCTCATTTTGGGTGATTGGTTCGTACGCAGTTAGTGCTAATTATCGGCAATTAACTTTTCCTGGCGAAAACTTGCAATTGGTTGAGGTTCATCGAGCCTTTTGTGTTTGTATGGCTTCTTTATGTTGATAAATAGCTCGTCGATACTTCCGAAGTATTGTTATCATGAATCAAACGAAATTAAAACAAAAACATTGTACGCCATATTGAATGAATGGCGGGTAGGCGTATTAGCATTCTCTTCAGTCCCCTGATTGCAGTACTCAAATTATTTCATAAAAAAATGTTACTTAGGTCCTTTTGAAAAGTTAAGCGAGACATCATCTGTTTATCGACTTCAAAGCCGCATCGATCGGGACCAGTTATGGCAGCTAATGCACGAAAATGGATTTCCGGATAAACTGATACCGTTGATCAAGGCGACGATGGATAGGGTCAGTGGCGTAGCCACGGGGGTGGTTTTGGGCATAAAACCCCCCCCAAAGACAAATTTTTTGGAAGAAATTTTTTTTTTCAAAAAAAATTGTTCAGAAAACCCCCCCAGACCAATTTTCTGGCTACGCCACTGGATAGGGTGATATGCGTAGTTCGAGTTTCAGAGGCATTATCGAGTCCCTTCGAAACGCGCAGAGGGTTACGGCAAGGTGATGGTCTTTCGTGTCTGCTATTCAACACCGCTTTGAAGGGAGTAATATGAACATCTGAATTAAAAACCGAAGCTAAACTTATTGGACTAGTCATCAACACGTTGAAGACGAAGTACATGATAGGAAGAGGACAACGCAAGCCACCCACCAAGAGTTTGTCGAGTTGGACGCGAGGTGGTTGTACTTGGGGTCACTGGTGACCTCCGATAACGATACCAGCAGAGAAATTCGGAGACGCATCATGGCAGGAAACGGTACGTACTTTGGACTTCGCAAAACGCTCCGATCGAATAGAGTTCGCCGCCGTACCAAACTGATTATCTACAAAACGCTTATTAGACCGGTAGTCCTCTAAGGACACGAGACCTGGACGAAAGAAAAGTGCTGCGTACCATCTATGGTGGGGTGCAGATGGAAAATCGGAAGACTGCGGTTGGCCGGGCACGTAGCCAGAATGTCGGACAGTAATCCGGTGAAAGATATTCAATTTGCAAAAAAGAGAGCTAACTGCGGTGGAGCTTGGTACTCGGATTCTGATGGCTTTTCCGCAAAAACCTTTAAATGGTCTTGTTGTGTAGGGGTTATCACGCCTATCTAGAGAGTTGGAAGTTGAGGGTTCGAGTCCCTCCAGACACGTGGATTCTTTTTCGCAAATTTCATATCAATTTGTCCATTTCGAAACATGTGCTGTGCATATGCACATCCAAGATATTTAACAAAAAAATGGTTTTCGTACGGCCGAGTTGCCGAATAATATGCAATTAATTGTAGTTGAAAATTGCCAATATTTGCGTTACGTAATTAATGGACCTTCCTATATGGAGCGTAAGATGACCGACCCCTCCTCCCCCATAAGTGCTGTGTGTGTATGTGTGTTTTTGCAATATAACTCTCACTGACTGGCAGTGGCATTATGGATAGAATATTCGTGCAACCATTTTATTTATATAATTGCAAGAATTTTAGATTTTGGAGCTAGGAAATGATAGCTCTATTGTAACTCCTGTAGCCCATTTCAAGAACGCATGCATTCCGAAGCTATATTCGTGTACAATAAGCCCCGCATGATTACACCCACATATCATAATGATATCTGAAGTGTATTCACACTTCCTGAATCAAAATTTAATCTATTTGATTCTGGCGTGTATTTAGTGATAGAAAGCATTATTTTTGAATCACAGTTTTACAATAAAGCTTACCATATTTTCCCAACCAACCTTAAGCTCACCTGCACTGGTGGTTTCACTTTCTTTTTAATTTATTCTTTATAACAGAATATGATGTTTCGATAATCGCGCGAACATTCTACATCCTACAACGTTTTTATTTCAACTACACAAACTATCCCGCGCGAACTATCTCCCCTCCTCCCCCATAAGTACTTACGTAATATGTGAACGGCCCCTAAGCTTGGTTCGTTGATTCGCTAAATAGCGTTTGCAAAATCCTTAATGTAGGCAATTGTTTATGATGTGTATCACACTAAGGCGAAACCAAATGATTAAATCGAGAAAGGCATCGTCACCGCTAGGTGGATTGATCTGGTTTTTTTTACCAAAATATTGATATATTTAATTCGGTAACGAAAGAAGATACAGACTGTGCTCTTTATGGGTTCTTTCACAAATTACGTAACGCTGAATTTGATGATTTTGGAGCCCCACCCTTCCCTGGTATCACTTTTTGTATAGAAGTTTTATTTTTTTGTATGGATCGTAACGCTCGGCTTGACTCCTTCCCTCCCCCTACAGCTTTACGTAATTTGTAAAAGGCTTCTTATAGCAAAACACGCCACGATATGATATACACGTTTTTTTTCGGATGAATAAATGGAATCATACAACAATTTCATTCCTTATATACTCATATTACAAAATCGATTCTTATATCGGACGGGGTGAAGTTTGCATTACATCACTAAAAGCTACATTCTACTTATTTATCGTCGTCATTCAATGTCATCTCAACCAAAATTTACACTACGCTGAACCCTAGTCTACATCACGCGTGAATTGAAAGCGATTAATCCTTTTTGCGTTATCTACGAATAAATTATTGTGAGTCATTTGTTTGAAGTAAGTGAAATGTGTAGGACGAAATTATGTGCTCGCGGGTTCGGCTACAAGCGCAAAGTAGATCATATTCTATGTTGAAAACACCTGAAGCGTAATTATGGTTTCCTAACAGTAATGCACAATACGAATGCCCGCTACGGGGACTCTTCCTCAATTTCATATCACAGAATCGTTACCATTCCGGCGTCGTTCCGCGTCATTTCGGGCGTAGTCGTCGTCGTTATCGTCCACCGCAAGGGTTATAATGCTGGAATCGCCAATGGGTGCAGCTCCCAGCACTAAGTTCTCGACTGATCCTCCGACCGAATGGCGCCGCGAGAGGGAATTTCTCACCACTAGATCAACGTTACCGTATCCGATGGCGGCTGTTGCTGCCACGGCGAACGAAGGCGTTCGGTTCAGAGATGACGGCTCGTCGGCGGGCATTGCGTTACTGTTGTGACTGCTGGTCACCGGACGAAGGATTTGTAAAACATCGTTTGCGGTCAGGTTTTGCTGCGGAAGCTGATGTTGCGTTCCGTTGCCGGTCGTCAACGACCGATGGCGGCGACGACCGCTAAGAGTTTCGCTGTTGTACAGAACTCGAGGACCCATTTCAAGCCCGGACGGGGGAAGCGAAACAGTGTTACCCGATGGCAGCGTGTGGTTCGACAGAATAGTGGAGTAATCCGGAGGGGGCAGTTCGTCGCCAGCGGGATTAGCAGAACTGTGCACTGGGATGGGAGCTCGCTGACGGTTGCCACTCGATTCGCCTATGATCCTGAAATAAAAGAACAAGAAGTTAGCCTATCAGTCATATAGTGTTAAAGGATTACGCAAGAGTTAATGCGTTCATATCTGACCGGAGCTGGGTATGCGAAAATTGCTCGATTGTGCAATCCATTCAAACACAAACAAGTCCCACCTACTCAAAAGAGAATCAACACTTCCCTAACGTTCTCTGGGTCCAGATTACACTCAAGTCTAACTCCCAAGGAACTCCTGGCAATAGCAGCACCCTTTCGGATACTTCTCCGAGTGCTCTGAACGCTTCCCCCTACTCATTCTGGTAAGGTAAGTGCGTTGCAAGTTTGCAAAGACAAACACTATGAGTTTCGCTCAGTTGTTCAATAACCCAAGAAAAAACAGTGGGAGGACTTCATCGACTCTGTAAAGTGAAGAACTGATCCCTGTATCAAAATTCACAAAAATAAAGAAAAAATCGACTCTGTAAAACCGGCCCAATCCTCCGCCGAACTACGGGGAAGGGTCAACGAACTGAGTGGCAAGGGTAGATACAAACCTATTCATCTTTATGTGTAGGATCGCACCATCTTGGTCAACCTTTTTGGATGAATGGTGGATAAGTCTCGTCTTTCTAATACCACATAACAACGTCTTCTCCCGAGGTACTTCCGAATGAAGAGGTGGACTACGCGAAAAACATGAAACAGACGGATGCTTGTGCTATTGGCAGCACGCCTTTCACCCTTGGCTATGGAAGGAGCTCTCATTTTGGTAGTCTAGGAGACGTCCTCCAGGACGCCTTCGTGCAGCCTAAACGCACTGATCTGGTATTCCTCGTTATCTCGAAAATGTTGAATCATGGGCAACTCTAGCTCTTCAACGACTTAGCGAATGGGTTTTATAGAGCAATATTTTTGCCTTTGTCCAGAACTTCTTCATGGGATGCTGTTTCTATCCTCATCGGAAACCAAGCCTTAAGAACTTACCAGGAGGAAACAGTAATCAACTTGTTTCTTATCTCTATGGATGGTTTTTTTGCTACTTCCGAATATTCACATTTTTATATACGCGAACACTACTGTACTGTACTGATCGGAGATATCCTCGAAAGGTCCGTATCAAGGCCCAATCCGCCGTAAGTGCCATCTTTCGTTGGGCTACCTCGATAGGTTGCACGATGACAGCCAGCAAATGCATTTATAGCCATGTTTGCCAAAAGAGGCATAAGCAATAGTGAAACTCCAGCGCCGAGAAGCGGTCGAAGTCTAGAGGGTTAAAAAATTTCAAAAAGTAGTTAATCAATTGCCTCGTCCTGCCCAAACATACGCCCGTATTGCTCTATAAAACCCAAGGAGTAGATAAATAAGTACTAGAACGCTTGTGGCGCTGTAGTGATTTACATTATTTAGCCAAATTATGCTTCAACAAGCTATAATTTGCCATAATTTATGCATCATGTTGTAGTGTATGTGTGTATGTTAGGCTTTATCACTAAAATTGGTTTGACACTTGTAGTACCAGTACTTTGGCTGAGAGGTCGAAGTAACCTAGATGTTAGTCACACGAACATGAGTGCTGTCCAATGAGAGCTTGAAGTAGCTCGAAGTTTCTCCCTGTCCTGCTCATGCCCATTTGTTGACAAAAAAGAACGAGCAGGACGGGAACAACTTCGAGCTACTTCGAGCTGCTCATTGGACAGCATTATGAACGACATTAGCAATCCTATATTTGAATCAACTCTTTCAACATCCCGGAATGTTGACTAAGCAGTACTTTTAGTTTGTAGAAGTAGGCCATTATTTTATAAGGGAGATTAAATTGTGCATCTGGAAGAGTAATGGGCCAAACACAATTGATACGTTTGCGTGCGTTTTGACAGTTTTCCCATGGAAAAACTGTCAAAACGCACGCAAACGTACCAATTGTGTTTGACCCATAAGGCGTGTTTGAATATCTCGAATCCGTAAAGTTAGTGTAGATAAACAAGCCGGTCTTCATTCCGGAGTACCATATCTGACGACGATTGGTGGAACTAATCCGCGGCGTGTTCATTTCAGAGCAAATAGTAAGGTAAAACCATGTTTGAATTTGTTATAGCGTGTTATAACGTTACCATGGTAACAGTGCCCACTTGGGTGCTTGAAAATTGTTTTCAGCTGTCGTCAAAGTCATGTCGGGGATTTATGCGCAGCGAGAGAAATAAAACACAACGTCTGTTGACTGGAAGAAAAACAAGTCATAATTTTTGCTGTTAGATACATGTGGTTGTGGTGGATGTGTGCTGTAAGCTACACTGAATCAAATATAATTCAACAAATGATTAACTTTATTCGTTGCTGGCACGGTTGTGCCAACACTCCTCCTCAACGTATAGAAGTTTACATGACACCGAGTGCCTCACGGTGCCGCTCCAGCTTGATCCTGTCGAGTGGCTTGGTCATGATGTCCGCAACCATCTGGTCCGTCGGTAGATAACGGAGATCAATGACTCCCCGTTGGCGTAGATCTTTCGTAAACTCATGTTTTGTATCGATGTGTTTAGACCGGCGCTCCATGCGCTCCACCATTTTGATACAGGACTGATTGTCCTCCCACACGACTATGGGGTCCGGGCTGTCCTCTGTAAGATCCTTCAGAAGCTTCTTCATCCACAGTAATTCCTGGCAGCCTTCCGATAGGGCCACAAACTCGGCTTCGGTGGACGACAGGGCGACGCAATTTTGTTTGCGCGTGGCCCAGCTCACTACGCCACCGCCGAACTTGATGACCTGCCCGGACTTCGACTCCCGATCGCCTTCGTTTCCGGCCCAATCTGCATCGACGAACCATTCGAGACCCTCGGCGCCGCCACCCAGGTGCAAACGACAGTTCTTGATACCTTTAAGATAACTCAGCATACGTTTAGCTTCTGACCAGTCGCGATCGGTAGGATTTGATACCTTCCTGCACAGTAGCGAAGTCCCGATGCAGATGTCCGGCCTGGTATAAACCGCGACATATAACAAACTGCCCACCAGCGAACGGTACGAAGAGTTCGTCGGCAGGGCTGTCTCCTCCTTTTGTTTTATATAGCCTGGGTCAAGCGGTATCTTCGACGGCTTAGCGTCTCCATGTCCGAACCTTCCGAGCAGCTTATCGATGTAGTTTCCTTGGCTCATGGTGTAGTGCCCGTCGACCTTTTCGATGTGGATTCCCAGGAATTGACGTAGATCTCCCAGGGAATACAGCTTGAAATGTTTCTCCAGGGCGGTGCGGATTTGCTCGAATTCCTTCTCCGAGTGGCAGAAGACGACTATATCGTCAACGTAAATCACGATAATGCACCTTTTTCCTTCCTTGTTCTTTTTCACGTAAAGGCACGAGTCTGCCTTGCCAGGTTCGAAACCCATCTCCTTGAAAATGCCGTCGATTTTCGCATTCCAAACCCGCGCCGACTGTTTCAAGCCGTAGAGACATCGCTTCAAGTGGCACACCGAATTGCCGTCCGATTGGAATCCGGGGGCTGTTTCATAAAGATGTCTTCTTCGAGTTCGGCATAAAGGTTGGCGCACTTGATGTCTAGGTGTTTTGCCATCATGCCATCTCGACAGGCGATCGTTAGTAGCATTCTGAGGGTTGTTTGTTTCACTACGGGTGCGAACACCTCGTCGTAGTCCGTACCATAGCGCTGTGTGAACCCTTGCGCTACCAGCCTTGCCTTGTGTCGCACTACTTGACCCGTCTTTCGTCGGGATACCTTTATTGACTCGTTCAGATCTTCTGGGTTCACGTTCGCGGTCATCCTGATCGTTGGCTTCTTCAATACCGCGCACAGGATTAGCGTCACTGAACCGTCATAATCTGCTTCAGACTCCGCAGAACCAAACTCGTCGTCTTCGTCTTCTGCCGCTACAGATTCGCTACAGCTATCATTAGTGGTTGCCGAGCAATCGGGTTCTTGTTGTTGCACTTCACGTATCTCGACAACGGGCTCATTTTTCTCCAGGACCGAGTCAAACACTATTATCTCCTCCTGGCTGGAAACGGGGACCGGCTTCCCGATTGGTTTCTTCTTCTGCTTATGATCAACCTCGGTAGGCAATTCCGTAGCACTCACTACCACTTTCCTCGTAGATTTGTCCAGGAACCTGTATGCTTTGTGCTCTAGCGAGTAGCCTACGAAGACGAGTTCCTTCGCAGCGACCGTGAGCTTCTTCCGTTTTTTTTCGGGACATGAACCCACGCACTGCATCCGAACACTTTCACGTTCTCGACATCTGGTTTGGTTCCGTGCCACAGCTCAAACGGTGATGACTTGACAGCCTTCGTCGGAAGTATGTTCTGGAGATACACAGAAGTGTTTAATGCCTCCGCCCAATAGCACTGCGGCAGATTGGAGTCGAACAGAAGGCATCGAACCATCTCGACGAGGTCGCGTTTTTTACGATCTGCTACCCCGTTTTGCTGCGGGCTGTAGCCCGCCGTAAATTGCGGTTGTATTCCTTCTTTTCTATAGAAATCACGCAGCTTTTCTCCGGTGTATTCTCCGCCTTGATCCGAACGGATGATTTTCGGCTTCCGACCGAAGCGGTTCTGTGCTAGCGCCACGTGCTCCCGGATTTTGGCTGCCACCTCTGACTTGTGTTTCAGAAAGTACAGCACGCAGTATCGGGAGTGATCGTCGATCACTGTCATGAAGTAGCGATATCCGCTGACGGATGGTACTTCGACCGGGCCGCACACATCGGTGTGCACCAGGTCCATCGTCGCTTTCGTGCTTGATGATGACTCCTTCGGGAATGGAGCGCGTGAGCTCTTCCCCTTCAAACAACAATCACATGGCTCGTCGATACCGCACTCAACAACTTTCAAACCGCTTACCAAGTCTTCTTTCTTCATCCGGATTATTGCCGCCAGGTCCCTGTGGCCGAACCGCCTGTGTCAGACGTGCTGGCAATCTTTGATGTGGTGACTGCTGGCCGACAACACAACCTCTTCCGGTTGCTTTAGCTGGTACAGCCCACGCTTCAACGTTGCCATGGCTACCGTCGTCCCATCACGCAAGATTCGGCATCCACGAGCATCAAAAATCACTTCGGCATTTTTCTCCACTATTGCCGGCACCGATAACAAGTTTATGGCAAGACAAGGTGTGTAAAGCGCAACACTTATGTCCATTTTCATCACAACACTCAACCGTGCCACACCCCTGGCCTTCCACTTTCGCGAATTTTCCGTCGGCGAGCGTTACGGATTTAATGTCACAACTTTTCAATTCACTGAAGAAGCTCCGATCGGCAACTGTGTGGCTCGTCGCGCCAGAGTCCACTACCCACGGCTTCGAGCCGTAAGAATTTTCACACGCGCCGGCAACGAAAGCGAACGAAACACAATCTTCCTTTTTCTTTTGTTGTTTTCGTTTAAGCTTCGGGTCGTAGTCCCAATCACGGGCGCGCTGCGGGCACTCATGCTTATGGCCCGCCTTTTTGCACCGGTGGCAAATTAGAGGCTTCTTCTTGTTATTTCGACCGTGTGTAGTGCTGACCCACCGGATGATTCTTGGTTCTTTGCGACCTCGTCTAGCAGCTTCCGCTTGACGACTTCGAGAGTGAGCTCTGCGTCAGACCGGCTCTCTAGGGCGGTCGTCAATGTGTCGTAGGAACTCGGCAAACTCCTCAAGATCTTCGCGACCTGAAGATTGTCCGCTAATTGTTGTCCCGCGTTCTTTAGCCTCTCAAACAAGTCCTCGATGGCAAAAAGGTACTCCGCCATGTCTTCACCATCCACCATCGAAACGTTTCTCGCAAATCTGCTTCAAAAGCGAGATGTATTGTGGACAATCAGTTATCAGAAGATCGATCGTAGACGATGAAGTGTCTGTGATTAGGGTGGGGCCTGTTGGTAGGACGGTTAGATTGAAGGTTGAGTGGATTTGGTTCAACGAGGACAAGTTTGCAGAAGGCATATTAGTAGCGACAAGTATATAAATCCTGTCGAAGTTGTAGTCAAGAAGTTCCAGTAGAACCTTTTCGTAGTGCTGGCTGAACAATTAGTTTGAGCACGAAGGATTGTACAGCACGACCACTCCAATATTCAGCTCACCGACTTTGACTTGGATTGCTAAATATTCCACGATGCGTTTGGTAGAGTGTTGTCGTGATTGGATCTAAAGATAGGAGTAGCTTTGAAGTCTTTTCTAACATACATACCAACCGCCGCATGCTTTTGATTCGCACCCGCGACCTGAGGGCAGGGAATGCTTAATAAAGATGTAGGTGGGCAAACGCACTGGTCCTGCTGGAGCGGAGATCTTCAACATGGTTTCGGTTACAGCAAAGAAGTGGTATTGAGTCGAATCAAGCAATAGTATAACACCGTCGATGTGGAACATACCGCTCTCTTCCTGGAAGTAACACGGATATGTTGTCGTTTTTAACAAAAACAGACTTGACTACTTTACGTTGTTTGAGACGTATGGCATAGTTTCGAATCCGAAAAGTGGATGACTGGTATAAAAACTGAATCTAGAACAGCTGCTGGGAAAACAGCCCCGAACGATTTGAATCACTGTTGATTTTACTCTTAGTGAATGAGCTATGGAAAATTATGGACGAGTACACCTTCCCTGAGAAGCTTACCAGACTGATCAAACTAACGGTGGATGGTGTACAAAACTGTGTAAAGATTTCGGGCGAACACTCCAGTTTGTTCGAATCACGATGGAGACTAAGACAAGGTGAAGGACTTTCGTGCCTGTTGTTCAACTTACGCTTAGAAGGTGTAACAGCCGGAGTACGATTTACAACAGATCCAGTCAATTTATTTGTTTCGCGGATGACATGGACATTGTCGGCCGAACATTTGCAAAGGCAACAGAACTGTACACCCGCCTGAAACGTGAAGCAACAAAAATTGGACGGTGAATGCATCGAAGACAAAGTACATGCTTGTGGGCGGAACCGAGCGTCACAGTTCTCGTCTGGGAAGCAGTGTTACGATAGACGGTGATACTTTCGAGGTGGTCGAGGAATTCGTCTACCTTGAATCCTTGCTAACGGCTGATAACAATGTTAATCGTGAAATACGAAGGCGCATCGTCTGTGGAAGTCAAGCCTACTATGGGCTCTAGAAGAAACTGCGGTCAAAAAAATTCATGCCCGCACCAAAAAAAGGCATATACAGAACGTCATATAAGACCGGTAGTCCTCTACGGACAGGAATCTTAGACCATGGTCGAGGAGGACTTGCAAGCACATGGGTAGGTAAATCTGCTATCTGTTTAGATGTGGGCTACAAAATAAATGAATCCAGTAAAATGTTACCTTCGTACACTGCGACGGATGCTGTTACGCAACATTTTTGCAATTCTGGCACCGGTGGCCGTGGTATAGGACGGAGGTGGTGTATACTTGGGCGGTGCATCGTCCTGGGGTGGCCTCGATTCGAGTGAAATCATCGTCGAACCAGAATTGATGGTACGCACCGGAAGTGGCGGCGCTGGTCGACGCGTATATTGCATTCTACTGTTGTTGCCATTCGAAGTTCCATCACGGGATCCCATAGTTGGCCTTAGTAGAAGATCAAATCGCTGCAAATGAAAATTCAAAGTGTAAATGATTGTGTCATGCATCGCATCGTTAGAATCCCGTCACTTACATCCAGAATATCCGGAGGTCCCTTGCTCAGGTAACGATAAATTTGTATCACCGTCACCACAGGAACCAATAATAGAAAGGCGACCTGAATGAATCCGCCAATTTGTCGAGCCCACAATGGCCAATACCCTCCATGCTTCCAGTTAAACAACGAGTTCGAGTTGGAAACACGATATTCCATGATACACAAAAAGATCATTCCAATCGGCAACAGGAAGTTCCACGCGAACGCAATAAATGCAGAAAAAGTTTGGCCCAACCATAGATCGTTCACCAATATATCACCTGTAATGTGGAAATCTATAGTTATGTCAACTGTCACTTTCCAAAACCCAACAGTCTGCATCAACACTTACTGGTCAAAGGTCTCCCACGCACCAGAAATATGGCCAAAATATGCCCTATCCACAGCAGCAGCAACCACCACGCTCCTCCGAGCACCATGTCCAGATAGTGGATGATCGTGATGCCACTCTCGGTGGCCAGCGGTATGCCCATAAACAATCCGGTCACGCAGCTGAGCACAATCGATGACGGCGAGTCACCAATCGCACCGGCTATCGGTTTCCACATGGCGCACAGCTGTCCCAGTCCGAACATCAGCAGCGTCAGGAAGCCGAGCAGACTCCAAATGGGGGCGATGTGTTCTTGGGTAGCGGCGGCCAGCGTCGAGGGGAACAGTTCCGTCACCAGACGGAGCACCTGGTAGCCACTTTCCTGGTGGGGGTTGGCGTACGGTCGTTTGAAACTTTCACCAAGAACCATCGAGTAGCGGATGAGCCACTTGGTGGGCATGTTGGCGTGCTGTGGCGGCAGAGGCTGATCTGCCGGCAGCAGGAAGATGTCCGTGCCTATGTTTTCTGGAAGTATGGAAGGAAAGAACATTGAATGATGAGTATTGATTTACATAGAAATTACAGTAATCTACAACTAAAAGCGATAGACACACAATTTTTTTAGCATCCCTTTTATAGCTACAGTGATAATTCGGTAGGCAGCATCCGTTGGTAACTGTTAGGAAGCAAACAACTAAATATGAAAAATGATTCCATTCAATTAGTAATAATCCAGTAATAATGAATCCATCCACGCAGAAGAAGAATGTCTTTCCGGAAAATCAACCATCAGGAAGCTCCTCTCAACAAGATGTCTCCTGGCTAGTACGTCAACAAAACCAGGAGATTGCTGAACAAAATGCGTGGTTCATGGATACGATGGAACGTTTCAACAAAGTTTCAGCACCATCCAGACCGGCAAACTCTGGCGCCCAACATCCAAAAGTTTTGTTACGATCCGGAGAATCTTGTAATCTTGTAATATCAACGCACCCTCTGACCATAGCCTATCTGCGTTGTATTTAAATACCGCTTAGCGATACGTCTACCGGGCAACACGTCCGATGTGCACTGCACTAAGATCTCCTTAGATGCAACCGGACCGAGATCTTACTTAGGGCCGATGCCCACGTAGCGTTTTTTCAACGCTGCGTGCATGTGGCATTAAAAAAACGTAGGTGTGCATGTTTATTTATTTTTGGCTGTGATACATCGGAAATCAGAAAAGGGGATCAAGTCTACCCAGTTTCCCCTACAGTTCGTATAATTCTGCCTTATTAATGGTTATCATACTTGCATATCTGCAATTTAACTTAACTAAAAACATATCCTAAACGATAACTGTATATAGTTTCTATTATTGTCCATATATACCTACTATTCAATCTAGGATTCCAAATCGGATAAATTAATTCATTTCCTAACTAAAAGCTTATCCTCAACGCTTTGGCTGTCAATAGTCTCCACAATATGAACCCTGAAGGTTATAACTTGTTCAATCCTACATCTGTTTATATTAAAACTCAATCCTAACTGCCCCAAAACCGCTTTCAACACACAACTGCCCCGAGCACAGCCACTACATGTGACCCACAGGTCCCCAATCGAGGACGGCCTACACTATACCATTACAACGCAGAGCTTACACCCTCTCCTGGGCTGTTTTTTTCTTCCTAAGCAATGGAGGTGGAATCTGCTCAACAGACATCCTGAGTTGTCCAGGAAGTGCGGGGTTTAGAGACTACTCCATCAGCAAATGAGGGAGGCAAGACTACATCTCCGACCCGCTGAACCATTTACATTGCCGCTAAGCCCATAGTTCCTTCGGTACAATCAGAAAGTAATGCTTCAAAGGGGGGCCAGTGCACAACGCACCTTCGACGTTAGCTGCGTGTCCTCGTAGCACCGAACATCGTGACTCACTTTTTAGAAGAACACCATGGTATCGTGTCAGCGCATTGCCGGCTTTCCAGGTGGCCTTACCACGCCCTATGTCCTCGGAAGGTGGGAAGGGTCGACTTCGCGCCTGCTTCCCTCTGCACGACTGGTATCAAGAATGATAATGCCGCGTGCACCCCAAATTGACCTCTCTGCGACAGGGCCTATTCGCCAACAAACAGAGGATTTTGACGATTGCACACTGGTTCAGAATTAGTTTTGACTTTATTACTATAGATTTTTTCATTTAGTTAATATAAACACTAAAAGTGGCTAACATGCTTGGTTATTTATTGCATAGTAACAATCTCCATCAAGACGAAACAGCCACATTTAAGACGAATGGCTGAATGATGTCGAGATTGTAAACATGTAATAAATAACTAATCTTGTAAGCCACTTTTTAATTGTTTACGTAACAGTTGTACTGAAAAACGTACATTAAGGACTATTTTAAGTTGATTCAAAACAATAGTGGAACACGACGGAACAAAACAAAACATTGTGCATTCGGTAGCTTAAAACCGAATCTTTCAGATGGTGGCTGTTTGGCTTGCCGACTCTTGCCGCTTTTCATGGTGTGTTGATGTGAAAATTGACTATTTTTTCTAAAGATTCCTTAATAACTTTGACAGGTTTCAAGATAGATCAAAGTAGTCTTCTAAACAAACATGTTTTTTGTCATTATGCACCACTTTCTAGAATAAACCATAGTGCTTAAATCATTTCCAAAAAGTTATGCTCAAAATATGGTTTTGGGGGTCATTCATACAAAACGTGCTCTAATTCCTTACAAAACCGTTTGTCCAATATTGTGTCTTCAGAAAAGATGTTCCAATTCACATTCTTTATAACATTGCAGAGAATAACCACTGGTTTTGTACATCTGCGTAATTTTTTTATTCCATACCGCCCTTCAAGGTGGATAGATCATTAATATTTTCTTATCAAAAGAAAGCCCAAGAAACATCCTTCAATTCTTCTGAAGACATCATGACTCTAAAATGTAGTTTTCAGGTCGAAAACTAAAAAACGCACGTATTGGGGCTTCTGAACCAGTGTGCGACGCGGTGCCTACGCCTGCCCCAGGCTTGACGAGGACCCCTTTCCGTCCTCTGGCTCGGAACCCGCCCGGTTGACCGACGCCGCGAAAGCGACGATACCATGTTGTTCTTCGCGCGCCCACTTGTTCGATAAAAGGATCGAGTTCGACCACAGAGCAAGACCACCGGTATGATCCATGAAGCCGACTCCGAACCCTTGGACCACTTCTTATTTGCGCCTGAACTAGCCATCCTTGAGTCCACGCGCCACCTTCTGTGTAGCTTCGAGACGATTTGGGCGATAGTCGATAAAACGGCGTTCCAGCCAACTTCATCTTTACATATCCTCCGAAATAGGTTGGCTGGTAGTGTCCAGACCACATGTGGCAAGCATGTGGTCACGCATTGCGCGAAAACGTGAGCACACGAACAACACGTGTTCCGCCGTTTCCTCTAAACCTGCGCACACCAAACACTCGGGCGAGGCCGAGCAAGCGTTACCTGCACTGTGATTTTGCAGCACGCTTAAACGCCGGGCACATCGAACCCCCCATGGGGTGCTTGCTGTTCACAGCTTTGCTGCAACGAATCAAACAATTGGGAGGGTTCGTGCAGCATTGTGCCTTATGTCCCTCTAATCCGCAGCGTCGGCAGAGATTGCTTCTGTCAGGGCCTTTGCAGTCCCATTGCTTGTGCCCCGGTTCCAGGCACTTGAAGCAAACTTCGGGTTGCTCGTATATGCCCACAGGGCATACCGACCATCCCACCTTGACGCTCCCTAACTTGACTACCTTGGAGGCGTCCGCTGCAGATAGCCGAACCAATGCTACCTGCGTCCCTGCCGGACCTTTCCGTAGTCGAACGGCTGCGGTGGGCGTCTCCACTTCACACTGTCGCCGCAGTGCCGTGACGAGCTCTTCGACTTCGGTGATCTCGTCAAGGTCTTTAACCCTTAGATTCACCTCCGTCGTGAGTGCCCTCACCTTGACCGTCTCGCCTAGGACTTCCTCCGCCAACTTCTTGTAGGCGGCGCTCTTTTGCGAGACGCCCCGCTTCAGCTCGAGGATCATCTCGCCCATCCGGGTACGTCGTATTCGACGTACGTCGGCGCCGAGTTCACCGAGCTTGACGTCACTCCTCATCGCCTTCAAGACGTTCGAGTACTTAGCCTCGTCCGTTTTGATGACTAGGGAATCGCCCCTGGAGCGATTGGCGCCTACCCTAGACTTCTTGCTACCCTCATTCGTCTGAGCCTTCTTTTCGGCCCTTGACGTTTTCGGTTTCCTCTTGTTCTTGACCAGGGTCCAGGAGGCGTCATCCCCCTCTATTTTCCACTACCCTTGTTCGGGGTAGTAACCCTTTGCGTTTTGGAGCGGCCCCCAGGGAGCTCATCCCCTGGAGACTGTCTCCTGTTTTGTGTCTACTCCGTTGGAGCGTGCCCTGACGTGCCCGCAAATACTTGAGCCTCAATCTGGGTAGACTTTGGCACCACCGTCTTCGCTGGCACGCCCTCGGTCGATTCGACCTTGCCCGACTCCGCGAATCCTTGGGCCTCAGGCTGGGTAGACCTCGACCCCACGGATTTCACGGGTTTACACATGGCCGTCCCGACCATCCTCTCCAGCTTGGCGTCCAGCATCGACTTTCGAAGTTTCAGCAAGCTCCTCTTGAGTTCCTTACTGATATTATGCTTCGATGACGCAAAGTCGATGATGGCGTCCAGCTGTTCCGTCGCCACCTCGAAGTTCGAAAGCCCATCGCGTTTGCGGTTCATCGCCTCCACAAGCCATGGGACGTCAATAACCTCTACCGGCGTTTTTTTAGCCGAGATGAAGGTTATGTAAGTGACCCACGCTGGCGCTGCGCACTGAGCTGTCGACTATTGCCTCTGGCCTCCTAGGCGGAGATCTGAACAACCAACCTCTTGCGAAAGGGTTGTCGCCTACACTACTACCACTAATTGAAGAATTGACTTGGTTTCCCAGTTTGGTCCCACGAGTTGCTCGGGAAAAGAGGTCCACCACGCCAGAGCCCAGCATGACGCGGTAAGGGACAATTGCTGTGGATGGTGCCCAGGTACCCCACAGGCTCCGTTAAAGGCCCAGCTCACTATTTCACCCCCGGCCATGCATCCCCTCGGCACGGGTCGCTTAACACCTTGGGATTAGGGGTTAGGGACGATGGTTCCCTTGGTCACACCTCCTCACTCTAGCTGATGTCAGAAGGACAACAGTGACCAGGCTGCACTACCAGCTAAGTACAAAACCCTTAGCTGCCGGTCAATTGTCATCGGTAGACCCGTGGGAGCGTGAGATTGGAACTTGTGAGGACCAGAGCTGTGTAGGTCGCTCCTTCCCAGATGTCAACTCACCATTTCCACAGCCCTGGGTTGTGTGACGCTGAAAACATGCTCCTAACATTTCATGCCTAAAAAATAAAAATAATTAAACTAATTACACTAAATCTTACACTTTGAGCGATCCCGGCTAACATTCGCGTTCCACAATGTGTTCCATGAGTGCTGATCACTCATGATAACGTACCGAATCGGGGGAAAAAAAATGCAATATAACGCAGAGTTTAAACCCTCTCTTGCGCTAAGTAATGCTGAAAACCTAACTTCTAGGAATTTGATTCGTAGAAACAAGTTACTTATACTGAAATTGTTGCGTGGCAAAATAAGTTATACTATTAGCTAATTTACTTAAACCCTGACTACCCCACATTATACTGGCCCGTTCCAAAAGTTTTGTTACGATCCGGAGAATGATCTAATATTCGACCGGTGGTACCAGAAGTATGAAGATCTTTCGATTTCTTCGTGAATGTTCGCACATCATTCACACTTGCAAGACTTGCAATGAAATTGGACACAAAGAGGGATATTGCAGCTGCATTCCTGTTAAATCCAATCAAGGAGGTAAGAAATACAAAAAGAAGAAGTCGATCATCAATGGGTTTTTTTTACGAAAAAAAGGGAAAAGTGAAGCAAGCAGAAAGTTTCTGAATGTCGTCCATAACGGTGTGAAAATAAGTCTCCAATTCGACACAGCGTCCGATACCCTGATCCATTCAAAGCAGACATGGGAGAAGCATCCTAGCTCCTGAACTGAAGCCTACAAGCAGTGAAGCTAAAACGGCATCAGGAAAGCGTTTGAATATAATTGGAGAACTTTCATGTTCAATCGATTTTGGAGGTGTTATCAAATACGGCAGCTGTTTCGTGACCGTCCATCCTAATCTCAATTTGTTTGATCTCGATTGGATTGAACTATTCAACCTTCTCTCTGTGATTTGCAACCAACGCTTCTCTCTGCGATTTGCAGTCAAGTTCGTTCCACATTGACCAATGACTCCGATTCAATACTATAAAACAGCTTTCCCGAACGTATTTAAGGACACACATGGTTATTGCAAGAAGAATAAAGTAAAGCTGTAGTCAGGAATTATTCCAAATTACAACTTATGTGTTTTCCATTTTTCTGTTGAAGAGCATGATGAGTATGAGTACTCGTAAACACCCTTTTTTCTGAAAATGGCGTATACGTCACTTTTTCAGATTACGGCAGTATTAAAACCGTCGAGTTTTCGCAGTAGGCGGCGCCTATCGTTACAGTAAAGAAGCCCAATGGCAAAGTTCGCAGCTCGAAACCGGTCGACAAAAAGGTAATTTAAAAAAATCCTGTTTACATTTGTAAGCCATGAGTGTTGTGTCCAGTCTAGCGTCGCGTTTTATGTACAAAGTTGAACGGATGCAAATTTTCAGCATCATCGATTTATCTGATGCCTATCTTCAATTTAATGTTGATGAGGAATCAAAGGACTTTTTCACAATCAATACGCATCGAGGACTTTATCGCTTCAATATATTGGCGCCGGGAGTGAAGTCTGCTCCAGGCGCTTTCCAGCAGTTGATGAACAGCTTGATATCGGATCTCGAAGGAGTTGAATCGTTCCTGAATGACATCATAGTATTTAGTGAAACTGAGTTATAACTCTATAGAGCAGCGATTCTCAACCTTTTTCCTGGGAGGTACCCCTTTCGACTTTTGCATTAATTGAGGTACCCCCTATGCATTTTTTGCTGTAACAGTGTTGTAAAATGTCATTTGCATTCGTTTCTATAATTTTCCCAGAACTTTTTTCAGAAGTTAGCTATTGATTCTTGATGTATGACGAACTTATAGTGCTTAAATGCGCCTACAACTTTGTCTAACAAGATATTGCTGTAAATATGTAATCTGGGGCGTGGGAGGCAAAATGTCATTCAAATGACATTATGTCAAATGACACGTGACATTTTGGAGAGTTTTCACTCTCCAGCCTTAGATGTTATATTTAGTTTTAGAGCAATGTACCCTTGAACAAAAATATAGCCCTACTCAAGCTTTATGAGTACAGCTAAAATTATGATGTGAATTTTACTTCTGAAAAAATTATTAACAAATCAATCAAATGACATGCAGATGACATTTTACATGCCTGGCTGTAAAGCCACCTTGAAAGGAGGCTTCTGAGCATCTTGAAAGGACGCCTATGAGCCGCTTGAAAGTATGTTTCCAAGCGTCTTGGAAAAATAATTCCGAGCCTCATTGAGGGAGGGTTTCCGAGCCTCTTGAAAGAAGGCTTCCGAACCACTTGAAAAGAGAGTTTACGAACCTCTTGAAATGAGTTTAAAGAAATAAGCTTAAAAGAAGGCTTCCGGGCCTCTTGATAGGATGCTTCCGAATCTCTTCAAAAGAGGCTTTCGAGCTTCTTGAAAGGAGGTTTCTGGGCTTCTTTAAAGGAGGCTTCATAACCTCTTGAAAGGAGACTTCCGGGCCTCTTGAAAGAAGGCTTCCGGCCTTTTGAAAGCAAGCATCCGAGTATCTTGAAAGTAGGTTTCCGAGGAGGCTTTCGAGCATGTTGATAGAAGCCTCCGAGCCTCTTGAAAAGACCCTTCCGTTCTTTTAAAAGAAGGAGAAAAGAAGAAATAAAGTTTGAAGAAAAAGCTTAAAAGACGACTTCCGAACCTCTTGAAAGAAGGCTTCCAGGCCCATTAAAAAGGCTTTCAGAATCTCCTGAAAGGAGGGTTTGGAGCCTGTTGAGGAAGTCTTTCTAGCCTATTGAAAAGAGCCTTCTGAGGGTTTTAAAAAAAGGAGAAAAGAAAAAAAGAAAGTTTAAAGAAAAAGCTTAAAAGAAGGCTTCCGGACCTTTTGAAAGAAAGTTTCCGAACCTCTTAAAATTAGGCTTCCGGGTCACTTGAAAGGAGCCTTCCAGGTTTTGATTAAAATTCATCCTGCCATTACGCTTTTTTGCCCGGCGAAAGTACCCCCAGGGGTACATGTACCCCAGGTTGATAACCGCTGAGTTAGAGCTGTGAGGTGCATACAAGACTTACACTCTTGCAGCGTCCTACTCCTCGCGCATGATGGATAATGACGATGATGACAGATTGATTGTATCAGCGTCATTGCACTGCTTCGTCAACACACCAGTACGACCAAGCTTCAAAGGAGCATCAGCAGCCTCGGGTCAGTTCACATCCTGACAGCAGTAAAGATACTTGGTAATCAAGAGCTGTTCCATGTTGAGTGATTCCTCACACTAGTTGAACATTCACATTGGCGACGGTGATAGGACGAAAAAAAAGCAGTATAGTAAACAAACCAGGAGGAATCACTCAATATGGGAAATCAAAGTGTTTATTCTGGAGTGCAAGAAGAAGGAAACCAAACAGGTAAACAAAATTTTTTTTCCGTGTTTTACATACGGCGCGTATTGAAAACCGCCGCAAAAGGTAATGAAAACCACCGGCGTGTAAAGAAAACCGCTGAAAAGGATGGCGAGTAATGTAAACCGCCAAGGGAAAAAAGGCATGTATTGGAAACTGCCGTGAAAAACAATGGTGTGTAAAGGAGACCGCCAGTTATAAAAATTGAACCCGTAGAAAGAATCAATATTTTCTCAGCCACATGGGCAAAAGATGGCGAGTAATAAACACCGCTAAGACAATAGCTGGTGATTATTGGAAAATCGCCAAGTGTAAAAAAGCGAGCAAATATTTCGCAGGGAAAATATGACGTGTAACGAAAACCGTTAAAGGAAAAAAATGTAAATATAAAAAAAAACACACAAAAAATGGTGGGTAATGTAAACCGCCGGTTAAAAGAATCAGCGTGTGAAGAACACCGGAGGAAAAATATGGCGTGTAATGAAAACCACCAAGTAATGTAACAACTTATATTGAAAATAAACGCATAAAAAAATTAGCCTCTGGAAGAATATTTTAAATAAATCGTAACCATAGAGGAACGACGATAGTATTGTTGTCACCGCCGTGGAGAAATATGGCTAAGCACTGCAGAAAAAGATCTTAAAGATTATTATACGCGTAGGACTCCAGAAAACCTTGAAAGCAAGACGTAAGATTGTCAATTCAGATATGGCGAGTTGGATTCTCGGCCCGTTTGAGCGGGAAACATTTTCAAATTTCTGAGCAAAATGCATACATTATGTTTGCCACACAAGATTCATATTCATATTTATGCAATGGCAGGTATAGAAAGCTTTCCAAGAATAGCTGTGCAGATATTGAGCAGTTTAACGAGAATTGGAAAGAACGTGAAGAAAAATGAGACGTTTTGAAAGATACGCCGGGATAAAAGATGTTGTCAATTGAGAATTGCGTAGAAGCGATTTGAAACATACTTCAGAAAGATGTCAATAAAAATTGCTGGAGAACAAGACATTAAACGGATTCACGATTTCATTTAAGGACAGTTGCCTAAAGATGGATGATAAATCAACTGTCGTAACTTACTCGATAGTAATATATTGTCGCGCTTATCTTTTTCTAGACTTTCGCGGCGGTCTTACTCTCGCAGGCTCGACTGCGAAGGTAGACGTCAAGATAGCCGCCGGGTTAAAAGATAGGGAAAATTTTCCCTCTCAAAACAAAACCACGTGCTTTTCGCCAAATGACAGCAGTACTCGATTGTATTAGAGAGAGGCAACCGGAGTCACTGAGTACATGGAGAGTGTTTATCATGACAAGTGCATACGGTGGGTAAGATTTTTATTGACTCTGTCGTGTTTAGTGACTGTTGCGATTACCTGAGAAGCAGCCAGCAGGACGCCGCAGTATTCTATATTTTCTCGAGATGCATAATAAATCAATAATTGTTGCTACTGCGGAAGTGTTGTTATTGCATGGCAAATAATATTGATGATTAAAATGCAAGAGCGGAATAATTAGAAATTTATATTAAAAAGATCACTTGGAAGGTAAGCAGAAGCATGAACAGCATAACCGTACAATTCATAATTGATGCTCCGTGGTTATTAGAAATTGCGTTAGAGACAGTTAGAGAAGAAATAGAACGAACTATCAATTCTAAAAGTACAAAAATCGGTAATATTTGATTTATCAACCCAATGACGGCACCGGCCAAGTCCTTACGATTTTTAAGGAAGAGAAGTAACATTTGTTCGTCTAGCGTTGTGACTAGATTACCGTGTATATTGTGCGTTCACTCGCTAAATGGATGCGGATGCGATTGTAGAATAAACGTAAACGATAAGACAAAACCCTGATTAATCCACCTAGCGGTAATGGTGCCTTTCTCGTGCATTATAAAAATAGTATTTTGGCCATTACTCTTGAGCCCATAGTCCGATCTGCCCAATTTTCAATAGGAAGCAATGGTAGAGTATCTTGCGTCGAATGCAATTTGTTGCGAGTAAATCGACTAAGGATATGTGCCTGAAAAAATGAGTGACATTTTTTACTCAATTTTTCTATAAAAAAGTGGTATTTTGGCCATAACTTCCGAGCCCATAGTCCGATCTGACCAATTTTCAATAGGAAACAATGGCAGAGTATCCTGCGTCGAATGCAACTTGTTGCGAGTAAATCGGTTAAGGATAAGTGCATGAAAAATGAGTGACATTTTTTTCTGTAATAAAAGTAATATTTTGGCCATAGCTTCCGAGCCCATAGTCCGATCTGATCAATTTTCAATAGGAAACAATGGCAGAGTGTCCTGCGTCGAATGCAACTTGTTGCGAGTAAATCGGTTAAGGATAAGTACCTGAAAAATGAGTGACATTTTTTTTGGGTGGGTGCGCACAGACGAACACACATACACACACACACACACACACACACACACACACACACACACACACACACACACACACACATACACACAGACATCACCTCAATTCGTCGAGCTAAGTCGATCGGTATATAACACTATGGGTCTCCGGGCCTTCTATAAAAAGTTTGTTTTTGGAGCGATCATATAGCCTTTACCGTATACTTAGTATACGAGAAAGGCAAAAAGAGATACTTTATTTTGGATACCGTGTGATGAATTAAAAACTTTTACACATGTTTATATAGTACATGTAGGCGAGAGAGGGAAGAAAAAGTTAAATCAACGAATTAGAGATGTGATCCAATGACGCAAATCGTTCGTCTTGGAAACTACATACTTTTAGCAGATTTCTTCAAGAGCGTGAGTTAGAAGAACAATAACGAGTATAAGGGTAAAGCAAGGTAAAAGTATTTTGCTTAATAATGCTGGAGAATCGACTTAAGTTTCAGCACCGTACAAATATTATTACGTCAGATTTAGACTTTTGGAAATTGTATTAGAAACATGTGATAATTTGAAATTCATCATGGGATAAATTGTATAAACACATTGAAGATGATATAGTCCACAAAGAAGATGATATAGTCCATGCACGGTGCTAGTGCATGCCGTAATTTTTACGACGAAGTAGTAGTTCAAACGTAGGCCTGTTCCGAAGCATACGTGACTGCACGTTCAAGTCTATTTGTTCCAGCATAAATCAAAAATTAATTCGTCCCTGAAGAGTATCAACGATCATAATGGCATTATCGGCATCTCTCTTTGAGCGATGTAGCTCCAGCTTTATCAACTGGCATTGGCTTCAAAACCAAGTGGGCATCGAAGGAAATAGCGTTGAATTGCGATTCTATTCCTTTAGTACCGTTGTTGTAAGTTGCACTTCAGACAACAGAACAATACACTAGAGTGGAGCGCACCAGAGAGCAATAGAGAGATTATTTTCACATATATTGGTGAAATTCTTTGCAATTCTGAAGATAAATCTCAGAGTATTTCGTATAAGGCATAATCACCGGTGACCCAAACCCTACCAAGTAAATCCCAGAGTGCTTGTCGATGCTTTGTCGATGATGGACGGGAAATGCTGCTTGAACATTAGTTGCGAGTCTATGGTGACGCCACCCAAGCAACCAGAAGTTCAGATTTTACTTAAATTTACTCTTAACCGAACTAATTGGTTCACTATGGTTCACATCAAGTTTCAAGCATCCTTAACGGAACTTTAAAGTTCACTTTTACGTTCCCACCATACAAAAAAGGGCAGGGTCCTTCGCATGGCTCACTCGCTCTATTCATTTGCCGAGAAGGCAATCTTTATAAACTATGGGTTGAAAACGTTATGGCAGAGCGCTTGGCCAGGTTTACTACTATTTAGTTCAGAGAGCACCAATTAGCGAAGCAATCAAGTTGAAGTTGTAAAAGCTGACAATCATCAACGCAATAATGTATTGCCGAACATATTTTAAGATCATCTGCGTAAGACAACCGAGTTCTCTTGATAACCAATCGATAACACCATTGAAATTAATCTATTTCAGTATAAGATCAGTTGTCCTAGATGACTCCCTTATGGTATAACGGATAGTGCATGAAAACTTTAAGATATGCATTCCCCTATAAATACCATCAGATGCCGGTCTGAAAGATGCGATTGGAACCAGTTCAGGAGACAGCCACTAACTACGAATAGGTCCATCTTTGCAATAGCTAATGAGTAATTCATCTTATCAAAGGCTGCAGATAGGCCTGAGCCTGTCCTGTCAGACTGTTGGTAACGTAAGACGTAAGACACAATAAATTTAGGAAAGTAGAGCGTCTGTCTGGGGCCTTCTTAACATAGCGGTAAGATTTATTTATTTATCATCAGACTAAGGCCGGAGTGGCCTGTGCTGCACATAAAAGACTTCTCCATTCAGCTCGGTTCAAGGCTGCACTTCGCCAACCACGCAGTCTGCGGAGGGTCCGCAAGTCGTCCTCCACCTGATCGATCCACCTTGCCCGCTGTGCACCTCGCCTTCTTGTTCCCGTCGGATCGTTGTCGAGAACCATTTTCACCGGATTACTGTCCGACATTCTGGCTACGTGCCCGGCCCACCGCAGTCTTCCGATTTCGCGGTGTGAACGATGGATGGTTCTCCCAACAGCTGATGCAACTCGTGGTTCATTCGCCTCCTCCACGTACCGTCCGCCATCTGCACCCCACCATAGATGGTACGCAACACTTTCCTTTCGAAAACTCCCAGTGCGCGTTGGT
Organism: Armigeres subalbatus; assembly: GCF_024139115.2. Taxonomy (NCBI): domain Eukaryota; kingdom Metazoa; phylum Arthropoda; class Insecta; order Diptera; family Culicidae; genus Armigeres; species Armigeres subalbatus. The sequence goes on along the minus strand of NC_085141.1, from coordinate 375,990,281 downwards.
CCTCCACGAGCATCGTCCAGGTCTCGTGTCCGTAGAGAACTACCGGTCTTATAAGCGTTTTGTAGATAGTCAGTTTGGTACGGCGGCGAACTCTATTCGATCGGAGCGTCTTGCGGAGTCCAAAGTACGTACGATTTCCAGCCACTATGCGTCTCCGAATTTCTCTGCTGGTATCGTTATCGGCGGTCACCAGTGAGCCCAAGTACACGAATTCTTCAACCACCTCGATTTCGTCACCACCGATAGAAACTCGTGGTAGGTGGCTCACATTGACCTCTCTTGAGCCTCTTCCTATCATGTACTTCGTCTTCGACGTGTTGATGACTAGTCCTATCCGTTTAGCTTCGCTTTTCAGTCTGATGTAGGCTTCCTCCATCCTCTCAAAGTTACGTGCCATGATATCAATGTCGTCGGCGAAGCCAAATAACTGGACGGACTTCGTGAAAATCGTACCACTCGTGTCAATCCCTGCCCTTCGTATTACTCCCTCCAAAGCGATGTTGAATAGCAGACACGAAAGACCATCACCTTGCCGTACCCTCTACGGGTTTCGAAGGGACTCGAGAATGCCCCTGAAACTCGAACTACGCACATCACCCGATCCATCGTCGCCTTGATCAACCGTATCAGTTTATCCGGAAATCCGTTTTCGTGCATTAGCTGCCATAGCTGGTCCCGATCGATTGTATCATATGCGGCTTTGAAGTCGATAAATAGATGATGTGTGGGCACGTTGTATTCGCGGCATTTCTGCAATACCTGACGTATGGCGAACACCTGGTCTGTGGTAGAGCGTTCACCCATAAATCCCGCCTGGTACTGCCCCACGAACTCTCTTGCAATTGGTGTTAGTCGACGGCATAAAATTTGGGAGAGTACCTTGTAGGCGGCGTTCAGCAATGTGATTGCGCGGTAGTTGCTACAATCCAGCTTATCGCCCTTTTGTAGATGGGACACACGACACCTTCCATCCACTCCTGCGGCAGAACCTCATCCTCCCAAACCTTGGTAATCACCCAGTGCAGCGCTCTAGCCAGTGCTTCACCACCGTGTTTAAACAGCTCTCCTGGTAGTTGGTCAACTCCAGGGGCTTTGTTGTTTTTCAGCCGGCCGATCTCCTCCTGGATTTCCTGGAGATTCGGAGCCGGAAGTCGCATGTCCTGCGCGCGTGCTCCTAGGTTCATTACCATACCGCCACCGTTGTCTGCCATATCGCCATTCAGGTGCTCTTCGTAGTGCTGCCGCCACCTTTGGATCACCTCACGCTCGTTCGTAAGAAGGTTCCAGTTTATGTCCTTACACATATCGGGCTGTGGCACGTGGCCCTTACGTGAACGGTTCAACTTCTCATAAAACTTTCGTGCGTTATTAGCGCGGTACAGTTCCTCCGTCTCTTCACGGTCTCGATCTTCCTGCTGGCGCTTTTTCCTCCGGAAAATCGAGTTTTGTCTGTTCCGCGCCCGTTTGTATCGTGCCTCGTTCGCCCTCGTGCGGTGTTGCAGCAATCTCGCCCATGCTGCATTCTTCTCCTCAACTAACTGCTCACATTCGCCGTCATACCAGTCGTTTCTCTGATCCGGAGCCACCGTGCCTAGTGCAGCGGTTGCGGTGCTTCCAATGGCGGATCGAATATCTCTCCAGCCATCTTCAAGAGATGCTGCGCCTAGCTGCTCTTCCGTTGGGAGTGCCACTTCCAGCTGCTGCGCGTAGTCTTGGGCTAGTCTACCGTCTTGTAGCCGCCCAATGTTTAGCCGCGGCGGACGACTCCGACGCGTGTTGATCACCGTCGAGAGTTTTGAGCGCAGACATACTGCGACGAGGTAGTGGTCGGATTCAATATTCGCACTGCGGTAAGTGCGTACGTTCGTGATGTCGGAGAAGAATTTACCGTCGATTAGAACGTGGTCGATTTGGTTTTCCGTTACTTGATTAGGTGATTTCCATGTGGCCTTGTGGATATTCTTACGGGAGGCTGCAAAGTTTATGCATCGTTGGCCGTTGTCGTTCGATACGGTATGCAGACTATCCGGTCCGATGACCGGTCTATACATTTCCTCCCTTCCTACCTGAGCGTTCATGTCACCGATAACGATTTTGACGTCCCGCAGTGGGCATCCATCGTATGTCTGCTCCAGCTGCGCATAGAACGCTTCTTTCTCGTCGTCGGATCTCCCTTCGTGTGGGCAGTGCACGTTGATGATGCTATAGTTGAAGAAACGGCCTTTTATCCTCAGCTTGCACATCCTTGCGTTGATTGGCTGCCACCCAATCACGCGTTGGCGCATCTTTCCCAGCACTATGAAGCCGGTTCCCAGCTCGTTGGTGGTGCCACAGCTTTGGTAGAAGGTAGCCGCTCGATGCCCGCTTTTCCACACTTTCTGTCCTGTCCAGCAGATTTCCTGCAGCGCTACGACATCGAAGTTGCGGGGATGTAATTCATCGTAGATTATCCTGTCGCAACCTGCGAAGCCAAGCGACTTGCAGTTCCATGTTCCAAGCTTCCAATCGTGATCCTTTATTCGTCGCCCAGGTCGTTGCCGATTGTATCGAGTCGTATTATCTTCTATGTTGTTCGTAATGGTTGTTTTAAAGGCGGCTTATTGGGCCTGCGCAAACCTCCTGTCTCGTTGGTGTCAGGGCTGTTTAGCGTCCCACCTAACTCCAGGACTTGAGCTTGTGCGCTTTGAGCGGCACACGGTCGCTTTGGAGGAGCCTACTTGCGGATTCATGCCGCTTTTAAAGAGGTTTAACAGGGCCCACTGTCAAACCCCACCACATCCTAGGCAGGCGCCACAACTCGCAGATGGCCTGGGGAGGGATCGTCAAGCCCTTGGAAATTGTCCCTGCTGCCCCTAGCGGTAAGATGCGCGGCTATAAAGTGCCGGTCTAGGCAATTTTCGGTTTGAAAATTGTCTCGACTTCGAATGCAAAAATGGTAACTTGGCTTTAGAAACCTCGCGGTTAATAACTGTGGAAGTGCTGTATGAACACCAAGCAGCGAGGCGGCAATGTCCCATCAGTGGGGGATGTAATGCCAATTAAGAAGAAGAATGAGAAGAGCGACTGTCGGTAGATCCGCGTTGATTGCCAATAAGACGTTGCTACAGTGCGAAAGTAGTGGTTTCATAATAATAAGTACAATCCGCTTCGAAATGACTTACAATGACGTTTGTATCTTCTTTTTTTTTTGGACACGGTAGTGCGAGTTTCCAACAGGAAGTAAAGATTTCTTTGATGATCGAAGATCTGATCAAAAGAAGTAATGGGATGAGCAAACATTCGATATAGCTTTTCATGAGAACTATCGGTATGCCGTCGTTAGACTAGATAGACTTGTTGCTTCCTATTATAAAGCCACGCAAAATAGTTGTTTTGAGAAAAAATCTGGAAACTGCTCTCTCAGTGGAGTTCAGTTTTTGTAGTTCGGTTGAGAACAATGGTGATTTGTGATCTCTTTGGTACGTGTCGGTTAATAACGTACGCTACGATGTGCGAGAGTGTTTGCGCGGAGCTTTCAACTCTGTTGGAGTCCAGAACGGTTGACCACTCAATGCTTATTGTCAAAATTATTATTACGATATGAAATTTAGTTTCATATGTTATGTTGAGATTATCGAAAAATGTTATATTAGTTCCCCTTGAAAATTATCGAACTTTTGTGTACAGACAAATTCAGTAAATAATACATCTAATATCATGATTTGGTACAAGTACTACTGCACAGTATGATGTTGGAGTTACCACAGGTACAAATAATGTGAATTTCCTAAGCCTACCGGCAATATGCGCAACAACTACACAAAGCCCCACTGAAGGTGGTTGACTTCGGTTTTCAGTCCAAGGGTCTAGGAAATATTCAGGAGTTAAACTTTGAAATGACAATGCCCACTGAGGGATAGTTAGATGCGGTAAATGACAAGTTCTTGAAAAAGTATGGTACAGTAATATAACGATAATTAAAAGTATTCCAAACAAAAAGTTCTCGATGAACACTAAGTTACACGCCGTCAATGTTCCAATGAGAGATGTACTGTACCGCTCATAAAAAATCTACTCTTCCGGGCGGTGAATGCTTGGGTAGCACGTGCTGTTTTCACTGCGGATCACGAAACGAACATATGGGTTAATAACATAAATCTCATAAGGATGATGGAGTTTTTTTTAAGTAGAAGGGGGATGTGAGGTGCATACAAGACTTACACTCTTGCAGCGTCCTACTCCTCGCGCATGATGGATAATGACGATGATGACAGATTGATTGTATCAGCGTCATTGCACTGCTTCGTCAACACACCAGTACGACCAAGCTTCAAAGGAGCATCAGCAGCCTCGGGTCAGTTCACATCCTGACAGCAGTAAAGATACTTGGTAATCAAGAGCTGTTCCATGTTGAGTGATTCCTCACACTAGTTGAACATTCACAAGAGCATCATAAGCGTCTTGAAGCACTTTTCAATCGCTTGGAAGAATACGGTTTCCATCTTCGAGAAGATAAATGCAGCATATTGCAGCGTGAAATAAAGTATCTGGACCATATCTTTGATGAAAAAGGTTTATATGCCCAGATCCATCGAAGATTGAAGCAATTGTCAAGATGCCAGCACCAATCGACGTTACAAGTCTACGGTCTTTCTTGGGTGCTGTAAAGTTCTATTCAAAGTTTGTGAAACAAATGCATCAACTACGAAGACCGCTCGATGTGCTTCTGAAATAGGATGTACAGTTCAATTGGATTCAATAAGATTTTGTGACAGTACATATACTTGGTGTACAAAAAAGCGTGACAGACGGGGGAAGGGGGATCTAGAAATTTCAAAAAGTAGTGGACGTCATATTTGAAACGCCCCTTAGAACTCTGCCTATAGTATCTGATTTTATTACGTCATCGTTCATAAATACAATGATTGGATGCTTGTTTCCAACGATGCCGTGCTGGCGTTGAAGTTTCATGATTGGTACGTCCGTTTGATTCCACTCTTCTCTATATCGATCAGCTGATGTGAATCCTCTTAAAACTCTCACGTGTTTCAACTTCCCGAGTTGAAATAATACTTTTTCAGTATCATATTACAGATAAAAATACTTCGCAAGCAATAATTAATCTAAAATAGGAGGAAGGTATTTGTCAAGTAATTGGACTTGAAATTATTCACATGAAATGATGTTGAAAGTTTATTTAATGAAACATACGATCCATTGTATCTTTTGATGATTATATAAAAAATGTTTGCACGATTGGTACGAATTATGATAAAACTAAATATTTATATACTAATTGGATCATTTATGTATTTGCAAAATTTTGAAGAAAATGGTGTATCGAATTATGAAAGGTTGATACTTGAATCGGGTTTGTGGATGCCGTAAGGTAGGCAATTATTTTTGGTATGTACGGCGAGAACGATTGTATCGAGGTTCGAGAAAAGCATCATGGGGCCATTCACTAATTACATGACGAGGGTACTTAAATGATCGTTAAGGATAAATTTTAGAACCCTACCATACATGAAGCATTACTAGAGGCTTGTTGTGGGTTGACAATGGTCAAGTTTATCTTTATGTAATTTGCGAATGAAAATTAAACTCTGAGTGGATTAGCATGTTTTTACAAAGATTCTCAGCAACCTAATCGCAAGCATCAGATATTATATCCGCAGCTTTCAGTTATTTTCTCCAGTACGGGTTATTGGTAGGCATGTTTTGATTTAATAGTTTCACATATACTATCGTAGTGCTACAAACCGAAAGCGCTTGCAACCATTTGGCAATGGGTGCCCCCAGTATTGTCCAAAAAAGTTTGGGGTAATTATATCGCCATACTCATGGAAATTGTGAAATAAAAATAATAGCTGACATAGTGTGGTTGTTATCCATTCATCTGATGTGTGAAAGCAGGTATGTCCATTCAGAAAACGCTTTTATTGGGCAAAAGAAAAAACTCCAGCACAGCCTGCCTGCATAAATCAACGAAACATGGCTGCTAAGAAACCGAGTCATAGTGATTTTTGGGAAGATCCATTAATTACGTAACGCAAAAATTGGACTTTTTCAACCCCCCCTCCCACCTATGTCACACTTTTTGTATGAAGCTTCTGAAAATTTTGTATGGATCGTCACACTTCACGCAACCCCCCGCCCCCTCTAAGCGTTACGTAATTTGTGGACGTTCCCTTTCACGCAAGAGAATTGCTTACAATAGTTGAAGAAGTGTATAAATCTAGCGCAATGAAACAGAAATATGTTCGATATACTTTTTTAAAGAAGCAGTGGTTGATATCTCTCTACAAATCGACGTATTATTGCAGGAATATTGATTAATTTGCGTGATGAGCCAATGTTACATCCAGGGCCAACATTACCGTCGGTTTTATTGAAGTTTTATTGAGGTTTATTGTTGAAGTGGAACACTTAAAAAATACAGGCCTTTATGTACCTGTATCAAGGACGAAAGTTTTATTTGAATTCGATTCGTGTTTTGTAAAGGTTGCCTAGATAATTCGTTAACACACATTTCCATTATAATCATACTTAAACACTTACCATACGATCCGGGAAAGTAGTAATATCCTCGATTATTCAAAATCTGCACGCAAGCACTTCCAAAAGCGGCAGCCAGCATCAGCCCGGTGAGCGTCACTACCACAACCAGCAAGGCATCTCGTCGCAGCTCGCGTTTACTCCTCCTTGATCCACCCTTCCGATTGGTTCGGCAGCTTATAGAATACACCGAAACTCCCAACAGACCCCACGTCAGAAATGTTTCCTGCGCTGCACTCATCCAACTCTTGGAGTTGATAAAGAAGTCCGCCCAATCTGTAGCGGGAAACACATTTTTTATACTGTCGTAATTAACCATCGAAAGAAATTTCGAGGTAACGGCTATGAGACCGATGAAGCCGCAACTAAACACTCCAATCACTATCTTTCCGAACGAACGAATTCCTTTGCACAACACCACAAACACAAAAGTCCACAAGATAGCCAAATTGAATGCCAATTGGAAACGCACCGCTCCGATGCCGTTGGTCCCGCGAACCCCCGGACCAAGTTGATGCCTCTGAAGCACAACGCCATTGAAGTAATCCGCAACCGTATCCGACAGCCGGAACGATTGATTTCCAGGTCCTCTATACATTTCGAATATCTCCTGCCACCGGTATTTTTCGCTTCGGGATACCAACGAATCCCGGAAGTAGACTAGCACCCAGCTGAGTGAGATGGCCGAGTAGAGTGAAATTAATCCTTGCGCCAGGATCAGCGCTATCCCAATGCCCTTGCAGATCGGGCTGATTCGCCACATCGTCACCGGTCCACCCCGCACCCTCGAACCGAGCACCATCTGCAGCCACAGCATCGGAATTCCGAACAGGAACGAAAATATTAGAAACTGCACGATGAAATTCGCACCGAAGTGAATACTGAAGATGGCGAACCGGGACATGTTGAACAAACCGAGCGTACAGAAGCTGCACGCCATCGCCCGGGACAGCATATGCGGCCACTGCGGTTTCGGCCGTCCATTTCGGTCCATTTCCGGAACCGATTCATCGTCATCCGAAGAGTCGGAATCGTCGTCCACTGTAGCGTGGTTCCCGATGGTAATCGCCGTTGAGTGGAGCGACCCGTTCCGAGTGGTGGCCGCATTGGTACCGGTGTTGGCTGCCGTCATCGTCGATTCCGTTCCGATGGCCAGACTCGTTACGTCACCGCCACCGCGCCTTGAGCCATCGTCGCTTGGCCTTGAGTGGGGCCTGTAGAATGGAATAAACAGAAAGAAATGTATGAAAAATCTTACTTGCTCCCTGATTGGTGCCGGTCGGCATGGAAATTAGCTTACTCAAACAAAGACGGGAAGTCCTTGGATGAGATCACAAACATGTTGTAACTGAACAGCGCCATTGAGAGCAGAGTGGCGTGCCACCGGGGGCCATGAGTCAAGTTCAATGTAACGATTTTCGACTACTGGTTCAGGAGCAATCGTTTCCGGGTCAGAGTATCGATCCAGCGCACCTACGTGGTGGTGGCATGCGCTTTATTACACACTCTGATGCACCCAAAATATCGACCAAATTAACGAGTTACAATTTCTGTTTTTTTTTCTGTTTCATGGATAGCTACGTGTCTACTGTAACTTTGCCCGACTTATTTTAAAAAGCGATGGAGGGGGTGGGTTCGAGTCCCATCGTAGAGAAAGTGGTTACCTCCAATACATTTTTCAAATTAAAATCATCCACATAATGTACATATTCACGTCTGAAATTTCAGAAAATTGTAAATTAATGTCCAAGTCGGGTGTTTTAATACCCGGAACATGGCAATTTACTTTGATTGAACATCGTATACTGCCTATAATTGAGTTTCTGTTCTATCTTTCCCGGCCCCGGGTTTCCTGTTCATATGGAACAAATCGGGCGATTAAGAGAAGTAAAATCATTAAAAGCATTATAACCCATAAAAATGCGATTTGAAACATACAACATATATATCCAAGCTACAAATGTTGAATTACTCTCGTAAACCTGTAGTAAGTAAAAATGCGAAGAATTTCAAAGTGCTTTATGTCAAAGACATACATTATTCTTCATTGACGGAGCTAGCTGGGGTACATTACCCGAGCAAAGTCTGAAAACATAATGAGAGCATATAGAAAACATATTTTGATATTGATATCAAATCGAAATCATAATTTGTTTTCAAATATGAATCATCATGACTGCTTACATATTTTGATCTCATTTTGCTGTTGATTTCTAAATCGTATGATCTGACATCAAACTGTGTACTTATTTTGTTATCGGAACCAATATCAAAATTAGTTTTCGATTTGCTCTCATCGATAGCAGGAATAGTTTTCGATTTGATATCACAGTAAGATTTTTCTGCTGTAGATTTTGATCTTTTAACCGTTAAAACGACCAAAAGGATAGCAACCTGAGTTATCAAAATTAGGCGATTTCACAACAACAAAATTAGTTATCGATTTGCTCTCAAGCTTTGCTCGGGTACCCACCAAATTTAATAGTTTTTTGGATATATAGGTACGCCAAAATGGTTCTGAAAAAATGAAAATCAATTTTTAATAGGGGGAATGACGGCTTAGGGTTTTTTTTATGACTGATTATGCTCAAATTTGGCCTAAACATTCTTTGCATATCAAAGAATACTGTGGCCAAATTTCATAAAATTCGGTCGACAAAAACCCCCTGCCAATAATAGAACAAAACCTGCCAAAGCCGTCTTTTCCCCTATTTAATCAGGGATTGAATCCTAAAGTGAAAGAGCAAGTCTCTCACTTATCATCTCTGTATACATATACGATATGTAGCATAGCGCGAGAAATTTTTTTTCGCAAGCTGTCATGATATAGGACTGATTCGGGATGGTGTACCCCATGAAGCTCCAAATGTGGGGAGCACTGGACTGGCTCTGATGATGCATTTCAACTTGTTCTACACAGCTGTGCAGTCAGTAACCAACACGAAAGGAGCAAAAACAAAGCGAGAATCACCATTTTTCTGTGGAGCTGCCTAACCGATTCTGTTTTTTCGCACTTGTATACAAGTTTGATAAATTTGTTATCATGGCTTGTTATAATTCGGAACAATTTTTGCCTCTCTTTTATCGTTGTTCGTTATCTATTGAGAGCGATTTCTGCAAACCCTGTATTTAATATTTAATATTTATTAAATATTTTAATATTTAATAAATATTTTAATATTTAATATTTTCTTCAGAAATTTCTTTAGGAATTACTTAACTTCGGATTTTTTTAGGAATTCCATCGAAAATTATTTTAGGAAAATCTAGATGACTTTCTGAAGAGATTTTCAAAGTAAATTTGAAAAGTGTTTCCAAAGAAGGGCGTCTTTCTCTTAATTTGCTTGTCACACAATAAAAATGAGCTTTCATCTCATAAGTTAGTACTTGGACGAATCTGTTGAGGGTGGTTCAACGGATATTGATGTCAAATTCACTCCATACGACTTTATAAAAAAAAAATTACAGTGCTGCCCGCGGGCCGCACCTCTGTTTTGCTTTGACCGTTTCGTATTGAGTGATTTTATCTCACCAATATCCGTTTAATTGCCCTCAGCACATTGATCGAAAGCTTTCGATCAAGTGCTAATTTTTATGGTTAAAGCTCATTTTTATTGTGTTAGAAGCAAGTTAGGGAAAAAACGGCCAAAGTGCTGAGCACCATTGCTCTAAGCAGCGGTTCTCAACCTGGGGTACCTGTACCCCAGGGGGTACCTTCACTGGCCCTAGGGGGTACCTCGGATGAAAATACATAATGGCGGACGTATTACAATTCCAATCGGAGCTTATTGATAAAGTTTTGATAATTGTGTATTTTTATTTTAAAGCTTTGTGTTGTACATAATATGCATGGCGATCAGTAGATCAAAGCCAATTGAACCCCACCCTCCTTAACTAGAACAGCGTATGAAGGGCTGCGGAACAAAAGATCAAACGGACAAAACGTCGAATGATCAAATTAAAAAAAATCTTCATTGCAATCTACCTGATCTAAACAAAATGTTGAATAATATGTTAGAAACATGCTTTTTAACTAAAATCTAGCATCTAAAGGTTCGGAAGCTTCCGTTTCAGAGGCATGAAGGTCTTTTTTTTCAGGAAAGCTCGGTTGCTTCGTTGCAAGAGGATTAAAAGCATCCTTCTGCACTTCTCGGAAGCCTTCTTCAGAGTAGCTCGAATACCTCCTTTCAAGATGTTCAGAAGCCTTCTTGCAAAATCCGAGCTGCACATGTCAGGAAAAAATGATTGCAGCAACTTTATAGTAACTAAATCTGGTCACATATGAGTTGTCGTAACCCATGTGGAACACGCGTGCTGCTATGGAAGGTTCCGAAGCCTCCTTTCAAGAGGCCTATGTCTCCTTCCAAGAGGCCCGGAAGCCTCATTTTAAGAGAGTAAGAAGCCTTTTTTCAAAAAGCTCGGATCGATCCTTTTAAGAGAATCGGAAGTTTTTTTTTCCAAAAAGCTCGGAAGTCTCCTTTCAAGAGGTTCGGTAGGTTCTTTTTAAAAGCCTACTTTCAAGGGGCCCGGAAGTCTTCTTTCAAGAGGCTTGGAACCCTTCTTTCAAGAGGTTCGGAACTCTTCTTTTCAGAGGTTCGGAACTCTTTTTCAAGAGGCTGGGAAGCCTCCTTTCAAGAGACTTGGAAGCCTACTTTCAAGAGGCTCGGAAGCCTCCTTTCAAGAGGCTCGGAAGCCTCCTTCCAATAGGCTCAGAAGTCTTCTTTCAAGAGGCTCGGAAGCCTCCTTTCAAGAGGATCGGAAGCCTCGTATCAAGAGGCTCGAAAGCCTCCTTTCAAGAGGCACGGAAGCCTCCTTTCAAGAGGCTCGGAAGCCTCCTTTCAAGAGGCTCGGAAGTCTCCTTTCAAGAGGCCTGGAAGCCTCCTTTCAAGAGGCCTGGAAGCCTCCTTTCCAGAGGCCTGGAAGCCTCCTTTCAAGAGGCCCAGAAGTCTCCTTTCAAGTGGTTCAGAAGCCTCCTTTCGAGACACCTGGAAGCCTTCTTCAAGATGCCCGGAAGCCTTCTTTCAAGAGGCTTGGAAGCCTCCTTTTAAGAGGCTCAAGCCTCCTTCAAGAGGCTCGGAAGCCTCCTTTCAAGAGGCTCGGAAGCCTCCTTCAAGAGGCCCGGAAGCCTCCTTTCAAGAGGCCTGGAAGCCTCCTTTCAAGAGGCCTGGAAGCCTCCTTCAAGAGGCTGGAAGCCTCCTTCAAGAGGCTCTGGAAGCCTCCTTCAAGAGTCCCGGAAGCCTCCTTCAAGAGTCCCGGAAGCCTCCTTCAAGAGGCTCAGGCCTCCTTTCAAGAGGCCTGGAAGCCTCCTTCAAGAGGCCCGGAAGCCTCCTTTCAAGAGGCTCAGAAGCCTCCTTTCAAGAGGCCTGGAAGCCTCCTTTCAAGAGGCCCGGAAGCCTCCTTCAAGAGGCCCGGAAGCCTCCTTCAAGAGGCCCGGAAGCCTCCTTCAAGAGGCCTGGAAGCCTCCTTTCAAGAGGCTCAGCCTCCTTCAAGAGGCCTGGAAGCCTCCTTTCAAGAGGCTCAGGAAGCCTCCTTTCAAGAGGCTCAGGAAGCCTCCTTCAAGAGGCTCAGCCTCCTTCAAGAGGCCTGGAAGCCTCCTTCAAGAGGCCCGGAAGCCTCCTTCAAGAGGCCCGGAAGCCTCCTTCAAGAGGCTCAGGAAGCCTCCTTTCAAGAGGCTCAGCCTCCTTTCAAGAGGCCCAGCCTCCTTCAAGAGGCTCAGAGCCTCCTTTCAAGAGGCTCAGCCTCCTTTCAAGAGGCTCAGGCCTCCTTTCAAGAGGCTCGGAAGCCTCCTTTCAAGAGGCTCAGAAGCCTCCTTTCAAGAGGCCTGGAAGCCTCCTTCAAGAGGCCCGGAAGCCTCCTTTCAAGAGGCTCAGCCTCCTTCAAGAGGCCCGGAAGCCTCCTTTCAAGAGGCCTCAAGCCTCCTTTCAAGAGGCCTGGAAGCCTCCTTTCAAGAGGCTCAGAAGCCTCCTTCAAGAGGCCTGGAAGCCCTTCAAGAGGCCCAGCCTCCTTCAAGAGGCCTGGAAGCCTCCTTCAAGAGGCCTGGAAGCCTCCTTCAAGAGGCCTCAGCCTCCTTCAAGAGGCCCAGCCTCCTTCAAGAGGCCTGGAAGCCTCCTTCAAGAGGCTCAGAGCCTCCTTTCAAGAGGCCTCGGAAGCCTCCTTCAAGAGGCCCGGAAGCCTCCTTCAAGAGGCCCGGAAGCCTCCTTCAAGAGGCCTCAGCCTCCTTCAAGAGGCCCGGAAGCCTCCTTCAAGAGGCCTCAGCCTCCTTCAAGAGGCCTGGAAGCCTCCTTCAAGAGGCCAGCCCTTCAAGAGGCCTCGGAAGCCCTTCAAGAGGCTCAGCCTCCTTCAAGAGGCCTGGAAGCCTCCTTCAAGAGGCTCAGCCTCCTTCAAGAGGCCCGGAAGCCTCCTTTCAAGAGGCCTGGAAGCCTCCTTCAAGAGGCCCGGAAGCCTCCTTCAAGAGGCCTGGAAGCCTCCTTCAAGAGGCCCCAGCCTCCTTTCAAGAGGCCTGGAAGCCTCCTTCAAGAGGCCCGGAAGCCTCCTTCAAGAGGCCCGGAAGCCCTTCAAGAGGCTCAGCCTCCTCAAGAGGCCTGGAAGCCTCCTTCAAGAGGCTCAGCCTCCTTCAAGAGGCCCGGAAGCCTCCTTCAAGAGGCCTGGAAGCCTCCTTCAAGAGGCCCGGAAGCCTCCTTCAAGAGGCTCAGCCTCCTTCAAGAGGCCTGGAAGCCTCCTTCAAGAGGCCTCAGCCTCCTTTCAAGAGGCCTCAGCCTCCTTCAAGAGGCCCGGAAGCCTCCTTCAAGAGGCCCGGAAGCCTCCTTTCAAGAGGCCTGGAAGCCCTTCAAGAGGCCTCGGAAGCCTCCTTTCAAGAGGCCTGGAAGCCCTCCTTTCAAGAGGCTCAGAAGCCTCCTTCAAGAGGCCCGGAAGCCTCCTTTCAAGAGGCCCCAGCCTCCTTCAAGAGGCCTGGAAGCCTCCTTCAAGAGGCCTGGAAGCCTCCTTCAAGAGGCTCAGAAGCCTCCTTTCAAGAGGCCTGGAAGCCTCCTTTCAAGAGGCCTGGAAGCCTCCTTCAAGAGGCCTGGAAGCCTCCTTTCAAGAGGCCTCGGAAGCCTCCTTCAAGAGGCCTGGAAGCCTCCTTCAAGAGGCCTGGAAGCCTCCTTTCAAGAGGCCTGGAAGCCTCCTTCAAGAGGCTCAAGCCTCCTCTCAAGAGGCCTGAAAGCCTCCCATCAAGAGGCCTGGAAGCCTCCTTCAAGAGGCCTGAAGCCTCCTTTCAAGAGGCTCAAGCCTCCTTTCAAGAGGCCTGGAAGCCTCCTTTCAAGAGGCCTGGAAGCCTCCTTTCAAGAGGCCTGGAAGCCTCCTTCAAGAGGCTCGAAGCCTCCTTCAAGAGGCTCGGAAGCCTCCTTTCAAGAGGCTCGGAAGCCTCCTTTCAAGAGGCTCGGAAGCCTACTTTCAAGTGAATCGGAAGCCTCTATTCAAGACCTTTGGAAGCCTCAATTCAAGAAGCTCAGAATTTTTCTTTCAAAAGGCTTGGAAGCATACTTTCAACAGGCTCAACCTCAAAAAAAAAATTCCGTTTGGAGATTTTATAAAGGAATTATTGGAAGAATTTTTTTAAATAATTTCTTCAGGAGGAAATCTTTAAAAAAAATCCAGGAGGTTTTACCAAAAGAATTCCTGACGGATTGCTGAAAACATTTCTGGAAGATTTTTTGAAGATATTTTCCAAAAAGAACCCGAAGGGATTTCCGAAAGAATTCTTAAAGAAATCCTCCAATTATAAGTTCCGAAGATATTTCTAAATACCTCCAGGAATTTCTTCGTCCTCTTGTCAATTTCTTCAAAAATTCTTGCAAAAATTTATTAAATTAATGAAAAATTCTTTTTTTTTTCAGAGAAATCTTGGCGTATATATTCAAATTTAAGGAAAAATATTCAATTTGCAGGGTCACGTGCCCCAGGTGAACAAGAAACAAATTCTTTACTTCTTCAGTTGTAAGGCGAATTGTTCAACAGCTTGTTTGTGGCTCACTGCCGGCCTATGACACATGCATTATTCTTGTATTAAAACGTATTTTTACGACTCCTGAATTGAACCTTTAAATGTGAATACAACATATCCACTTTTTCTAAAAAGACAGGGTCACCGTCTTCGACCAGAGGTCGCACAGACTGAACACTTAACATCTAGCATTAGACAACGGACAGGACATTTACACAACACCCAGTGGACCAGTGGAGAACTTTTCGCTTTACGAAAAGTTTTCTCCTTACCGGGGCGGGAATCGAACCCACACTCCACAGCACATGCGTCTAGACGATTGACGTCGCTAACCGCACGGCCACGAAGCCCACAAGAGCCCTTCGCTTTACGAAAAGTTTTCTCCTTACCGGGGCGGGAATCGAACCCACACTCCACAACACATGCGTCTAGACGATTGACGTCGCTAACCGCACGGTCACGAAGCCCACAAGAGCCCTCTTGCTGATTTCCCTGATTGTTCCAAGAATTCCCTGATAATTCCCTGATTTTTCCAGGTTGACAATAATTCCCTGATAATTCCAGGTTTTCCAGGTAATCGACACCCTGCCTTGAATACGCATCCCTGAACTACCTGGGAAGGAACAGTTACTGAAGGCGCATCCAATTTGGTTTTATCAATCAAATAGGGCAGGGGACAAGAGTCATTAAAAAAAGCCATTTGGTAAAGCGTGTAGATCTTAAGGCATATACTCCAGGGAATTTATGGAGTCCTAGGAGCGGAACAGTTATAGAGCTAACGTAGAACGAAAATGGGGTTGAAACATTGTTTTCAGATGTCCTAGGATGTCCTTGCCGTCGCCTGTTCTGAAGTACATGTCCTCGAATGTATCAGAAAATATGTGTAGAAACAAAATGGTCTTAGCTGAGATATATGTCGAGAAATATCTATGTGATCAAAAGACATAAAACTATCCAGTTTTTTAATGAACGTGAACTATTTAAGGGTCTTCAAAACGTTCTGACATTCAGAACATGCGACCAACTCGATCAACCGAGTCATGTACGATGTATCCGTGTATCGCTAAGCATCCCAGCAGGTTCATTGGGTCGATAGGATTTCATTCATTACATTCACAAGCTACAGTGTCCACTGTCTCCATTGACTCCTTGAGTCGTTGTTCTAAGACTCGTTGTCAACTGGAAGCATATGATTCCATACTTAAAATATGTTCTTCCACTTCTGTTCCACTTCTCGATATAAGCTTGAGTCAATGTTCCTTTAATTGGCGGCTCATAGAGGATCGACTGTATTACAGACGCTATTTGGTTCTCCACAACGTCCTGGAGCTCGAATCATTCAATCTATCCAATGGATCAACCAGGGGGGGAGTAAGCCTGTCATCCACGAACAAATCAAGCCTACCTAAGATGTATTATCCGGGCCTCGCCGCTTGGGAAAGGCGGGTCACCCCGCTTGGCAAGTGTAACATCTTTCAAACTGGAATCTTGTAGGATATTGGTTAACCTACACTACTGCTGACTAACAAAAAAATTGTGGGATTGTTTATTTACATTTGCTTCATACTACATGCAAATGAGGAGGATCGATGCACCGCATATTACCCCCCTGGGATCAACTCATGAATGATGTATGATATTATACCACAGTGGGCAGGGTTTGAATTCAAAGGAGAATGAGATAATCTCTCACTTGTCATGTCTGTATACACTCTCGATAGGTAGCATATCGTGAGAGACGTTTTTCGGTACCTAGCTGTTACGATAATGAACTGATTCGGGGGGCTACAACCTATGATAAATTCCTTTTAATAAGCCCTTATTGCGAGGGCATCGGTTCTGACGATGTATTTCAACTTGTTTTGCATAGCTGTGCGACAAAAATATGGTCCCAATATAAAATGAGCGAGATAAACGTGTTTTATCAAACCCCCTCGGTGGGGGCCACCTATCCGAATCAATTTTTTTTCCAACTTGTATAGGTACAAGTGCGATAGTTTTGTTTTCATGGCTTGTTATCATTCGAAGAGGTTTTTGCCTCTCTTTTATCGTTGTGCGTTTTCTACTGAGATCGATTTGTGCAATCCCTGACAGTGGGTCCTTTGAGTTTATATGAATTCAACAATTACTACAATTTTTATTTGAAGTACCTTGAACATCTCGTATTCGAGAAAACTGGCATCATGTAATACGCATATGCTTTTTGAACTGGATTGAGTATATGCCGATGATGGAATTATTGCAAAAGCCTTGGTACCAATATAACCAAATAATTGAAAATGTATTGTGCTTTGGGTTCTTGCTACAATCTATTGGCAAAAAATCGTTTTGGCGATTTGGAAGGAATGCCTAAAGATATTCAGACGAAATTCCTGGAAAAATTTCCGAAGGAATTTTCGAAGCAATTTAGGAATTTAGTTGGGAAATCCGTTAGGAGCTCCTACTCAAGTTCCTTCGAAAATTCCTTCTACAGTACTAAAAATCCACACATATTTATTGGCAAAAATCCATAGATTTAACTTATGATGTATATCAGCGCACACATAATCATTCTCCACGCGAACTACTAATAAAATATATATCTAAATAAACTTTATGTGTTGACTCGAATAAGCAATAATTTAATTTATGTTTGGTTCTTTTTTTATTTATTTAATCAGACTAAGGCCGAAGTGGCCTGTGCGGTATATAAGAGTCTTCTCCATTCGGCTCGGTCCATGGCTACACGTCGCCAACCACGCAGTCTACGGAGGGTCCGCAAGTCATCTTCCACCTGATCGATCCACCTTGCCCGCTGCGCACCTCGCCTTCTTGTGCCCGTCGGATCGTTGTCGAGAACCATTTTACCGGGTTACTGTCCGACATTCTGGCTACGTGCCCGGCCCATCGCAGTCGTCCGATTTTCGCGGTGTGAACGATGGATGGTTCTCCCAACAGCTGATGCAATTCGTGGTTCATTCGCCTCCTCCACGTACCGTCCGCCATCTGCACCCCACCATAGATAGTACGCAGCACTTTCCTTTCGAAAACTCCAAGTGCGCGTTGGTCCTCCACGAGCATCGTCCAGGTCTCGTGTCCGTAGAGGACTACCGGTCTAATTAGCGTTTTGTAGATTGTCAGTTTGGTACGGCGGCGAACTCTATTCGATTGGAGCGTCTTGCGGAGTCCAAAGTACGTACGATTTCCAGCCACTATGCGTCTCCGAATTTCTCTGCTGGTGTCATTTTCGGCAGTCACCAGTGAGCCCAAGTACACAAATTCTTCTACCACCTCGATTTCGTCACCACCGATGCAAACTCGCGGCTCACATTGTCTTCTCTTGAACCTCTTCCTATCATGTACTTCGTCTTCGACGTGTTGATGACTAGTCCGATCCGCTTAGCTTCCCTCTTCAGTCTGATGAAGGCTTCCTCCATCTTCTCAAAGTTACGTGCCATAATATCTATGTCGTCGGCGAAACCAAATAGCTGGACGGACTTATTGAAAATTGTACCACTCGTGTTAATCCCTGCTCTTCGTATTACCCCTTCCAAAGCGATGTTGAATAGCAAACACGAAAGACCATCACCTTGCCGTAACCCTCTGCGGGTTTCGAAGGGACTCGAGAATGCCCCTGAAACTCGAACTACGCACATCACCCGATCCATCGTCGCTTTGATCAACCGTGTCAGTTTATCCGGAAAACCGTGTTCGTGCATTAGCTGCCATAGCTGGTCCTGATCGATTGTATCATATGCGGCTTTGAAGTCGATGAATAGATGATGTGTGGGCACGTTGTATTCGCGGCATTTCTGCAGTACTTGACGAATGGCGAACACCTGGTCCGTGGTGGAGCGTTCGCCCATAAAACCCGCCTGGTACTGCCCCACGAACTCTCTTGCAGTTGGTGCAAGTCGACGGCATTAAATTTGGACAAGTACCTTGTAGGCTGCGTTCAGTAATGTGATTGCGCGGTAGTTGCTACAATCCAGCTTATCGCCCTTTTGTAGATGGGACACACGACACCTTCCATCCACTTCTGCGGCAAAACTTCCTCCTCCCAAATCTTGGTAATGACCCAGTGCAGCGCTCTAGCCAGTGCCTCACCACCGTGTTTAAATAGCTCTCCTGGTAGTTGGTCAACCCCAGGGGCTTTGTTGTTCTTCAGCCGGCCAATCTCCTCCTGGATTTCCTGGAGATCCGGAGCCGGTAGAATTATGTCCTGCGCGCGTTCTCCCAGGTCCATCACCATACCGCCATCTTCGTCTGCCACATCGCCATTCAGGTGTTCTTCGTAGTGCTGCCGCCACCTTTGGATCACCTCACGCTCGTTTGTAAGAAGGTTCCCGTTTATGTCCTTACACATATCAGGCTGTGGCACGTGGCCCTTACGTGAACGGTTTAACTTCTCATAGAACTTTCGTGTGTTATTAGCGCGGTACAGTTGCTCCGTTTCTTCACGGTCTCGATCTTCCTGCTGGCGCTTTTTCCTCCGGAAAATCGAGTTTTGTCTGTTCCGCGCCTGTTTATATCGTGCCTCGTTCGCCCTCGTGCGGTGTTGCAGCAATCTCGCCCATGCTGCATTCTTCTCTTCCACTAACTGCTCACATTCGCCGTCATACCAGTCGTTTCTCTGATCCGGGGGCACCGTGCCAAGTGCAGCGGTTGCGGTGCTACCAATGGCGGATCGAATATCTCTCCAGCCATCTTCAAGAGACGCTGCGCCTAGCTGCTCTTCCGTTGGAAGTGCCACTTCCAGCTGCTGCGCGTATTCTTGGGCTAGTCTACCATCTTGTAGCCGCCCAATGTTAAGTTGCGGCGTCCGACTTCGACGCGTGTTGTACACCGTCGAGAGTT
Source organism: Armigeres subalbatus (assembly GCF_024139115.2). Lineage (NCBI taxonomy): Eukaryota > Metazoa > Arthropoda > Insecta > Diptera > Culicidae > Armigeres > Armigeres subalbatus. The sequence goes on along the minus strand of NC_085141.1, from coordinate 375,970,927 downwards.
TTGAGCGCAGGCATACTGCAACGAGGTAGTGGTCGGATTCAATATTCGCACTGCGGTAAGTGCGGACGTTAGTGATGTCGGGGAAGAATTTACCGTCGATTAGAACGTGGTCGATTTGGTTTTCCGTTTCTTGGTTAGGGTGATCTCCATGTGGCCTTGTGGATATTTTTGCGGGGAAAGAAGGTGCTTCGGACTACCATTCCGCGGGAGGCTGCGAAGTTTATGCATCGTTGGCCGTTGTCATTCGATACGGTGTGCAGACTATCCGGTCCGATGACCGGTCTATACATTTCCTCCTTCCTACCTGTGCGTTCATGTCACCGATGACGATTTTAACGTCCCGCAGTGGGCATCCATCGTATGTCTGCTCCAGCTGTGCGTAGAACGCTTCTTTCTCGTCGTCGGGTCTCCCTTCGTGTGGGCAGTGCACGTTGATGATGCTATAGTTGAAGAAACGGCCTTTAATCCTCAGCTTGCACATCCTTGCGTTGATTGGCTGCCACCCAATCACGCGTTGGCGCATCTTACCCAGCACTATGAAGCCGGTTCCCAGCTCGTTGGTGGTGCCACAGCTTTGGTAGAAGGTAGCCGCTCGATGCCCGCTTTTCCACACTTTCTGTCCTGTCCAGCAAATCTCCTGCAGCGCCACGACGTCGAAGTTGCGGGGATGTAATTCATCGTAGATCATCCTGTCGCAACCTACGAAACCTAGCGACTTGCAATTCCATGTTCCAAGCTTCCAATCGTGATCCTGTATTCGTCGCCTAGGTCTTTGCCGATTATATCGATGTTTGGTTCTTTATCGATTATATTAGGGTGGAGCTTTTGCAAAAATTTATAACGGCGATACATAGGGTTTCTTACCCCATTCCCGGTCTAACATGCGTACGACTGCATTATTCAATTGATATTTATGACAGGAAGCAACTTTTCCTGAATTTTGTGGGCTGTATAATACTGCATTGGGGTTCACTTCTGCTTAAAAAATAGCTATTCGTGCTAAATATCGTTCAAGAAAGCTTTTATTTGATTTAAATTAACGAGGTGCAGCACTCATTTCAGTCATAGCGATTTCCATTCGGCATATCACAAAAACCATTTCCCGGCCTAAGCAAAATTTCACTCAATCTCTCAACATTTCTCTCTCATTCTCTCTCGGGACGGTAGAAAATGCGACGTAAACAAAAATATGCACGTTCCACGACAACAAGATGCCAGATGGTATCATTCATAATCATTTTTATTTGGTTGAGAAGATATATTTACTCATCCAATTTTTTCCAAATACTTAAAAACAAAATTTTTTTTTAACTTTTTGAAATCGAGAAAATTATAAATAACATGATAGCGTCAACATATTAAACAGTTTTCCTATCAACGATGAAGGATCATTTTCATTCTTCTGGCATTTTGGCAGCACGGTGCGGCTAGAAGTTTTTGGGCCGAGGTGATTTTTGTTCGGTTTGAGAATACATTTTAAATGTATTCTAATTATGTTTATATAAGTTCTAGTGATACGTTCTAGTGATTAGATTGAAGCGCGTGTGTTTAGAATTATGGTGTGGTGATTAACAGCTTCAAGCAATTGTTGTATCGAGCACTGTGACGATTTTCAGGTAGGTGTTTATTTGATGATACCGTTTTGTAAAAGTGGAAAGAATCACTCCGGCTCAGTGGTGTGGCATCCGAGAGTGAGATTTTGAAATCTACATTTTTATTTTCTACAATTGGATCAATTAGGAGTAAAACAAGTGATTGAAGATATTGAATATTGTGAAAATAAATGGGAGACTTTAAAAATTATCAATCATAAACCTACGGCTTCCAAACAGTATAAATCATTAGTTTTCTGTGTAGTGAGCCGGGAACCGGGTCCATAGGCCCAAGTAGTGATTTACCCTATATCTTATATTCTTATATAGATATTTTTGGCAGTGTATAATTTCCTTAAGAATGCAGGGTTATAATAATGAAGGAAATCTTAAGGAACTTCCGAAGATTTTTTTTTAATAAGGAGAGGAATTTCCGGAGGATTTTGCTAAGGAATTACTAAAAGAGTGTTCAAAAGAATTCTTGAGGGAATATTCTAAAGTTTTCCTGAATGAATTTCGAAAAGAGAACCTGAAAGTATATCCAAAAATCCAGAATTCTGCTTGAGTGAGCGCAGATCTTAAAACATCCGGAGATGGGTGACTGTATTTTTTTTTCAAATTCCGTTTATTTGGTAGGCTCAGGCGTGTATAACACTTTACGGAGCCATTGTTCTTTGTGATATATACAATCAATATCATTTTATTATACGGTTAGTAAGAGGGGGGTAGAAGCCAGCGTACTCGTGGTGACTCGAGGTTAGTTAACAATGTTTAAGGATGGACGGGGCTTAGGATTTGGGATCAGGAAATTTCAGCTTCTCATCCGGGCATTTGGCGTCAGTGACGATGTGGCGTGTCGTCGTACTCCATGAATGGTTCGCCTGGGAGCATCTTCCCGATGGCAAAGGCTATGGGGCTCTACGGAACAAAAAGGCAGAGACAGACCAAAAAAAAAACTTTATAGAAAGAAAAAAACAAAATGTTAGATTTTGATGTCAGAAGCACAAAGAAAACTATAAATGGCCTGCATATAGACAACATCACGATCTCCCAAAACACCGCGAACTTCCCTGAAGGGTTGTTTACCTCGGGCCACAAGGGTATCCAATAATTGCTCTCTGGAGGCGTCATTTTCCGAGCAGGACCAAACTACGTGATCGATGTCATCATAACCGGCTCCGCACCTACATAAGTTGCTATCGACAAGGTTTATTCTGTACAGATGTGCGTTTGGTGAATAGTGATTAGACATAAGTCTCGACATCACGCGAATGAAGCCTCGACTTAAGTCCTCACCTCTGAACCACGCTCGCCCAGAAACTTTTGGAACTATGGAAAATAGCCACCGTCCAAGTTTGTTGTGTGTCCAATTTTTTGCCATCTTTGAAGAGTACTCTGACGGACTAATGGGAAAAACTCGTTGCTCGAGTATTGTCTATCATAAACTTCACCTTCCTGTGCGCCCACCTTTGCCAGCGAGTCTGCCTTCTCATTGCCGTAGATTGAGCAGTGAGATGGGACCCAAACAAAGGTAATCTTGAATGATCTTTCGACCAAAACACGCATCTGCTCTCTTATGTTTGTAAGAAAGTAAGATGCGTGCTTAACAGGTTTCATCGACCGGAGTGCCTCGATAGAACTAAGACTATCCGAGAAGATGAAATAATGGTCTACGGGCTGATTGGAAATTATCCCCAAAGCGAAGTTAATTGCTGCCAGCTCAGCAACATAAACCGAACACGGTTCCTGAAGTTTTCGGAAGGTGGTTGAATTTACATTGAAGACACCGAAGCCAGTGGATCCGTTGATGCGAGAACCATCAGTGAAATATCTGTTATTGCAATTGATATGTTCATATTTTTCTGAAAAAAGGAGGGAATAGATATTTGTCGAAGATGATGTGGTATTCCATGAATAGCGTGTTTCATGGACAGATCGTATTCAATTGAGGAACTGTTGTTGGTGAAGTGAACTCGAGGTGGATTACAACACGGAAGAAAAAGATCTGAAGAGATGTAGTTGAGATTGACTCTAAGGAATCTTGAACGACAAGTCAGTTCAAGCATTTTATCGAAGTTCAAGTTATCAAAGACAAGTGTGTTACTTGTTCCACATTTGACGAGTAAGTGAGAGCCTCCCAGTAACGGTGTTTTAAAGGAGTGACTCCAGCAAGCACCTCCAGGCTCATGTAATGAGTTGCATGCATGCAGCCAAGGGCAATACGCAAACAACTATACTGAATTCGTTCCAATTTGATCAGGTGGCAATCAGCTGCTGAGAGGAAGTAGAAGGAGCCATACTCTAAAACAGAGAGAATAGTCGTTCTATAGAGTTTGATGAGGTCTTCCGGGTGAGCACCCCACCATGTTCCGGAGATAGAACGTAGAAAATGGATCCTTTTCCGGTATTTTTGTATCAAATACTCAAAATGGAGTTTCCAAGTACATTTAGAATCAAACACGACCCCAAGGTATTTAGAAGATAAAGATTGGTTGATGTCATCATTCAACAGTTTTAGTTTCAGTTGAGCTGGGTACCGCTTCTTAGTAAACACAACCAACTGAGTTTTTTGCGGTGAAAACTCGATCCCTAAATGTCTGGCCCAAACAGTCAGATTATCCAGGGTACTTTGCAATGGTCCTTGCAAGACAGCTGCACATGGACCTCTTAGAGAGACCACGGCATCATCTGCAAGTTGTCTGAGCGTGCATTGTCCTTCCAAACAATTGTCAATATCTTTAACATAGAAATTATAAAGCAAGGGACTTAAACACGAACCTTGGGGAAGGCCCATGTAGCTATTTCTGGAAGTTGTCAGAGTGCCGAGTGTGAAATTCATTTGTTTTTCTGACAACAAATTATACAAGAAATTGTTCAAAATAACAGGTAATCCACTACTGTGCAGATTGTCTGACAGTACTTCTATGGAAACTGAATCAAAAGCGCCCTTAATATCCAAGAATACTGAAGCCAATTGCTCCTTGTGCGCAAAGGCCAGTTGTATATCTGAAGAAAGCAACGGTAGACAATCGTTTGTTCCTTTCCCTTTTCGAAATCCAAACTGAGTATTTGAAAGCAATGCATTTTCTTCGACCCAATGGTCGACTCTTGAAAGGATCATTTTCTCCAATAATTTTCTCATGCATGATAGCATGGCAATCGGTCGGTATGAATTGTGATTAGACGCTGGTTTCCCAGGCTTTTGAATAGCTATTACTTTGACCTGTCGCCATTCAGGTGGCACAATGTTGTACTCCATGAAACAGTTGTACAGGTCAAGTAATCGTCTTTTGCGATATCTGGGAGGTTTTTAAGAAGATTGAATTTGATGTTATCGCATCCCGGAGCAGAGTTATTCGATGAAAGAAGAGACATAGAAAGTTCCAGCATTGTGAATGGTCCACCCAAAGAACCGGGATCAGTGACTGATTCTCGAAATAGCGGTTCTGCTGGTACGGAATCTGGGCAGACCTTTTTGCGAAGTTGAATATCCATCGATTGGAGTATTCTTCACTCTCATTGGTGGGAATGCGGTTCCGCATGTTGCGAGCCGTTTTCCAAAGTGTTGTCATTGAGGTTTCTGGTGATAGTCCCTCGACAAACCGTCGCCAGTAGCTACGTTTTTTTGCCTTGAGAAGATTTTCGAGTTTTCTTTCGAGCCCCAAATACTCTTCAAAAAGCTCGGACCTTCAGTGTTTACGGAAGGCCTTGAAGGCATCAGATTTCTCAGAATACAACTTAGTACATTCATCATCCCATCCAGGAGTGGCTGGTCTTCTGATGACAGATGTACTTGGAACGCGTCGTTTCTGAGCTTCTAGTGCGCTTTTTTGAATCAACTCAATAAGGAATCGATATTCATCCAAAGGTGGAAGAGTATCAGTTGATTCAATACCAATTTTACCGCCGATGCAAATTTTGCCAGTCAATGTTCTTCGTGAGATCGAAAGGAACATTAACTGGCTCAGATTGTTGATAGCCACTCTTAATTGTGGTGACTATCGGCATATGGTCACTACCATGGGGATCTTGAATTACCTTCCACGTGCAATCTAATGATAGTGAATTTGAACATAAAGACAGATCAATACGGCTTTGTTGACCATTTGGTCCTATTCGAGTTACTTCACCAGTGTTCAAAATATTCAAATTGAAATCGTCACACAAATCATAGAAAATAGGCGCTCTATAATCGTCATACGTTTCGCCCCAACCAATACCATGTGCGTTCATATCACCCAATATCAATACTGGAGATGATAGGAGGGAGACTGCGCTCCAAAAATGTCGACGATTAATAGAGGCATTTGGAGGAATGTACACTGAAGCTATGCAAAGATCTTTATTCTTTACATTTATTTGGCAAGCGACGATCTCTAGGCCATTAACAGTCGGAATGGGAATTTTGTAGAAGGAGTAGCATTTTTGATCCTCAAAAGAACGCCACCATAATGATCATCCTGATCTTGGCGAATAATATTAAAATCGTGGAAGTTGATTTCATCTTCAGAAGAAAGCCATGTTTCATAGAGTGCAAATATATCGCAATCGGAATTGCGAATCAAAAACTTGAACACGTCTAATTTATTTTTCAGACTATGACAGTTCCACTGCAGCACAGTGATTGTATCTTGGGTATTGGCCGTATTATCCATCGAAAGTTACAATTCCTGCAAGAAGGGCCATGAAACAGTTAATTGCTTCAGATAACTTATAATAATATGTATAAATGTATAAATAGGTCAATGATAGGCCTCAATGAATTCGGAATATTGAATAAATTCAAAAAACGGTCCACAAGGTCCTTAAAGGAGATCAATCCTCGCTTGGACGGAATACTTTTACTAGAAGTGCGAATTACTTTTTTTCTTTCGTTGATTCTCCTAGCCGGATGTTTCTTCGAAACATCGGATTTTGGCAATGGCGGGAATGCCTTACTGCAACTAGGATCAAAAGAAGCAGTAGGGACAGGTTGCTTCGGGATTTTAAATAAACCCCCATTACCTTCAGATTTTGCCAAGCTTTTATGGATGATTTTTGTTCTCTTGCGGCGCGATCCCGGGGAAGACGGTTGCTTCCTCTTTTCGGGCACGTGTACCTCCGCAGGATCATCCATATTGGCTGCGTCAGAGTCCAATTCATCAATGGATATGGAATCATAATAATCACTTACACGAACGGTGGCTGAAACAGCAGTCGATGCAGTGGCTGTGGCGGATGTGTCTTGCGACTTAACCATTTCCGCATACGACTGCTTGGAGCGCTGTACCAACGAGCGCTTCACTTTTTGGGTGCGCTTTTTGTACACCGGGCATTCCTGCAAACCATGGGGAGGATTCAAACCACAATAAGCACATTTTGTTGCCTGTTGCTGGCAGGACTCCTCCCGATGCCTTTCAGAACATTTGCCACAACGTGGTTTGTTGTCCTAAAACTCGGCAGTGTGACCAAGCTGTTTGCAATTGGTACAATTAAATACCCTTGGCACAAAAAGACGCACCGGGAATAGCATGTTTTCAATATCAACATATTTTGGGAGCATCGAACCGGCGAACGTCACCCGAAGCGAACCTGACTTTGAATATACCTTCTTTCCATCTACCGTAGCTGCTGAATGCAATTCCTTGCAGTCCAGAATATCCACTGTAGACTCCATTGCATTCTTTAGGCGGCCTTTTCCCGCAAGTACATCCTTGCAAGTCAGGCTCGCTGCGTTGATCACACCTTCAATTTCGACCTCCCGCGAGGGGACATAAACCATATATTCAACATTGTACGCCCTGTCGCCAGCAATTTCATTCGCCACCTGGTATGTAGGTGCGGTGATGCGTAGTTTGTTCCTGTTGATCTGGCTAAAATCAAGCTTCGGGAAACGACGCGTCAAATCTCGTTTAATGCCGAGAAAATCTAGGCTTTTTACTTTCTGCCGAAAGTAAACAACCCAAGGCCCAGGCGAAGCCGCATGGTACAATCGAGTGCGCCCTCCATCTTTAGCAGGCACATTGCCTTCTCCAGTCTCCTCCTCCATTCTCACCCCGCAAGGTGGAAGGATAATTTTGCTTATACTAACTTAAAACTAATAGCAAATTAGAAAAAAAAACTTAAAAAACTAATTCGATTAATTCTAAGCAGTCCCACTCTGTATCAAACAGAAGGGAGAACAATAAAAAGTTTTGCCACTTATCTGCCCCTGCTGCTATAGGTAGCAGCAGTAACAATAGCCTGCTTCACTGGCGTCGCCAGAAGCAGCTACTTCACTTGCCGACAGCGATCGCCTTGGATCCGTAGGTAGGAGCACCACACAATAGCCTTTTCACTACCGAGCACAATCCGCGATGAGACACAGCACACACGTCTGGCTCGTTCGAACTATCGGCACGGAATCCTGTGACTGTTTTTATAGGCCTTTAACATTTCATACAGAAAGTTTTTTTTTATCAGTCTCTCCCATGCCCCTCCGAAGTCAGGAGCGGCAGGAGGGTTGAAAGTCCAATCTACTTCAAATGACGCAAATCCATTACAAAAAAAATATCAAAGTACCGTGTCTAAAGGCAATTATAAGGTGAAACATTTGTTATCAACGCGTCTAACTTTCCAGCTTAGTTACCAATGTTATGGGACTTAAGTACCTACAAAATGGGGACAGTTTTGTGTACCACTTTTCACATACCTTTCGGACGCAATCGAACTGAACGTGGTCGTTGACAGCAGCGACACCGGGCTCGGATTCCGCGACGAACCGATGGAACTCGTTTCCGATCCCATCCCGCCGTATCGATTGTGATGGTGGTGGTGATGTTGATGATGGTGATGAGCCGATTGTTGGCGATGGTTGTGATGTGCGTTAGGGCGCTGCTGCTGGCGGAATGATGACGACGAGCCGTTGCTACCGATTCGTTGGTTTGGGCTTGTGCTGGTTCGAATGATCAGCTGGTTGGTGAGGGCGTCCCGTTCGGCTGTGATCGCTACCACGCGGGGTCGCACCTCGGAACGTCGTCCGGTTTGCCGTGGGCGGTTCATCTGTGTCGGGCTGTCCAGGTTCGTTTCCAGCGGGGGAGGAGGTGGCAGGTCTACCGTTCGATCGTGGAGTGAGGCCGACACGAAGTAGGGGATGAGATCCTCCTCGGTGATGGGGGCACTGGGCAGTGGGGTGGACGGCGGAGATGGTTCAGTCTGTTGATAGGACTCAGTGGTTATGGTTTCCTGCGTCGGAGGATCCAATTCCGATGCGGGAAGGGTCGTGATGGAGCTGAGTTCGTTGTAGTCTTCGTGCGAGTGGAGAGATTCTTGCTGATCATGGTGAGGCATGCTGGCGAGGTCTGTGCACACAGTGCTGAGTGATGCGTTAATACTGTCGTCAGGGGAGGCATTCTGTGGAGTTTCCGGGGGATCGAAATGATGATCTGGCAGTGTTATTGGGCGAGTTTTGCGCATTGAGTTGCGTAGCCATGTTGAGGCGCGCCGAGGGCGACGGTCGAGAGTTTCCGTTGAAGTAGGTTCTGCAAGTGAGAGAAAATAGATAATATTTGATTAGTGTGATGTGTCTGTGGTGAATGTTATAATGTCTCTACACGCAACTAGTTCGGATCAGCTAGTTTAACAGAATAGAGAATGTCTCATGACTTGAACACGGATTTAACATCTTTACACCGAAAAGGTTTGGAATAAGTGCATGGATTAATCAATTCAACTTAATTTAATTTTAAAGAGCGATGACATAGTTAGAAGGAGATAAAGCAGTCGTGGGTAGACCTGTGCGCCGGTCATATCATCGGCGGCGGCGGCGTGGTGGTCACTTTTGCCCCGGCGGCGGCGGCGTCACGGCGGCGCGCCGTTGACTTTTATCGGCGGCGGCGGCGTGAACCGGCGTGGATGAAAAAAATCAATGGCTGAAAAAATCAATTTTACCGTGGATTTTTGGATAACGGGGTTTGATTCACACGGTAGGAATCGCCCGTATAAAAACCGACTTCAGTGGATTCAAATTGCAATATTCTGCGTTTGTCGATCATCAAACAGCACATTCAAAATAGTCAATTGCCGGCGAAACTAATCAATACCTGATTTCAAAATGTTATTTAAATTAACACTATTTTGTTACTCTTTGATTTTGATTAATCAAATTTTAACAATAAATCCTGCTTTACTTTTTCGTGACCCCTTAAGTGAAGAATTAGATTTCGGTGTCATAGAGAAAATTGGTAATAACTTTTTTCAAAAGTTATTTCAAATTTAGGATTTAGATGCACTTCAGTCGTTTTGATCTCAAAATAACTAAGTTTCCGAAAAAATCTAATATTTTCCTGAAATTTGCCTAAATATGCCAACAAAGCACTTGGTGGAGTTTCTGAAAGAATTTCTGGAGGAAACTATGACTTTTTTTTTAATTCCTACAGGCATTTACAGTAAATTTCATTAGGAATTCCTTCGTAAAATCCTATGACAATGTCTGCAGAATTTTTCTATTTTAGAAAGAATAATCCATTCAGGTACTCTTTGGGAAATTCCTTTAGTAAAACATAAAATATATTCATTCGGAAATTTATTAAAGAATGAACTATTTTCTGATGGAACTCCTAAGAGAATTTTCTAAAGGACTTTCCGAGAAAATTCCTGAAGTAGTGTTGGAAAGTGTAGTAGGAACCTTTTAAGAAAATTTTGAGCAAATCCCCACAGACATTTCGAAGGAATTCCTAACAGTATTTCCAAAATGCATCAGCGGCTGCTTCCGCATCTTCCACGATTGCACGCCCCAGAGCCAACGTCATGTTCCAGGTTCTCTGCAAGTTCTTTTGCTGGTCTCTCTTCCTGCATACGCACTACATGTCCAACCCACTGTAATATGCCTTATTTTATCAACCTGCCTATGTCTGCATTTTTGTATACTTGGTTTAACTCGTGGTTCATTCATTCGTCTGCTCCATTTACCATTTTCCACCACGCTGCCAAGTATTGAGCACAGTATTTTCAACTCAAACACTTAGAGAATTTGATAATCTGTATCTTTTAACGTCCATGATTCATGGCCGTACAGGACGACTGGGCGAATCTACGATGTGTACAGAGCTAGTTTTGTCAGTGTCTGTAGGTAGTTTTATGAAGTTACAAAAGAATTTTCTGGAGGAATTTTTAAAGGATTACCCTGAGAAATTCTAGTAGTTTTGGAAAAATTCCTATGGGAATTTCAGGAACAATTATTGTCAAGGAACTTGCTAAGGAACTCCGAAAGAATATCAAATTGATTTTCAAAGAAATTCCAAAGCAAAATTCCGAAGCTGACAGAAATTTCCGAAGTAATCCGTTAATAAATTTCTGAAGGAGTTTTTAGAGATTTTTTTTTGGAATTTTGAAACAATTTCCTAAGGAACTCCTAAAACATTCTCTGTAGATATTTCAAAAAGAAGAATTTTCAGAAGGTATGTCCGAATTTCTGAACGAAGTCTTGACGGAATGTCCAAAGGAATTTTTGGAGATATCTAAGACTGTCAGAAGTTTCTTCAGGAGTTACTTTGAAAAAAACCTTCAGGGACTTCTACGAATATTCTGTCAGGAACTTGTTCAGGAATTCTTAAGGAAATTTCGTCCTAGAACTTTTCAAGGAATCTCAAAAGAGTTCTTAGAAGAATCTCTTGAGGAATTTTCGGGAAAACAAGGTTCCCAAGGTTTTCTTAAACAAATTTCTGAAGGAACTTTTTCCGAACTAATTCCTGAGAGAAATTTCAGAATATAGCTGAGAGAATTTTCGAAAGAGTTTCTGGAATTCGTTTTCGAAGGAGTTTTTGTAGAACTTCTTGAGGTAATATCCGAGGGAATTCCTGGACGAATCTCCATAGGATTTTTTGGAGAATTACAAAAAAAAATCCTGGAGAAATTTAGGAATTACTTCAGAAATACCAGTGGGCATTTCCTCTGAAATTCTATTAAAAATTTCTTCATAAATTTCTTTGAGAATTCCTCCGGAAATTCCTTCAAATATTCCTTTAGGGGTTGTAAACCACGTAGACTCTTGAGGGGGAGGGGGTTCAAAAAAGTCTACGTCAGTCTACGAAGGGGGGTGGGGGTATACGAAAAGTCTACGTAGACTTTTTTATTTTATTTTTTTTTTCGTAAAACATCTCATACAACAGCTTTGTGCGAAGTTCACTTGTTTGATTTTTTTTCGATTTTTACGTTTTTTTGCAAGATTTTACCAAAATAATCTCTTGAATCTCTTATGGATTTCACTGAAGTAATAGTCTGAACTACGGCTTAAAAATATCATGATTTCAACAGCAAATTCTTCTGTGTTGAGCAGGAAAATTCTCCAAAGTATTTTATTAAAAATTTCGAAAAAAATTCAAAATTTCCACTTGGATTACATTGATTACATTGTACACTCAGGAAAATCGACACATACTTTATGGCAAAAATCCATGTATTTTGAAATATGAATATCATGCGTCGGCACATACTTAATTGCATACAAATTCACACATGGATACTATAACCCACATGGATAGTATGTGTGAACACTCATGCAATGCATGTGGGCGCATGAAATATATGTGTCGAAAATATGGAATCTATTTTGCTACCCCCATTGCAAAAATCCATGTGTGAACTCATGAATATAATGCGAAGTTTTTTGTGAGTGTAGATTCTACTAAAATATCATTTGATTTTCGGCAGGAATTTCTTTAGAAACTACAAGTGACTCTTTAGAATTTACACTGGGAATTATGTCGCACTTCGACAAAAATTATTAAGAATTTACAAAGGAAGCATTTTGGAATATCCAAGAAGAAATCTTTGGAATTTCCAAAAGACATTCTTTGGAACTTGTAAGGGGAATTCTCCGAAATTTCCGTGAGAAATTCTTCAGAATTTCCACTGAAAATTTTCTGGGAAGTCCCCGGGAATTTTTTCTTAATTTCTGAAATTCTTGGAAGTTTTGCGAGGAATTCTTTGGACATACATATAAGCGAAATTCTTCGAAATTTAACGGCAATTTCTTCGGCAGTTCTAATGAAAATTCTTTGGAATTATCGATGGAAAAAGAAATTGTTGAAAACTTTCACGAGAAATTATTTGAATTTCCCACCATAAACTCTTTGAGTTTTCACAAAAAAAAATATTGCAATTCTTGTAAGAAAGCATTTGTAATTTTCATGAAAATTTATTCTATTTTTTTACGATAAATTCAGCACAAATTCAACTGAAATCCTTCATAATTTCCACCGAGAATTATCTGGAAAACTCTTTGGAATGTCCATACGATTTTTTTAAAAATTTATTCAGGAAATCGCTCCTACTTTGCAAGAGAAATGTCAAAATATCGTAGGAAACCTTTAGCATGGTTTCAACGGGAAATAATTCAAAATTTTTACAGAAAATTACTCGACATTTGAACGGGAAAACTTTTGGAATTTAGAAAAAAAATTCTTGAGATTTCAACGGAATGGAATTTTCAAGAAAAATATCGGAATTATCATGGAGTTTTCTTTTTGAAATGTAGACTTGACGTTCTCTGAATTTCAACTCGAAATTTTCCGAAATTCTGAAAATTCTTGGGTTTTCTACAAATTTGAAACGGCATGAAGAATTATAATTCAGATGCGTGACAGATTTTAAGCAGTGGCGCGCCTATGCAAGTGCCGGTGGCGGTGGTGCACACCTTTAGGAGGAATCAAATCCAACAGAAATTAAATTAATTGGCTTCGAGATTTGGTTTCAGGAGTTATGGACAGAGGGTTGAATTTGATTTCGTTTTGAATTTTTAATTGATATTGAGTTGGATTTTGTTAGGTTTAAAAATTTGAAATTTACTGTAGTGTTTACAATGGATTTGAAAATGGATTTGTATATCTGAATTGCTGAAAACAATTTTTTTCCAATCACATATGACATTTTGTTAAATTTTAAAAAGTCTACGTAGACTTCAAGGGGGTGGGGGAGGGGTTTTGGAAAAGTCTACTAGGGGGGAATGGGTGGTGGGTTTGAAAATGTGAAAATTCGGCCTACGTGGTTTGTGGGAAGTTGTTTAGAAATACTTTCAAAACCTCCAAAAGTAGTTCAAACGGGAATTATTTTCGAAAATCCATTCAGGCTCTCTTTTAAAAATGCCTTCGGAAATACATTTAGAAATTCCTGCACAAAACCCTCCAGGAATTTCTTCAAAACCTTCTCCAAAAATTTATTTGAGAGATCTTCAAAAAAATTTCCTTGAATAATCTAAAAAAAACTCCACCAATAATTCCTTTGTATATTGCATCAGGGATTTCTTTATGAGTTCCTTCCAGGATATCCATTGAAAATTAATTAGATGATGAAATAGTTTTCGGTTGCTAACTGAATTTTTAAAAAAATAAAACAAATAAATTAAACAACTAATACTGAAAAAATCTGAAGGTATTACTGAAAGAATTTCGTAAAGAACCCATGAAGGCATTTTCGATGGAATTCCTGCAGGAAGTGTGGGAAGAATTCTCGGAGAATATTTTAAAGAAATTGCTGGAAGAAGTTCTTAGGAAAATTAGGAAGTAATCCCTTATGCAATCTCTGGAAGAATTCATTTGAGGAATTCACAGAATAATTGCCGAAGAAATTCATGAGAAGATATTCCTTTAAAAAATTGAAGAGTTGCTAAACAGTTTTTGAAGAAACTCCAAATGGAATTTCTTAAGAAATTTATTAAGAAATATCCGGAAGAATCGCTAAAGAAACTTCCGAAGGAATTCCTTAACGATTCTCCTAAGGAATTCTTAACAACATTTTCGTAGAAATTACTGAAACAATTTTTTGTATGCATTCCATAAGGAATATCATGAAGAAATTCGTGAAGGATTTTCTGAAGAAATCCGTAATGGAATTTCTAGAAGAATTTTCGGAGAAATTTTGTAAGACATTTCCGGAAAAATACATAAAGTAGTTTTCTAAGGTTTTTTATTGAAACTTTTCGGAGGAATATCTGGAGGAATGTACTAGGAAATATATCAAGTGGTTTTGGGGTTTTGGGGATGTATTCAAGCCTTCACAAAAGCTTATGTGCCACAACAAACATAATTTGCGAGTCACCTACAGGCAGTGTTGTCTTACACTCTGTGCAAGAAATTCTGCTCTTTGATTTTACTCCATCTAAGCGATGGACATTTAGAAAATTCAAATAGCCTTCTATTAGTTGCACTTACTTAGTTAAGATTGTAAAATCGTTTGGATGGAGTAAAATCAAAGAGCAGAATTTTTTGCACAGAGTATAGGACAACACTGCCTACAGATTTAGGTGCCCGACTGAATGAGGCTTTGGCATAGACGAATTCCAAAGACCATTTCAACATTTTTTGTCTTATTCTACTTAGGGTCGATTTCTTCACCTCCGCTTAGGCCTTAAACCATGTTTAAGCGTATGGGTAAGCACCGCTTAAGAGTTAAGCGGAGGTGAAGAAATTGACCCTTAGTAGATTAAATCTACTAGATACAGCCTAATTCAAATTCACAACTAATCAACCAACCAATTCATTATCCAATGTTTGTCACCACACTGCCTTAGAGGCACCATCACTTGAGGTAGGTTTGAAATTGAATTCTGACGAGTTTTACCTCAACAACATTCTAACAACTAACTAACAACAACAATCATAACACGAGTTTAGTACTATTCCAATCAATTCCACCACGTTGTATTGTCTTACAAATACGTATTTCGTCTCTGTAAGGCCATCTTCAGTGTCTCTTATTTTACTCGACTCGACTCAAGTATATTGATTTTTTTTATTGCGATTAGTCATCGGCGTGGCAAAATTATGATCGGCGGCGCGCCGACCCAAAATCGCCGGCGGCGGCGGCGTGAGTAAAACCACCGGCGGCGGCGCGGCGCGGCGGCGCACAGGTCTAGTCGTGGGGACACACAATCTCTGTAGTTTAAACACGCCAAGACTGTTTTTTTGATTTTTCGCCTATTTTGATAGCAATGGGCGACAGTAAATTTGTTTTCGCGATGCTCATGTGTTGCATTTGAATTTCGCGATTTCTGAAATCGACTTTTTTGTTTGATTGGGATAAATCCGAGATTATTTGGTCACAAAGTAGGGAAAGGTATTCGCTTTGACGGTATTGAAGTCTCTTACATGTTTGCATGATTGCATATTCATATACGTTAAAATACTAAGATATTAGGATAACATAAGTTATTACTATATCTGAATGTCCCCATGAGGGTTTTTTTTTGGCAAAAATGGGCTTTCCGGAAGAAACTATATTTAGGGACTTTTAAAACTGTTCAGCAGCATATAAGCTTAAAAGTATATGGAGACGCATGGTACATGGCGCGATGATTCATCTTGTGACTAAACTTTTTATGCAAATTTCATCACATCCGTTGTAATAAATAAATGAACAAGTGTGCAAGCATTTGTACGGAATTTCTAGACCAACATTTGAAAAGGGCGTAACAGCCAAATTTTATTCCTTCTGATTCTTCTTCCTCATATATAGATATACATGTAGACAAAGAATCAAAAGGAATAAATTTTGGCTGTTAGGCCCTTTTCAAATGTTGGTCTAGATTTGTATTAAGCGAAACCTGAACCCATGTTGGGAAGTACATTTTCTTGGTTAGCATGTCGAATACTGCGATCAACAAATCAACCATCAACGTCTTCCAACCGATTTTCACAATTCTTTCACGGTTGCTTATCCTCAGCTGGAGTACGGATGTTGTCATTTAGAATGAATACAATTTCAATTTACCAGATTCAATATTAGTGAAATTTTCCGATTCACAAGACTTCATAACGGAAATCAACCCAGCATGTTTTTTGTTCATACAAGCCCCTAAAGCCCTTGAGTATTATCACAGACAGTATTATATTGGTTAGATGCAGATGTTCTAGGTTCTCCAAATTGTTATTGAGTGCATCGCGCGCGGTAGATGCATTTGTGGAGGAGGACGCATGGTACTCTACACTAATGAAGCAAATAGAATCCAATCCAGATGATCACTTAGATTTCAAAATAGAAAACGGAAAACTGTTCAAGTATGTGCCTTCCAAAACGGAATCACTGGATTATGTTTTTGAATGGAAGCTTTGTGTGCTCGAAGGATCTCGAGAAAGCATCCTTCGAGCGGAACACAACAGTGCTTTTCATATTGGATACGATAAATTGTTGGACATCATGAGAAGAAGGTACTTTTGGCCACGGATGGCTTTGACTATTCGGAAATTTATTGAAAGATGTGAGACGTGTAAGGAGTGCAAACCTTCAAATGTTTCGCAGCACCCACCAATGGGGGTGCAAAGAATTTCGACGAAGCCTTTTCAAATTTTGGCTGTTGAGTCATTGACTTTATCCAGTCACTAAGGCTAGTAATTGTCACCTAAGGCTAAGTAAGGCTGGTAATTGTCACCTTTTAGTTGTAATGGACTTATTTTCGAAGTGGACGTTACTTCTTCCGGTTAAAAAGATTAGTTCGAGCATAATAACGAAGCTTTTGGAGGAACACTGGTTTCGGAGGTACTAAGTACCAGAAGTTTCAATCACCGACAACGCAAGCAACTTCCTCAGTAACGAGTTTAAAACGTTTCTAGATCGACACGGGGTTGTGCACTAGGCTAATGCCCGACATCATAGTCAGGCCAACCCCGTAGAGAGATTACGTCAAATCGGTTCAGAGAACTTGGGACACGAAAATATCCGAAGTTGAGCATACTTTAAATAACACTATTCATACTTCAACCGGGTTCTCACCTTATCTGTTTGGACACGAGCTTGTGTCCAGGGGAGACGAACATCGGCTGGATGTAGTGGCGCGAGAACTCTCAGACAACGAGAGACATGGACAAAAGCTCTATATTGATAAAACCGTTCATGATTTGGAAATAAAAAACCTTAAGAAAGCTCACGACCGGAGTACGAAAAGTTATAATTTACGTTTCCAAAACCCAGCACCAACTTACAAGGGGCAGAAGGTTTATCGTAGAAGCTTTGCTTTGTCATCTGCAGTCGATAAGTTTAATTCGAAACTAGAACCCGCTTACATACCCTGCAGAATAATTTCCAAGCGTGGTACTAGTTCTTACGAACTCGAGGATAAAACAGAAAGGAATTTGGGAATTTTCTCTGCGGCGGATTTAAAGCCGGGGATTCCAGATGAAGTATAGAATTTTCAGCAGTTTGTAGTTTCTAGAAATTCTAGCCATAAAAAAATATATGTGTAGAATGTTAGCACCACCATAATTGGAAAACGTCATAACATAGAAGAAAAGTCAAAGTCATAGTCAGTCGAAATCCGAAAGTGAGCAAATGAGGCGTAATTGTTTTGTCAGGACGTAGAACACAGTATCCAGCTAAGTCAGACTACTTCGAAAAACCTCACCATTTCGTCACAATAATATTCTCATGTTTCTTCGAGCGTAATTCGCGGTATTGGGATAATACCGACAAATGATTATCATTGATTAATGCCCATTTTCAATACTCCCAAAGCAGACCCTTCCAAGAACTAGTTCAATCTGCGTTACGTACTAAGGAACATTTTCAAATAGTATAATCATTATTATTATTATTTATTCAGACTAAGGCCGAAGTGGCCTGTGCGGTATATAAGAGTCTTCTCCATTCGGCTCGGTCCATGGCTACACGTCGCCAACCACGCAGTCTACGGAGGGTCCGCAAGTCATCTTCCACCTGATCGATCCACCTTGCCCGCTGCGCACCTCGCCTTCTTGTGCCCGTCGGATCGTTGTCGAGAACCATTTTCACCGGGTTACTGTCCGACATTCTGGCTACGTGCCCGGCCCATCGCAGTCGTCCGATTTTCGCGGTGTGAACGATGGATGGTTCTCCCAACAGCTGATGCAATTCGTGGTTCATTCGCCTCCTCCACGTACCGTTCGCCATCTGCACTCCACCATAGATGGTACGCAGCACTTTCCTTTCGAAAACTCCAAGTGCGCGTTGGGCGTAGTATAATCAGTGCTCATTAAATTTCAGTAGGATTCTTAGTAAAATAACAACAGGAAATAGCCAACCAACTGATTCTCAGTCCTGCCAAAGAACGATTGCAGAACATCTCCATTTGGTGAACTCACTGAGTCGAAGAGATTAGATCTCTTAAGCTAAGCACAAAGAGTGTGAGATTAGATTTCTGGGAGATAAAAGCCAATTCAATGATCCGATAAAATGTAAAGCGTTTACCAATTGTACGTTCAAAGAATAGATAAAACAAAATTATTTGGTAAATTTTAATCGATTGCTTAGTACTGTGAAAGCAAAGCAGCTTAAAACTGGGTGGAGATAAGTCGAAAACTAGAATCAATGATTAAAATAAACCGAAAATTATATTTTCACTTTATTTTTAAGGGGACGGTAGGGTAGTGTTACCGTTTAGATTGTTCACCCTATGGTAGAGAATTGAGCACAGCAGGCGAGTGCTCCATACAGTGAAACAGCAGAGTTGCACTATACTGCTGTTCATGTCAAATCGATTCTGTTAACCTATAATATTGGCTTCTAATAGGAATCAAGTTGAAATTAAACATTTGTAGACTAAATAGTATAATAGTATAATACACTAAAATAAAAATCAGAATGCCAATTATAAATAACGTCCGAAATTAATGAAAAGCTGTAATAAAATTATATATCTAGAGTTAAAAATGACCGGTCAAATCAAACACAAAATTATTGTATAGACACCCACCCGACATACATTAAGCTATACCGGGGTCAAATAAGAGAAGACAACGGCAAATTTTTGGATTGATAAGGAGATAGGAGGAGGATAAGGAGGAAGGGAAAGCTGGGAAACGAGGAATAAGAGATGTCTGCTTCTAGTTCGGAACCATTTTAGAGATCTTTTCCAAACGAACAGCCAATCGATTCAGATCAGTGCAAGTGAAATAAGTTAAAGTTACGGGCCGAAGTTTGATTGTAATAGACCATTGTGTTTGGAAAATACCATACCTAAGAGGTATCCAACAGACTTGGTAGCAAAAGCCTAAAATCCTGCCCTTTTCCTGATTGCACGTGCAGGACCCATTGGGATCTTTGTCTAGATCCCCTGCATTTTCGACCGTTTCATGAGAAATTGTCGTCAACCGAATCGAGCATACGCTGTTCCCCTCGGTCCAAGTTAATCAAGAGGAGATTCGGCCCACTATAAAGTCCACCGCTGGGAGAATCCAGAGTGTCCCCTCCAGATCTACTACCAGAGAGAGTCGTCGTGCCCACAGGATTGCTACCTAAAGCAATAGATGCGGTAGAAGCACCAACACCTACTACAACATCGAAGCTAGCCACCGTTTCGACCCTGACGTCGCTGTCCATCTCCCGCAAACCGCTGCTGATTCCCTCTTGACCCCACACGCCGGCCGGCATACACTCACCACAAACACACTCTTTGTAAGTAAGTCATACGCGTGTTTTGCTCTTCCTGATAAGCCCATGCCGACCCTGAGAGGGATTAGTTGTAGACTCGAGCCCAGATACAGAGAGTCAAGGCTAACAATTCTTTGCTGAAAAGTCTTTTGTGAGAGATCAAAAGCTGTATGTATTCACATAAATTTCCTTCGATTAATGAATTGTAGCATTTAATAGCGTGCAATTTTTCCACAAACAATTAAGAATTTTTCACAAAACAAAACTAAATTGGCACTTTTTTTTAAAGCACATTTGCCACGTGGTATATGGGCACCCCCTACATAAATCAATATTAGCAATAAACAATTACAAAATTTTACACAGAATAATTTTTGTTTCCATTAAAAACTAAAAGTTTTCCACAAAATCTTCTTCTTCTATATACATAAAAATGAATTTCTGTCTATCTGACCCTTATAAACTTTTTTAAGAAAAGGGAAGGTTCTTATGATGGTTGGTCCCTTCTCTACAAAATATTAAGTTTTGGCGAGACAAAGTTCAACGGGACAGCAAGTAATCATTAAAAAGCAATAACAAAATAAGAAAATACAAAAAAGCAATAAATTTGATAAAATTTTTCTTGAACCTTAAACACTTTTAAAGAAGGGGTCATTTATGCTCAGTTTTATTGCTTTTTTATATTTCTTAATGGAAATTTCCATATTTTTTTATTGATTTTTTTCGTGGAAAGTTTTTAATTTTTCGAGGAAAAAAATTATTCTGTGGAAAATTGTTTATTGCTAATATTTTTTTATGGATTTTTTTTGTGGAACATTTTGATTTCTTCATGGAAAATTCTTCTTTTATAATTGCAATTTTTGCTTTTAAAAGTCCTAATTTATTTTCAAAGAATAGGGCCGTAAATAAGTAAGTAAATAAAGTAAATAAAGATAATTCAATTCAATTCAGAAGAATTCTCCATAAAGAAATCAAAATGATCCACGCACACTTAACATAACCGAACTCGGTTGAATTTGAACCGAGTTTTTATCTGCTGAACGCTCGGTTGTTTGTTCGGTTCAAAAGTAAAGAACCGAACGTTCGTTAAACTTTTAATTTATTTCAAGCTGTCAAAGTTACCGAGCACTCGGTTTGTCGAAAAGAAGGAAAACCGAATTTCGGTTTATTTTGTTCTATACAAAATGCTTTGGTTCTTTTAATTCTTCGTTGTTATTAAAAACAGAATAAAAAAACAGATGTGTTTATAGTGGTTTAATAGAAATATTGGTTATATTTAATTTAAATCATAGTCAAATCCAATGTGAGAGGTAATTTGTTTTCTTTGTCGAGATTCAAAAGTTGCACATCTTCAATAAAATTGGCCTGGGCTCGGCTTTGTGTGGAATATCTGGAAATTTCCAAAGTATATAAAGATTGTGTTCAAATAGCAGAAACTTGTATGCTCGCCTATTACTTACCATGATTTTTCTTATGGATTTTCCAATTATTTTAACTTATAACTTATAAAAAATAGATCAAGATGTTCGATTTTTAACATAGTTGAAAAATTGAGAACTAGATTTTTAGGTTAAGCTCCTCGTCACAAAGTGTTGAATGACGTTTAAGCAATAGCGAGAGATCGGTTTGGTTTACCGAGTTTTTCAGTTCTAATGTACCGAACTTGTAAACATGGAGATGTTACCGAATTGTTCGGTTCAGCTCGCATCCTCATCTGTCAAAAATGATTCAATATACCGAAAACCTGTTATTTTCCAAATTAACAATTCAAATCAAACGAATAATCGGTTCTTCGC
Source organism: Armigeres subalbatus (assembly GCF_024139115.2). NCBI lineage: Eukaryota > Metazoa > Arthropoda > Insecta > Diptera > Culicidae > Armigeres > Armigeres subalbatus. The sequence goes on along the minus strand of NC_085141.1, from coordinate 375,949,185 downwards.
CTTCGCCGATATGATTCGGTAGATTTTTTTAACCGAGTTCGTTATTATATTCTAAGTGTGCGGAAAAAATATATAATTTCCATAAATAAATCAATATTAGCAATAAACAATTTTGTTTAGAAAATTATTTTGAGCGTTTTAGTGGAATGTTTGGAATGGAATGGTAATTGTTTATTCACTTGTCATAAGACGAGTTTGTACCATCCCATAAGTCGAGTGAAGTATGAGACACTGAGGACGACCTCACTGTTGAGGTCGAAATACGTATCTGTCAAAATACAATCAAGTGGTGGAATTAAATGGGATGGTACAAACTCGTCTTATGACAAGTGAATAAACAATTACCAAATTTTCAACAGAATATTTTTTTCCATTAAAAATTAAAAATTTTCCACAAAATGCACATACATAAAAATGAATTTCTGTCTGTCTGACCCTTATAGACTCGGAAACTACTCGACGCAAAATTTTGTATACAGGAGTTTTTCGGGCCGGGGAAGGTTCTTAAGATGGTTCGGAACCCCTCCCCTTTTTTGGAAAGGGGTCAATTATACAAATGAAACAGCAATTTCATCATAACTTGAGAATTAATCGACCGAATGGAAACAAATTTGGCATGTGAAGGTTTTGGAAGGGAAGATATGTGTATGTGGTGGTTTAAAATCCTCCCCCCTTCTTGGTAGGGGGGCTCCCATACAAATGAACAAGAAATTTCTGCATAAATCGAGAACTAGTCGGAAAATAAATCAATTTTAGACGAATTTCGTCGGGTCTGCTAGTAATCAATAAAGAGCAATAAAAAAAAAGAAAAAATTGATAAGAAAATTATTTTAAGCTTTTAGTGGAATATATTCACTTGTCATAAGAGGGGTTTGTACTATTCCATTTATTTCCACTACTTTATTGGTCCTTTGACATATACGTATTTCGACCTCAAAATTAAGGCCGTCTTCAGTGTCTCGTACTTGACTTGACTCAACTTGTTATTGTTTATTGCTAATATAGATTTATTTATGAAAATTTTGCTTTTCAAAGTGCCAATTTATTTTTGTTTTGTAGAAATTTTGCATTATTTGTGGAAAGTTTATATTTATTTATTTCCCATACCATGATTTCTTTATTGGCAATTTTCTAATTTGTAATGCAAAATTTCTAATTTTTAGGGGGAGTTTTTATTTTAGTCAATAAGTGTTATAATCAATTTTATGCGACTCATTTAAGAGCTTAAATGGTTACTAAAGCACTCATTTCGTTGGCATTTAAAAGTATGCGTTTCTTCAATTAAACATGAGCTGTGAAACCAGGTGTTATGATCCGGAAATGCAAAACGTCTTTTTCCAATCTGCAGTAAATCGTGAATAACTTTTGAACGGATAGAGGTGGAAGGGTACTGTTTCCAGCAAAATGTTCGTTATAAAATTCCTTATACCATGTATGTCAATTTTAGAAAGCATTATAATGGATGAATGAAAAAAATATTTTTTAGAAATCCTCATTATAGGGCAGCGGTTTTCAACCCCTTCGAACTTTTGCATTAATTGAAGTACCCCCTATTGAAAGTAGGCTTCCAAGCCTCATAAAAGAATAATTCCGAGCCCTTCAAAGGAAGGCTTCCGATCCACTTGAAAGGAGCTTTTAAATCTCTTGAAAATATGCTTCCGCACCTCTTGATAAGAGGCTTCTGCGCCCCTTGTAGAGAGGCTTCCGAGCATCTTGAAAGGAGGCTTCCGTGCCTCTTGAAAGGAGGCTTCCGTGTCTCATGAAAGGAGGCTACCGAGCCTCTTGAAAGGAGGCTACCGAGCCTATTGAAAGGAGGCTACCGAGCCTCTTGAAAGGAGGCTACCGAGCCTATTGAAAGGAGGCTACCGAGCCTCTTGAAAGGACGCTACCGAGCCTCTTGAAAGGAGGTTACCGAGCCTCTTGAAAGGAGGATACCGTGCCTCTTGAAAGGAGGATACCGAGCCTCTTGAAAGGAGGCTACCGAGCCTCTTGAAAGGAGGCTACCGAGCCTCTTGAAAGGACGCTACCGAGCCTATTGAAATGAGGCTACCGAGCCTCTTGAAAGGAGGCTACCGAGCCTCTTGAAAGGAGTTTTTAGAAACGAACCTTCCGAGCCTCTTGAAAAGAGGCTTCTGAGCATTTTGAAAAAAGGCTTCCGACTCTTTTAAAACGAAGCAACCGGGCTTCTTGCAAGAAGACACAGGCTTCGTGAAAGAAGGCTTTCGAACCTTTTGATAGAAGGCTTTTGAACATATTGAAAGGAGGCATTCGAGCTGCTCTGACGAAGGCTTCCGAGAAGCGTAGAAAGATGCTTCTACTTAATCCTCTTGCAACGAAGCAACTGAGCTTTTCTGGAAAAAAATCTTACCTGCCTTTCAAACGGAGGCTTCCGAACCTTTAGATTCTAGATTTTAGTCCAAAAGCATGTTTCTAACATGTTATTCAACATATTGTTCAGTTCAGGTAAATTGCATTGAAGATTTGTTTAATGCATATTATGTACAAGACAAAGTTTTAAAATATAAAATATACAATTATGTAAACTTTATCTATAAGCTCCGATTGGAATTGTAATACGTCCGCCATTATGCATTTTTATCCGAGGTAGCCCCTAGGGCCAGCTAATGTATCCCCAGGGGTACATGTACCCCAGGTTGAGAACTGCTGTTCTAGGGCATTTAAAATATTCAAGGCATTTAAAAATATATAACTAGACCTGTAAAATGCCGTATCAAAATTTTACCATAAAGTTAAGACCCTAGATGAAATGTAAAAATTATTAAATGGATGGGTTTCATTGAATTTTTTTTCCGATATACCACTTTTTCGAAGTTAGCGATAAGAAAATGGACCACTGGACTACTGGTTTCGAGAGATCAAACCCCACCGAAGGGAGCGGTTACCCTCCAATACCTTTTCCGAACTAAATCAATCTAAAGACTAAAGACATCCTCCCCCCCCCCAAACCTTCAACGTCATTTTTGAACGATCCCTAAACATAATTTTCTAATAAGCACACTCCTCACGGAATCCAAATTTAAAAGTACTCGCGTTTTCAAGGGCACACCACTCGATACAGGAGCAACGCATAACTGTCATTTTTATCATTTCAGTTTTACTGCGTCGCAGCATGCGTGATCATTTAATGATAAAAATGACAGTTGTGCGTAACTTCCGTATCGAGTGGTGTGCCTTTGAAAACGCGAGTATACTTTTAAATTTGGATTCCGTGAGGAGTGTCTTCAAATGCATTCAATCCATATCATTGTTCTGGGCATATGCTCGTTTGAAATTTTACTTGAGAAGTAGGGTAAATCACTACTTGGGCCTATGGACCCGGTTCCCGGCTCACTACACAGAAAACTAATGATTTATACTGTTTGGAAGCCGTAGGTTTATGATTGATAATTTTTAAAAAGTCTCCCATTTATTTTTCACAATATTCAATATCTTTCAATCACTTGTTTTACTCCTAATTGATCCAATTGTAGAAAATAAAATGTAGATTTCAAAATCTCACTCTCCGATGCCACACCACTGAGCCGGAGTGATTCTTCCACTTTTACAAAACGGTATCATCAAATAAACACCTACCTGAAAATCGTCCTAGTGCTCGTTACAATCATTGCTTCAAGCTTTTAATCACCACACCATAATGCTCCACACACGCACGTCAATCTAATCACTAGAACGTATCACTAGAACTTATATAAACATAATTAGAATACATTTAAAAATGTATTCTCAAACCGAACAAAAAATCACCTCGGCCCAAAAACTTCTAGCCGCACCGTGCTGCCAAAAGGCCAGGAGAATGAAAATGATCCTTCATCGTTGATAGGAAAACTGTTTAATATGTTGACGCTATCATGTTATTTATAATTTTCTCGATTTCAAAAGGGGAAAAAAATATTGTTTTTAAGTATTTGGAAAAAAATTGGATGAGTAAATATATCCAAATATACCAAATAAAAATGATTATGAATGATACCATCTGGCATCTTGTTGTCGTGGAACGTGCATATTTTTGTTTACGTCGCATTTTCTACCGTCCCGAGAGAGAATGAGAGAGAAATGTTGAGAGATTGAGTGAAATTTTGCTTAGGCCGGGAACTGGTTTTTGTGATATGCCGAATGGAAATCGCTATGCCTGAAATGAGTGCTGCACCTCGTTAATTTAAATCAAATAAAAGCTTTCTTGAACGATATTTAGCACGAATAGCTATTTTTAAGCAGAAGTGAACCCCAATGCAGTATTATACAGCCCACAAAATTCAGGAAAAGTTGCTTCCTGTCATAAATATCAATTGAATAATGCAGTCGTACGCATGTTAGGCCGGGAATGGGGTAAGAAACCCTAATTTTTCAAAAGTTTTTTTTTACTGTGTCATGCGGAAGCGCAGATTATCGGAGTTTCTATAAGCTACACTTCATACCTTTTCGCATATAATCGTTCAGGTTTTCGTAACACATTTTGATCTTTAACCTAACAAAGCGTACCGTAAGGAACCGAAATCCGTCCACTTCGTGCGATATCAATAAATTAAAGGGAATTTAAGGTGAAGGTGGGTTGAGTACCAAAACAAAGCTTTGAAAGTATTGGTACAATGAAAACTGTCATTTACTGTTTAATAAGTTCGAATACACTTTCAAAAAATGTTTAAAAACTGAGATTAAATTATTTCTTTTCCCGGTTCCATTTCATTGAAAGTATTGTTTATAAGGAACGTTTGTAACATTTCTTTTGGAATGACCTTTATTTTGTACTTCTTCACGAGCTTCAAACGTTTCTAAAATCCATCGCAAGCGGCACGCACGGTCTGCATGGACATTTCGTTCCAGATCTTGAGAATTACGTCTTGAACTGATCCAAGTTACTGACCTCGTATTCGTACAGCTTTAACATAATAAAGGACCAAACAAGAAAGTTGACAGGGTTCAAATCCGGGAAGCTGGGGGGTCGCAAAGTTTTGTCCAAAAAGTCGATGAAATTGTCCCCATATAAGGCATAAATCGCATTTTTCGTGTATAAAGGGTTATCGTCCTATTGGAACAAGTAGTACTGATCTCCGTCTTATCACCGGGCCACTGGGGGCAATAATCGTCCCCAAAATCTTAGTTTTGTAGTACGCCGCAATGATTTCGACCTTCAAAAACGGCTATTTACGATGCCCCAATCCATTTTCAACGCGCGTAATAAACAAACAACAAGAGACAGAATGTCATCACCACACACATCCGTTAGCGTATGTATACCGCTAACGCTAACACCAATACTAATACAGAATATGTACATTGAGCTTACAAACACAATGATCAAACATTTGTATTCGAACTTATTGAACACCCTGTAGTAGTATTGGAGTCGTATTTATAAAATAGCTAAGAATATTTGTAGGGTGGTTCAAAAAACGACCCAGCTCCACTACGCTCACTCGATTCCGTCCCATGCTCCGAGTGCCCTCAGAAAACCGGTTTGAACAAAAACTGGTTGAGCGCAAGCCGGTTCAAGTTTTTATGAAAACTAGTATGGGAAACTAAACCTTTTATTACACTGGCTACGGCGCCTCCCCTCCAAACGCTAGCGAAAAGAGAACCCACATAGCTAAAAGCAACATTCCAGAGACTTCACTGAACGAAAACCGCACCGCAGGAAAGATCCATTGATTACGTAACGCAAATATAGCATGTTATACCCCACTCACCCTTTTGTTACACTTTTTGTATGAAGTATCTGTCCCTGGTACGATAGATATCACAGACAAATTCTGGGTATTTTGTTGAATTGCACGTTTTACTGATGCCTTCTGAGAAGCCTAATTATCATGCGAAAGACTCGCAACCTCGATTAAAATCGACTCCTAACTATTGGAACGACCATTCAATATGGATTGTCTATGGAGTTGAAGTTCTTGAAGATTTCATCCAGTGATATGGTCTCCCCCTCGCTAACGCCCAATGACGGAGTGCCAGAATCAGAATAATGTTAAATTCAACCTCGCCATATCAACTGTCATACAAACCAGCCCAAACCATTGGATGACACCCAAATTATAAATCATAATCGACTGAGCGTGGCGGAGAAAAAAAAATTTTTTTGAACCACCCTTCTTATTAGTTTGCTGCTGCCGGTGCCGGTGCACCGCGGTGTTTACATTCGCTCCGCGATCAGTTTTTAATCGTTTTTTTCGGGCAAAAATAGCAGTTTATAAATTTTCGGTTTAAACAAGTGACTGATTTCGAAAAGTGACGTTTAATTTGCATTCCATCAACATTTCGGGCTGCTCATGTGAGGAGAAGTGAGTAAAAACTTGATTTTTTCCATGCCCTTTGAGAAGAAGTGAAGTGCAGTGATAAACCCACCAAATCGCCAACGGCTGTTAAATTGGCACGAAACTGCTGAGATATGATAATATTCGAGCCGAAATACATAGGACTATTTGGATGTTCATTATCACGGAAAGTGAATAAATATGCTGTGAACAGGTTATTAATTTCAATATTAGACTTTTGTTCGATGCTGTTCGATGCATCTGGTGGGAGAGGAGTGCGGGAGGTGTGGGGTTGACGCGTGGAAGGTCCATATTGACTGCCATCGTGGTACTCTTCCAAATATGTCTTTAAGGGAATAATTCAAAATCATTTATCTCATCCTGATCTCATAATTGACAGTAAGGTTTCTGGCTATTGAAATGAGAAGTAGGCTCTGAAATTGAAATAAAACAAAATTAGAAAACAAATCATCAGCAAATGCGAAGTTTCAGGTGCCATTAGTTCCCGTGTTGGACATACCTAATTGCACCGAAAGTGATTGTATCGTTTCTCAAGGTGCGTATTAAACTATTCATAGTGCTGATCTGGTCATTCGGTCTGCTTTAACTTGAATATTAAGTTAGAAAATAGCCGTACGGATTATGATCCTATGATTCGAAATCCATCAACCATGGAGTTTTAGATTTTGTTCGAAATTTGGTCGTATTTTTTAATGTTTTCAATGCAACACAGTGTAGCATATGAAAAATAGAGGCCCCATCGTGCACCTGTATCAATGACGAACGTTCTATTTGCATTTGATTGGTATTTTCTAAAGAAGTTTTTCCAAGTCCAATCCAAGTGCTTGGGTGTACAGATTTTGATGCACCACGATACTTACCACGTACCTAATTCCCACTATCTTCTCTTAAAATAGTGAGTGGCAAATGCAAATGAAGCAATCAATCAATTCTTTTTAGGCTACTATGATTCATGTTAATACTTCGAAGGGCGTAAAGCGTCAAACTACATCCAACAAACAACGAAGCATGAATCAACAATCCGTTTGACTTTGACGCTTTTATCAATACAGAGGATTGGATTCATATCAGGTTGGCACGAGAGGAAAATGTATATCGAACACATTCAACAGGTGTAGTTAAATTTTTGTCTCTGACAATTTGGATAAGATAACAGCGGGGGCCTCCTTAGCCGTGCGGCTACAAAGCAGGACAATGTTGAGGGTGGCTGGGCTCGATTCCAGGTGCCGGCCTACACAATTTTCGGTTTGGAAATTGTCTCGACTTCCCTGGGCATATAAGTATCATCATGTTAGCCTCATGGCACACAAAGGCAGAAATAGTAACTTGGCTTAGAAACCTCGCAGTTAATAATTGTGGAAATGCCCAATGAACACTAAGATGCGAGGAGACCGTCCCAATAGGGGATATCATAACAACAAACAAGAAAAAGAACAGTATGAAACCATATGCGAGAATTATATTGCTGGTCCGTTGTTTGGCGGTAAATTACCTCGAAAGAGTAAAAATGTCTATCGGGAAGATTAAAGGTGTAGTGTCTCTACAAATAAACATAAAAAAAACTTCTCCCCATGCTCCTATTGACTTAAGAGCCGCGATCGCGAATGTGCGCGGCTTGTATCGAGCCAAGCTCCAGCAGTACAGATAATGTCTCAGTGCTGTCCAGTTCTGTTAAAAGAGGCGCTCAACGTTCAGTGATAGTCCGCCACGAAAAAAAAACTCAGCCCAATAAAAAACAAACATCGAGCGAGGGCGAGACGGGAGCAAACATCGCAACCATGGATTTCACCGTTCTTGGAACGATTACCGCAGTGGTGATCGTACTCGGACTGATCTATCGCTACATGACGCGAAACGACTTCTACTTTGCGGATAAGCCGATGCCATTTCTGAAGCCGGTATTTGGAGTCGGAAATTTAGGACCACTGTTGAGGAAGAAACGGGACATATTGGAGCATTTTGCGTGGCTGTACAATCGCTTCCCAAATGATAAGTGAGTAATCCGTCGCTCTTGATGTGGAACTGATACGAAATTGACAGTGGATAGTGTTGTTATCGTCGGGAGTGCAATAAACTGAGGAGCTGTCAATGGCTGAAAAATACTGGCTTTTCAAATAGTGAATTGAAACTGAGGAGAGTTCATTAATTTGATATATGAGCTAGAAAATCTTAACCTTTGTCTAATGAGTGATAATTATATTTGAACCTTCGAGCGAGTCGTGATCATGTTCATTCAGGAACGCATTGGCTATGAATCGTGTTCAAGGGAAAATTGATCACATTTCGGAAATTCTTTCGTATTATTGACTTTAATTTCCAAGAAATTCTTTCGACTTTTTCCGTGAGAATTTGCTCATAATTATCCCTAGGAAGAAAATCCCAATGAATTCTCTCGATTTTTTCTCGAATTTAATCCTTCACATACCCAAATCACATATTTTCCAGTTAACCACGAAGAAGTACTAACGAATGATCGTTGCCCATGCTCAATTGTACATTTTTCAAATTTTAAGTTTCAATCGTTTTGATGTGAGTTACCTTTTTCACTATTTTCCAACCTCCACCAGGGTCTACGGAATGTTCAACATGCTGAATCCGGTCTTCGTCATTCGTGATCCGGAAATGCTCAAGCGGATAGCCGTGAAGGACTTCGATCACTTTGTCGACCATTCCAGCTTCGGTGGCGACCAGGAGCTGGACAGTTCGCACATGTTGGTTTTGAACTCGCTGGTCGCGTTGCGGGGCAACAAGTGGCGGGACATGCGAGCGACACTTAGTCCGGCCTTCACCGGTAGCAAAATGCGACAAATGTTCGGCTTGATCGGCGAGTGCGGACAACGGATGGTCGAGTTCTACAAGGGGCAGTGTCAAGATGGAGCCACCGAGAAGGTGATCGTAGAAATGAAGGAGCTGTTTTCGCGGTTTGCCAATGATGTCATTGCGACGACGGCGTTCGGAATCGAGGTGGATTCCTTCAGACAGCCGGAGAATGAAATATTTCTTCTGGGGAAAGCAGTCATGCAACCCAACGGGTTTTGGAACACACTGAAAGGAATTGGCTACATATTACTCCCGAAACTAATGGTCAAAATGAACGTTGATTTTCTGAGCAAGGAACATGATCAGTTCTTTCGGAGAACAATCCATGAAACTATAAAAAATCGGCAAGAACACAACATTTACCGGCCGGATATGATCGAATTGTTGATGCAGGCAAAAAAAGGTAATCTGAAGCACTCTGTCGAGAAACAATCGAAAGAAGAGGCATTTTCCGTGGTTAAAGAGTCTCAAGTTGGTAAGCGGAATCATGACCGTGTTTGGACCGACAGCGAACTTCTCGCACAAGCGTTAATCTTTTTCACGGCTGGGTTCGAAACGGTTTCGGTAACGTTGTCGTTCATGGCGTACGAACTGACTAGAAATAAGGACGTCCAGAACCGGTTATACGAAGAAATTCTTGAAACGGAACGTTCGCTCGAAGGAAAACCGCTGTCCTACGAGGTTCTCCAAGCCATGGTGTACATGGATATGGTAGTTTCGGAGGTGATGCGGGTGTGGCCAATTGGGACGATCGTCGATCGGTTGTGTGTGAAGGATTACGTCTACGACGATGGACAGGGCTGTCGTTTTACGATCGAGAAGGGCCGCACCGTGATGGCGAGCGTGATTGGGTTTCACCGCGATCCGAAGTACTATCTACAGCCGGAGCGGTTCGATCCGGAGCGGTTCAGTGCGGAGAATCGAAGAAACATAAATCCGGACACGTACTTGCCGTTCGGAATTGGTCCGAGAAACTGTATTGGTATGATCATAATGATTTAATGGGTGTCTATGAGCAACTGATTTTTGTTATATTCCTTAGGCTCTCGCTTTGCACTGATGGAGATGAAAGCTGTTGTCTATTATTTGCTTCTGAATTTTAGCTTCGAAGTGACTGAGAAAACGCAAATTCCTCTTAAACTAGAAAAGAGTCCAACAAAAATTGCTTCGGAGAATGGAATTTGGCTCGAGTTGAAGCCACGGGTGTCAAAGTTGTGATTGATTGTATTCATTTTTATTCATTAAATGTATTATTATATATTGATTTTTCTAAAATAAACGATTTTATGATTTTATATTTATTAGGTACTAAAGCTATAGCCGAACGTACTCTGCGTTGCTCGTTTTTGAACTTGGCGTTCTAAATGTCAGTTTATTATCAATTACAACTCAATAAAACCACAGCGGGTCGCAAGTTTAATCGATTAGTGATAAAATCATACAAGGCGGTGGACAAGGAAATGTAAACTAATTTTTATATATAGAGATATAAATAAGCGAAAAATCATTAAGCGTTCGGAACTAACATGAAAACGCCCCATGGAAAGTGAATTTGAAAATTTGCTAATAAAGAAAGGGCAGACTACTGCAGTTACTGATGATTGGCTATCCTGGTTTGGAACAGGATACCCTAAACTGAACATCGACGACATCGTTTGGCAAGCCGAATCGAGTTGACTCGAGCTAATCCTATCCAGTGGAAAGCCCTGGCCAAGCAAGGACTTTCGCAGTATGCTACACTGTACCTCTATTTTCCTGAGTATCACCATTGTGGCATGGATGCTGAAGGCATTAACAGCGAGAATGAAGGCAACCGACCTTCAACGACATTCAACGGTAGAAGTAAAACAGGACGAGCCACCATGGTAAAGGCAGAAACCGAGGCGGAGAACGTCAATCAGCTACGTTTGCCGCAGAATCAGCTGCAAATGTTCAACGGGGACATTGACGATTGGCTGAGTTTTCGCGACCTATTCACGTTGCTCATTCACTGGAAGGTGGATTTACCTGAAGTGGAATAATTCCAGCTGACGAAGCGGTAGGCAAAGCTCTCTTCAAGCTGCCTACATCCAAAGAAATCAGAAGTAAACCTCCACACCATAGTTGAGCACTTCGATCGTACCGTGTACACATTCGATCAAGAAGTCCAGCCGTAGCAACTCGGAAGCCTCCTTTCTGGAGGCTCGGAAGCCTCCTTTCTGGAGGCTCGGAAGCCTCCTTTCTGGAGGCTCGGAAGCCTCCTTTCTGGAGGCTCGGAAGCCTCCTTTCTGGAGGCTCGGAAGCCTCCTTTCTGGAGGCTCGGAAGCCTCCTTTCTGGAGGCTCGGAAGCCTCCTTTCAAGAGGCTCGGAAGCCTCCTTTCAAGAGGCTCGGAAGCCTCCTTTCAAGAGGCTCGGAAGCCTCCTTTCAAGAGGCTCGGAAGCCTCCTTTCAAGAGGCCCGGAAGCCTCCTTTCAAGAGGCCCGAAAGCCTCCTTTCAAGAGGCTCGGAAGCCTCCTTTCAAGAGGCTCGGAAGCCTCCTTTCAAGAGGCTCGGAAGCCTCCTTTCAAGAGGCTCGGAAGCCTCCTTTCAAGAGGCTCGGAAGCCTCCTTTCAAGAGGCTCGGAAGCCTCCTTTCAAGAGGCTCGGAAGCCTCCTTTCAAGAGGCTCGCAAGCCTCCTTCAAGAGGCTCGGAAGCCTCCTTTCAAGAGGCCCGGAAGCCTCCTTTCAAGAGGCTCGGAAGCCTCCTTTCAAGAGGCTCGGAAGCCTCCTTTCAAGAGGCCCGGAAGCCTCCTTTCAAGAGGCTCGGAAGCCTCCTTTCAAGAGGCCCGGAAGCCTCCTTTCAAGAGGCCTGGAAGCCTCCTTTCAAGAGGATCAGTAGCCTCCTTTCAAGAGGCTCGGAAGCCTCCTTTTACGAGACTCAGAAGCCTCCTTTCAACAGGCTCGGAAGCCTCCTTCAAGAGGCTCAGGAAGCCTCCTTTCAAGAGGCTCAGCCTCCTTTCAAGAGGCTCAGAAGCCTCCTTTCAAGAGGCTCAGAAGCCTCCTTTCAAGAGGCTCAAGCCTCCTTTCAAGAGGCCCGGAAGCCTCCTTTCAAGAGGCTCAGAAGCCTCCTTTCAAGAGGCTCGGAAGCCTCCTTTCAAGAGGCTCAGGAAGCCTCCTTTCAAGAGGCCTCGGAAGCCTCCTTTCAAGAGGCTCAGAAGCCTCCTTTCAAGAGGCTCAGAAGCCTCCTTTCAAGAGGCCCGGAAGCCTCCTTTCAAGAGGCTCGGAAGCCTCCTTTCAAGAGGCTCAGAAGCCTCCTTTCAAGAGGCCTCAGCCTCCTTTCAAGAGGCTCGGAAGCCTCCTTTCAAGAGGCTCGGAAGCCTCCTTTCAAGAGGCCCGGAAGCCTCCTTTCAAGAGGCTCGGAAGCCTCCTTTCAAGAGGCTCAGAAGCCTCCTTTCAAGAGGCGCGGAAACCTCCTTTCAAGAGGCTCGGAAGCCTCCTTTCCAAAGGCTCAGAAGCCTCCTTTCAAGATGCACGTAAGCCTCCTGTCAAGAGGCTCGAAGCCTCCTTTCAAGAGGCTCAGAAGCCTCCTTTCAAGAGGCTCAGAAGCCTCCTTTCAAGAGGCTCAGAAGCCTCCTTTCAAGAGGCCTGAAGCCTCCTTTCAAGAGGCCCGGAAGCCTCCTTTCAAGAGGCTCGGAAGCCTCCTTTCAAGAGGCTTGGAAGCCTCCTTTCAAGAGGCTCGGAAGCCTCCTTTCAAGAGGATCGGAAGCCTCCTCTCAAGAGGCTCGGCAGCCTTCTTTCAAGAGGCCTGGAAGCCTCCTTTCAAGAGGCTCGAAGCCTCTTTTCAAGAGGCTCGAAGCCTCCTTTCAAGAGGCTCGAAGCCTCCTTTCTGGAGGCTCGAAGCCTCCTTTCAAGAGGCTCGGAAGCCTCCTTTCAAGAGGCTCGGAAGCCTCCTTTCAAGAGGCTCGGAAGCCTCCTTTCAAGAGGCTCGGAAGCCTCCTTTCAAGAGAATGAAGGCAACTGACCTTCAACGACATTCAACGGTAGAAGTAAAACAGGACGAGCCACCATGGTGGAGGAGGAAAGTGCGGGTGAACTGAGGCGGAGAACGTCAATCACCTACGTTTGCCGCAGATCCAGCTGCAAATGTTCAACGGGCATCGACGATTGGCTTAATTTTCGCGACCTATTCACGATGCTCATTCAATGGAAGGTGGATCTACCTTAAGTGGAATAACTCCAGCTGACGAAGCGGCAGACAAAGCTCTCTTAAAGCTCCCTACATCCAAAGAAATCAGAAGTAAACTTCCACACCCTGGTTGAGCACTTCGATCGTATCGTGTACACATTCGACCAAGTAGTCCAGCCGTGGCAACAGCAGTTGTGATAATTGTGGATGACATCAGCAATCGATTTCCTGCTCGTGTACTACTGGACTCCGTTTCCGAAAATAATTTCATTAGTTGACTCCACCCCACTACCCAGAATGCCAGTACCCCGAATGCCATTACCCTGAAGGCCACTACTCCGAATGTAACAGTACCCCGAAAATCATCACCCCGAATGGGACACTACTCCGAAATCCATTACCCCGAAAGGCAATTACCCCGAAAACATTTAGAATCTGTAGTATTCTATTATTATGTTTAACACTAATAGATATCGATGAATCGCAACAGAACAACAGATGAGATGATGCCTTCTTTAAATGGACGTGTTTGCCCGGTATAAGGCAGACAGAGGAGATGATACCTCCTTTGAATGAACGTGCTTATACTACGATAAGGCACACAGAGGAAATAATACCTTTTTAAAAGAAACGCGTCTGCCCGACAGAAGGCGAACCGAGATGATGCCTTCTTTGAGTCAACACATCATCCCGAAGACAAACAAGATTTCCCTCTCTTTATCACTCTCATACACACAGCCCCTTACTCACTCATTTCCTCTGCCTTACTAATTATTACTCACTCATCCACTTTCATTCATTCAACCACTCTTACTCATTTAACCACTCTTACTCACTCATCCACTTTCACTTACTCTTTTATTCTCAATCATTCGCACTCTCTTTTTCGCTCACTCTTACTCATTTACTGTTACTTGCTCGCTCACTCATTCACTCTTTATCACTCACTCACTCTTACTCACTCTTTCTGACCCATTCACCACCTCTTCGATTCTGAGATTTAGACAACGCTTGATCCAGAATCCGTTGCTTTTACTACAGTGACCAAGGAACAACTTCAACACTGTTGCTCTTGAAGCCATGCTGACGTGGACCGCAACTGCCACAAACTTTCTGCATTATGCATAAAAACGTGCTGCGTAATCTCCTCCTACCCTTCAGGACCCTTGAAGAGTGCCATACGAAGTGGAACGGGAACGTCGTCGAGGAATGCGACTGTGTTGAACTGTCCCTGTTTCCCGAGTAGGGTTATGTGGAGTTTATTATTGTGATAGGCAAGCGGGAGTCTCCTGATTCTGATCACTCACTTCGTATGACTGACAACGACTTGCCTCGATTGCTTCGATTGCTGTTGGCGTGACTTTCAGTTGACGTCCATACAAGGCCTACTTCGATAAGTTCAAAGCAATTGCATATTGTATTTGCATAGTTCGCACAAGCACTATTTCACTGCCACACAGGTTACTGGGAGGATCCGAAAAAGCGTAGACGACGACAGCTGCCGATGAACTGTAACCACCGCACTGGTAGTTTTCGATGACATTGGATTGGTGGCTCGAAGTGAAGTAGTCGATGATGTCGTTTTGGGCAGTCGTTGATTCCGCACACTTCTCCCTTACACGGCCATCGCGCATGCGAAGTGAGACAACGAGCGCACAATTTGTTTGCTTTTACCGCTTTCCATCTGCCGTCCAGATCGAGTCCTTTGAACGACGAGCAATTGTCGATTTGATGACTGTCGACGTTGCAAACGGAGCACGACTTCGTGTTACTCGGTGCGCCTTTTCTGCATTTTCTTGGCGACTCATTTTCGCTTTATCCGTGGAAACGTGCGTGTTCACGAACGATCTCTCCTTCAAGCGACCTTTCTCATCTTTTCCAGATTTCTGTGGAATATTGGACAGCTGAGTTACGCCACTTGCTGCCGAAGATATCCTCGCCATGTAGCTGCTGAACACGTTCAAATCCACATCTTGTACTTGCTCCTGGTAGAGGGCCCAGCTGAACTTCACCGTCGCCGGTAGCTTGTCAACGAGCTCTTGCAGAAGTATAGGATTCCCCAGATGTTTCTCTAAGCCGACCACTTTCAGGTGACCGCAGAGATTTTGAACTATCAGTCCAAAACTAACCAGTGTATCCAATCGGTCGGGATTCGGAGGGGGTGTTGCCCGAACCTTGGCGATCATGTTGTTCACAATCTGTTCCGGGCGACCGTACAGTTGTTGCAGTGTAGACATTACTGGTACTGTCGACGGGTGAAGCAAGAAACTGATGACTGAATCCTTTGCGCTACCTTTCAAGCTACGTTGCAAGCGCAAAAGGTTTTCGGAGTCGGTGTACCCGCAAGGCTGTGCAGAATGCTGATAGCTGCTAATAAATAGGGGCCAATCGATCGGATCTCCGGAGAATGTGGGTAGCTCCCTGGTTACCACCTGTCTAGCAGCGATCTGTTGTGGCGTCGGTTTCAAAGAACCACTCAAAAAGGAAGATATTTGAGGCTATGATTGGATATGTGGATGGATACTTGCAGAGGAAATGGGACCAGTCAGGTTCCGAATTCCACCGCCAATATTCCGGCTTGTGCTACGTAATTCCACTGACCACTAACCAAACCAGGATCTACCGAAATTGGAGGAGGAGGAAAACAAGGATCTGACTCGACGCGATTGGAACATTCAACGTTATTTGCATTTTCCGCTTCAAATCAAGACTCTTTCGGAGGGGGTAATGGGGGAGAACCTTCGTCTGCTGGCCGATCGTGATTACGCCTGACGAACTGTTGCACTTCGTCGTGCAGGTTCCAATACTCTGTGACCACTTCATTTCGTTGGCGATAAGTGATGAACTTCATTACACGAAAAAATCACGTTAATAAAGATTAAAAAAAAACCCAAATTTATCCCCCAGTGGTGATTATGCCTTTCTCGATTCAATGTGTTGAGTTCGAATTAGTATGGTAAATGCAACGTAAATAGCCTACATTTAGGCGGTTAATAGCTTTGATGCGATTATATCACGCTGCTTAAACATATTTCAACTATGAGAGTAATGGATTGCGTCACGGCTAAATTGATTAATGATTTAAAATGTGCATGTACACAGAGTATTTGCTAAAAGAAAAATACAAATATTATCCACAACGCATGCGATATTAGCAAACAAAAACACTAGTGCCCAACTAGGCAAGTTTCTCCGCCGCATGCACCTAGTTGCACTCGAATCGATCAAGTCCTTCTATATGAAATGCGTTTAACAAAAAAAAATCATGGGCTACATACATCCACACACACACATACAAACATGTGCTCAGTTTTTCGAGCTGAGTCGATTGGTATATAACACTATGGGTCTCCGAGCCTCCTATCAAAATTTGACTTTTGGAGTGAAATTATAGCCTTCTGGTACAACTTTGTTGTACGAGAAATGCAAAAATGGTTGGCGATCCGATTCATACTCGCGTTGCTCAGCTGCTTCTAACTGGGATTGCAGCTGCTTTGCTGTGCCCCGCAGACACTGAATTTCAGTCTCCAGTTCTGCTTGCTGAAGTTGCAGCGCCTCGAATTCCCTATTCCGTAGTGACAGCTGATTCCGCAAATCTGCTTCCGAAGTGCGTCTTCGCTTTTGCTCCTCGACGAGTAGCTTCTCCAGTGTTTTCCCTTGGGCACAGCCTCCTTTCTTTAGCCTCGGAAGCCTCCTTTCAAGGGGCTCGGAAGCCTCCTTTCTGGAGGCTCGGAAGCCTCCTTTCAAGAGGCTCGGAAGCCTTCTTTCAAGAGGCTCGGAAGCCTCCTTTCAAGAGGCTCAGGCCTCCTTTCAAGAGGCTCAGAAGCCTCCTTTCAAGAGGCTCAGAGCCTCCTTTCAAGAGGCTCAGGAAGCCTCCTTTCAAGAGGCTCAGGAAGCCTCCTTTCAAGAGGCTCAGAAGCCTCCTTTCAAGAGGCTCGGAAGCCTCCTTTCAAGAGGCCTGGAAGCCTCCTTCAAGAGGCCTGGAAGCCTCCTTCAAGAGGCTGGAAGCCTCCTTTCAAGAGGCTCAGGAAGCCTCCTTTCAAGAGGCTCAGAAGCCTCCTTTCAAGAGGCTCGGAAGCCTCCTTTCAAGAGGCTCAAGCCTCCTTTCAAGAGGCTCAGAAGCCTCCTTTCAAGAGGCTCAGAAGCCTCCTTTCAAGAGGCTCAGAGCCTCCTTTCGAGAGGCTCGGAAGCCTCCTTTCAAGAGGCTCGGAGGCCTCCTTTCAAGAGTCTCGGAAGCCTCCTTTCAAGAGCCTCGGAAGCCCCCTTTTAAAGGACTCGGACGCCTCCTTTAAAGACGCACGGAAGCCACCATTCAAGAGGCTCAGAGCCTCCTTTCAAGAGGCCCGGAAGCCTTCTTTCAAGAGGCCTGGAAGCCTCCTTTCAAGAGGCCCGGAAGCCTCCTTTCAAGAGGCCTGGAAACCTCCTTTCAAGAGTCTCGGAAGCCTCCTTTCAAGAGGCTCAGAGCCTCCTTTCAAGAGGCCCAGGCCTCCTTTCAAGAGCTCGGAAGCCTCCTTTCAAGAGAGCCTCCTTTCAAGAGGCTCAAGCCTCCTTTCAAGAGGCTCAGAAGCCTCCTTTCAAGAGGCTCAGAGCCTCCTTTCAAGAGCTCAGGAAGCCTCCTTTCAAGAGGCCTCAGCCTCCTTTCAAGAGGCCTGGAAGCCTCCTTTCAAGAGGCCTGGAAGCCTCCTTCAAGAGGCTCAGAAGCCTCCTTTCAAGAGGCCTGGAAGCCCTTCAAGAGGCCTGGAAGCCTCCTTTCAAGAGGCCTGGAAGCCTCCTTTCAAGAGGCCTGAAGCCTCCTTTCAAGAGGCTCAAGCCTCCTTTCAAGAGGCCTGGAAGCCTCCTTTCAAGAGGCCTGGAAGCCTCCTTTCAAGAGGCCTCAGGAAGCCTCCTTTCAAGAGGCCCGGAAGCCTCCTTTCAAGAGGCCCGGAAGCCTCCTTTCAAGAGGCCCGGAAGCTTCCTTTCAAGAGGCTCGAAAGCCTCCTTTCAAGAGGCTCGGAAGCCTCCTTTCAAGTGGCTCAGAAGCCTCCTTTCAAGATGCCTGGAAGCCTCCTTTCAATAGGCCCAGAAGCCTCCTTTCAAGAGGCCCGGAAGCCTCCTTTCAAGAGGCTCGGAAGCCTCCTTTCAAGAGGCTCGGAAGCCTTCTTTCAAGAGGCTCGGAAGCCTCCTTTCAAGAGGCTCGGAAGCCTCCTTTCAAGAGGCTCGGAAGCCTCCTTTCAAGAGGCTCGGAAGCTGAGCTCGCAAATCTCCCTCCGAATCACGTGCTTATTTCAGCTCCTCAGCGTGCTGCCACTGTAGATTTTTAATCCGACCAACCAGGTCAAGTCTGCGTTTCCGTCTTGTGTCGATGTCCACCCGATGCTTCTCCACTAGCTCTCGAATAACTCGGTGTTCCGCTTTCGTTTGCCGTTGCAATTGTAGCGCATTTTGTTTCCGGAGCTCACCGGTTTCGATGCTCCACCGCTTGTAGCAATGGGTTCCAATTCGACTCGTTTTACTAATTGCACCGGTTGGCAAAACCTGACCGACATTCAGCATATCTGTCAACGGCTGCAGATCAACTAGGGGCAAGCCCAACTGGTTCTTATCCTGATTCTGCTTAATCATCTCTCCACCAATGGCGCCATCAGCTGAAAGCTCGGATTCCTCATCGATAGTGATGCTGGCCACAATCCTCGGGATCGACGACACCTCTGATCCCGCATAAACCCTATCTTCTCCGATGCCGCTGATGCAGATGCCGCTGTCTTCAGATGTGTCGAAGAAGGATACACTGCCTGCGGATTTTGCAGACTTGCTTCAAGTGGTTGGCCGAAAGGGTCATTTAGCCAAAAGAGTCATATGGCCGAAAGGACATTTGACCGAATATGTCATTTGAAAAGTGAGAAATTAGGAGTGAGGAGAGAGGCGTATCAATTCTCATTCCCCATTTCTCACTTCTCACTGTAAAAAATGAGAAGAGTTAAGTGAGTAGTGAGACGTCTCACTACCCATTTCGCACTACTAAGTCAGTTCTCACTTCTCACTGTAAAAAGTGAGAAGCGCGACGTCTCACTACCAACTTCGCACTACTTACTTTTTACAGTGAGAAGTGAGAAATGAGGAGTGAGAGGTGGGACGTTCTCACTTCTCATTGTAAATAATGAGAATCGCGAAGTGAGTAGTGACTCACTTTTCACTTCGCGCTTCTTACTTTCTACAGTGAGAAGAGAAAAATGAAGAAAGATATGTGAGACATCTCACTACTCACTTCTCATTTCTCACTGCTCACTGTAAAAAGTGAGAAACGCAAAATGAGGAGTGAGACGTCTCACTTCTCACTCCTCGTTTATCACTTATTGCTGTAAAAAGTAAGAAGCGCGAAGTGAGTAGTGAGTCTCACTACCCACTTCGCCACTATCCCGAACGCGCACTACTCACTTCTCAAATTGAAGAGAGTAGTGAGACGTCTCATTTCTCACTCTTCATTTTTCTCTTCTCACTGTAGAAAATGAGAAGCGCGAAGTGAATAGTGAGACGTCTCACTACTCACTTCGCGTTTCTCATTTTTTACAGTTAGAAGTGAGAAATGAGGAGTAAGAAGTGAGACGTCTCACGGTATTCGGCCAAATGGCCTTTCCCCGAAGTAACATTGAAATCAAGTAGGTCAAAAAACGTGTTAAATTGTTAGCTAATTCGAAACTCGTGAGCAATTCTGAACATGAAGCCCAGTTGTCGGTTGGCTCTGGCGATTATATCATTTTAGTGAACTCGAAAGGTAAGTCCACTGTTCAGGGTAACGCCAAGATCCTTTGGGTGCTGCGCTCGGATGAGACTACGTTCGGAGAGGTTGTAGTCGAATATGATCGGTATGTTCTTGCGGTGCTAAGAAATGATGTTGCAACAAATGACTTAGGCACAACATATGAAGGTGCTTGGCCATGATTGGCCGGAATTCGATTCGGAAATGCTAAGTAAGGCTAAAAGAGGCTACAACCACAACAAAGGTCCGGGTTGTTTTCAATGCTTAATGATAAACGTTTACAGGATTTTCACTTAATGATATACTACCGGCGGAACCAATGGTAGAGGAAGATCTCCGGTCCATAACTCCGGCTAAGCAGACCATGTCGGTGAAATATTTAAATGGTTCTACAAGTCATAAAATTGCTTAATATCAACCACATTACCATGCATGATACTCACTATGGTCCACAGAAAAATCAAGACATGTTTAATTATTGAAAAAGTGATTAAAATATGGTAAAAAATTGCCAATATATGACAATAAGCGCGAGCCGTGCGGTAAGACGCGCAGCTACAAAGCAAGACCATGCTGAGGGTGGCTGGGTTCGATTTCTCGACTTCCCTGGGCATAAAAGTATCATCGTGTTAGCCTCATGATATACGAATGCAAAAATGGTAACCTGGCTTAGAAACCTGGCAGTTAATAACTGTGGAAGTGCTTAATGAATACTAAGCTGCGAGGCGGCAATGTCCCAGTGTGGGGATGTAATGCCAATAAGAAGAAGAAGAAGAAGAAGCGCGAAAAAAATCCCATTTCCAAACAGTACTCTGTCGGAACTCTAAACATTTCAGAATTTTGGGTTGTTTTAAAGAAATGCTCCAGATGAGAAAATCTTTCATTTAAGGCTTGAGCACCATGACTTTTCGAAAATAGTGTTTTATTTGGGACACCCTAGTCCCATTGGCGTAACTACCTACGATGCCGACTAGTAGTCCGTATGTATGATTTTTTTTGAATTAGCTTTATTAAAATATCCTAGATTAAAATTATCTCGTACCTTGACCTATAGGCAGGATCTGCCGCATACAACAATCTGAAGAAACTTTATCAATCGCGAGTCTGAACACAGACAATAATTTCAGCCGTCCAAAGTATGCTGTGACTGGCAAACATATCGAAAATGTCGTCACCAAGCCCTCTCCATATACGGCTTCGAATACCAATCAGGTGAACATTTCACAACAAATTACGTCGTTTACACAGATGTTGACTTCCAGTTCGACCAATAAAAGCGCGAATACGCCTTTAGCTCACACACACCCCCTTTTCCGCTGATAATGACGTATTGGCGAACCCAAGCAGATTACTCACCGCAGCTTGCTTCGATCCACTCGGCGTGACTTATTTGAACCCAACGCATTGCAGTGCAGCACAGTTTAGCTCAGTGCAGCAGCAGCTGTATCACGAGAAGCAACTACCGGTTACTGTGATTATTTGCGGCGTCTTGGTGTCTTGTTCGGCGAGGTTTTCTTTAATTGACTGTGAACATGCTGGAAGTGAATTTGTTTGCAGCGATTGCCGTTGGAGCGCTGATTCTTGCGGTTTATCATAAGATATCGAAACGATATAACTACTTCCTGACGAAGCCGGTGCCATGTGCGAAGCCGACGTTTCTATTGGGGAGCAGTGGTCAGTGGTTGACTCGTAAAAAGGACATTTCGTCGCATATTCGGACGCTGTATGACACTTATCCTGATGAGAAGTAAGCGTATAAACGAAGTAACTTTGTACTTAAAGTAAAGTATTTTTTTAATTATTCTAGGATAATGGGTTTCTACAACCTGGTAAAACCGGTATACATGCCCCGTGATGTAGAAATCATTAAAAAGATTACGGCGAAAGACTTCGAGCATTTCACCGATCACACTCCTATGATGTCTGGCTCGACAGAAGAGGTTAGCGAGGACTCCCTATTTGGTAACTCGTTATTCGCGCTGCGTGGCCAGAAGTGGCGAGACATGCGATCGACCTTGAGTCCGGCATTTACTGGAAGCAAGATGAGACACATGTTCGAGCTGGTGTTGGAGAGCGGTCAATCTATGGTCCAGTTTTTACTTTCGGAAGCCAAAGCCGGTAAAACGTTGGAGCTTGAAATGAAGGACACGTTCACCCGATTCGGAAACGATGTGATCGCAACGGTGGCCTTCGGGATTAAGGTGGATTCAATGCGGAATCGTGAAAATAATTTCTACATGAAAGGGAAGCAATTGCTAAATTTCCAGAGGTTCTCCGTGATTTTTAAGTTCTTGCTAATGCGAGCCATGCCCACTTTGATGGAGAAATTGGGAGCAGATTTGGTAGACGCAGATGCGGCCAAATATTTCACGGAAGTGATCAGGGAGAATATGAAACAGCGAGAGGCGCATGGCATAGTGAGAAACGATATGATCCACATGTTGATGGAGGTGCGGAAGGGTGCCCTGAAGCACGAGAAGGGCGAACTAGATGCGAAAGATGCTGGGTTTGCAACTGTGGAGGAATCACATGTTGGAAGAACGACACATACGAGGGTTTGGAAAGATAAAGAGTTAATTGCACAGTGTTTCATTTTCTTCCTGGCAGGGTTTGATACATTGTCTACGGGTCTTACATTTTTGACGTACGAATTGGCTATCAATCCGGAGATTCAGCATCGTTTGTACGAAGAAATTATGGAAACTGAGTCCAATCTTGATGGTAAACCACTGACCTACGAAGTGTTGCAGAAGATGCAATATATGGACATGGTCGTGTCTGAAAGTCTACGCAAGTGGCCACCGGGTATCGTGGCGGATCGCATCTGTACCAAGGACTATCATTACAGGGATGGTACGTCATCGAGTTTCGTGATCGAAAAGGGAACCTCTGTTTGGATTCCTACGATCGCCATCCACAACGATCCGCAGTACTATCCCAATCCGGACAAGTTCGATCCGGAGCGATTCAGCGAAGAGAACAAGGCAAAAATCAACCCGTCCGCCTATATTCCGTTCGGAGCGGGGCCAAGGAATTGCATCGGATCGCGACTGGCACTGATGGAGATCAAATCTGTCGTGTATTGTCTGCTGCGGGATTTCAGCTTCGAACCGACTGAGAAGACGCAAATTCCTCTGCGGTTGACTACGGGCGGATTCACCCTGCAGGGTGAGAAGGGTGTCTGGCTGGAGTTTAAACCTAGAGCTCTGTGAGATTACTTCAGCTGTTATAAATATAGTTTTACGTACTTTTATGGGCATGGTCATTATAGTGAAATAAACGTTTTTTTCCTTTCTGTAATTTTTGGAAGTTTTGCCGAGCTGTCAGTTTGTGTGTATGTGCGTATGTATGTATGTTAGAAAAAAAAATCTCATCTTTAGGCACTTATTCTTAAGGGCTTTGCTCGAGAAAAGCACTATTAGCGCTAGGTGGATTAATCAGTTTTTTTAATATAAAAAAAATTCCAAAATAATGTATTCAGATTAGTGCAACTATGGAAAGAAAAAATATAATAGAATGCCGATTGGTAAAAAGGAAAGGGCAAACTTTGTATATATCATAAAAATATATGTCTATATGATAAAACAAATATTGCACTTGTCAGCCACTTTTATGTTTTTTTCGAATATGTAATCTCATTTTTCTCCAGTAATCTTTGCTCGTGAAGGACTGGAATTGCAATCATCAGACTGAGTTGATCAATTCTTGGTTAACAAGTATTATATCAAGATGGACAGGGTTCGTTAGGTGTGCCGTCTCTACATCCTGAGCATAAATATCTTTGTACTAAAAATATAAAATGGCAATCCTACGCCTTTGTTTGCCCAGTATACGTGTAGTGTGAGAATGGCCCATCTAAATCACACTCCGAAATCATAAAAAAATAGAAAGAAGGAAGACATGGATGCAGCAATTTTCACACCGGACGATACGCAAACGTTTTCGAAGCCAAAAATATCCCCCTATGCTAAATTAGAGCTAAATCGAACATGATTTAGGACTGCTTAAAATTTAATCAATACATTTTTATTCTCACAAGGGGAAAATAATTTTTTTGTTTTTTGATGGCACAGGACCCAAAATGCATGAAACTTGGAGAGATATTTTTTTTGAAAAAAATCAACTGTTTTGTGACTTTGAAAAAAAATCTTATGGCGAACAATTTTTCATCGAAATTAAAAACCTGACGTTACGCAAACATGAAAACCTAAGCCCTAAAATATGCCCCTATGGTAAATTTGTGCTCCTTCGAACATGATTTAGGGGTGCTCAAAATCTTGCTATCAAAATTTTGAATTTTTTGTGACTTTGAAAACTTTTGAGATCAGATTTACGGAGAAAGTTATCAGATTGCTAAGCAATATACTGAGGTTTATTTTTACGCGGTACTGCATGAATAAAAAAAACGTGTAAAGATCAAGTTACAAAAAATTCAAAATTTTGATAGTAAGATTTTGAGCACCCCTAATTCATGTTCGAAGGAGCTCAAATTTTACAAAGGGGCATATTTTAGGGCTTAGGAAATGTTTGCGTAACGACCAGTCCCAAAATAGTCGTTTTTTTTCAAAAAAATGAATTCTCAAAGTTTCATGCATTTTGAGTAGTTTGGCATCAAAAAACAAAAAAATTATTTCCCCCTTGTGAGAAAACAAAAGTTTTGATTAATTTCAAGCACCCCCAAATCATGTCCGATTTAGCTCAAATTTTGCATAGGGGAATATTTTTGGCTACGAAAACGTTTGCGTATCGTCCGGTGTAAGTCCCAAAAATGTTCTAAGAGAAAAAATCGATCTCATTCTAAAAATTTTGTTTTTAAATAACATCAGATCTCGAAGTTTCATGCATTTTTAAGTCATTTGACATCAAAAACAAAAAATCGATTTTCGACTTTTCCTTTGGTCCCCCCATGGGGAAATTTTGATGGGAAAAAAATTCAAAACTTTGATGAATTTTAGGCACCCCTAAAACATATCCGATTGAGCTCAAATTTTACATGGGGTCATATTTGTGGGTAATGAAACTTGTGAGCAATGTCGTTTTTTGAAATTCGAAAATGTCATTTTCATTGGCACCCTAATGCACACCCATGTGCTTGACAGAATATCGAGCATCTCTCCAAGTTGAACGTCAAACCCGGGACAAAATAGCAGTCGATATGAGCTCCAGTTCCTGAATTCGGATGGAAAGATGGAGAATTGGCCGAAACTCCAAACGATATTCGAGGACGTCGTCGTTCGCAGTAACGAATCCGATGTAAATCAGGATGATCCTGGACAATAACTTCCAATACTTCCAACCTGGAAGCAGCTACATGCCCAATTCGAAAACCCCCGTGTTGAATTGTTACGTATTTGACCGGTTTGCTGAAACTGAAGCCCGTCGCAAAGAGGAACCACAAAGATTTGTTGGAGTTGCTGAAGAGTATTGATCGCAACGTAGGCGGTCTGGAATATCTAGCCATCAATGGTGGATGCAATGTCTTTTGACTTTTTTGACGAAGATCATGGCGGCACAACTGACGAGACTCTCTAGTTTGGGAGAGAACTCAAGAACACGGTAAGCTACCTGATTTTCATGAACCCCTAAAATTCCTGGATTCCAGATTCTGGAAAGATTCCAGAATCAACACCAAACGTGAAGAAAGTTAATCCAGTATGGTCTAGCGTGAAGTCCTTAAGCCAAAGGGCATCTTCGTTTCCAAATACCCCCCCCTCCCCTTAATTGATGTGCAATTGTGTTTGCTCCGGGCATCGATCCGTGGATTGTTTCTCAACGAAAATACTAGCGAATGCATCACATTCTTCTACATGAAAAACTAGCCCGATCCACTTTCGCAGAAAGAAGGCACTTGGTTCGTCAAGCAAAATGCAACCATGCACAAGGCCATTACTGTGTTTCGACAAATCAAGGCCATTCCTACCCAATCGTGTTTTTAACGAATTTTCTGGCGAGCTGATCCAGCACAACGTCCTCAAATATTGGAGATAACAACAGTAACCTACGGAACCGCTTGCAGCTAAGTATTGATGAAGTTACACTATTTCCAATGCGTTGCGTTTCGTTGCGTTGCGTGGTAACGGAGTATTTCGTAGATTGCATACTGATAGCTGTCATGTATATTCTTTAACTTTCTTACCCCAATTGCTTATGGATTACTGTTTGGGATATAATAGCAACCCAATTGGAGGTCCAAAATGATAAAGCATGAAAGCTACCATTGCCGGCCACGCCCATCTTCTTCGTTACTAGGGAAAGGAAGGAAATGATGATATGACATCTACTTAACGAGAGGCCAGCGACTCACCGACGCCCTCATAGATGTCAAGGAGCTGGATGGTTGGTAGGGAATATAGTTTAGGAATATCATCATAAGCAAATGATATAAGTTTGTACAAACGTTGGGAGTGACAATGCTAAGAAAGTTACGTCACTCCGATCTCCATAGTGTTGCTTCTTCTTGGGGTGGGACAAGGTATTAGATTTGCCCTGGCTAATTAGCCTAGGTTTAAGCGCCAATACTCGCTCTCTGAAACGAGAAAGAAAAAAAATAATTGCCCTACCCCCCTCCCAATACATGTCAATTGTCACTTCCATTATTGGTTACAGAAAAAACTTCGGCAAAGATAAAAATCATAATTTTTGTCAACAAAAATACAGATGCGAATTTTAACATGATTTTTGAGCTGTACCACCAACAGGCGGTAATAATCTTTTCCTAATGAATATGCATGAGTAATCTACGAGATGGACAAACACATGCTTCCCATAAACAAAATTGCCAAATAATGTAGAAATTGTCTTATATGTAACTTGTAGCTGCTATAAAAAAACCCTAATTTTAGTAACAACTTGATTGCTATGGAAAAGTATCTCATTCTTTCGGATCGTACATTTAAGGAGGAAAGAAAATTGGCAAACAGCCACTGAGTGTATTAGGGCTATCGCTGAGAGTTGCACTAATACTTTTGCAGAGGATAAAAGAGACAAACGACATACAATCGGTGGTGATTAGATCGGAAAGCTCTTTCCTTCGTTAAAAATTTCTTGCATCTTAAAGACTATATATAGTCTTTAAATATATTTCTTCAATTTAACTATATATAGAATTTAAATAAATTCTATAGAATTGATTTGTTTAGTCGCTGACAAGAACTAAGCCAAAATTAGCATGGGCCTTGCCCCCAGAACGTAGATAAAGTTTCAGATATGATATAACACATAAGTGTAAGAACAATATGAATCAGATAGATCTCACCAAATTAGAACCGTAGAATCGATGTTACTCCTTGGCGCATTCAAAGAAGCCACCTGATTTGAAACAGGTTTGTATGGAAACATTATGGCACACAAAAAAGGATTTCATTTCACTCTCGGCCGGATGATTGTTCGATACTAGCGTCGTTTCTTTCACCAGAAAACGATTCCGATTCCAGAGTGTCATAAACCTCACCGACCGTACACAAATTTTAGAGGTACACAGCAAACAGCACTTGGTTTTCAAATAATCAAGAATTAGCCATTAATTCGAACAAGACCTGCTCTGCGTCATCAATATGACCAGAATCACATCTCTTCATTTCACATCACTAAATGGTGACTGTCATGATGAAACACACTACCGTCCACGCGCAAAGCTTACTTCGATCTTCGGAATTTGTTCTGTTACACTTGTAGTACGAAACTTTTTTTTTAAACATTAAACGATAAATTGAACACAAATTAAACAAATAAAATCGAATATGCACCCGCGTAAAAAGCATCCGCTAAAGTTCTACAAGCCGAACGCCAGCGAAAAAGACAGCAGAAAAATCCTGTCAATTTAAGTTTCACTTGTATCCACTAGATTTCGTGGCGGTTCTGGCTCTCCACGAAGTATCTTCGCAACTCCTGTTCGTTGACGCGGAAACTGTCGGCATCCACCAGGTGACGCCGGTGTAGATGTATGGACCGACATTTATCGATACCAAACTCCATCCGGATGTCGATGATGAATACCGTTACATGATGCAGAAATTGGTTCAGCTTCTCCACAGATCTCCGCAAACAGTCGTCCATCAAGAAGGTGTGAGTAATATTTGTACTGCTTTCCCCATTCTTCAATGATAACCATAGTTGTGTTGCCTTGGAAAATGCCCCTTCTGATGCTGAGAGACCTGGACCGTAACCACAAAACAGATAGACATCATGGAACAAACTGCAAATTTCAAAGTAGGCTCTTTGTGTATCAAAAATCGACGAACGGCACTCCCGTATATCCAGGGCGACAGAAAGAGAAAGCAATGCATGCGATGCCTCTCTGTCTTATGTGCGTTGTTCAGTAAAGCTTGACTTCCACCGCTAGGTTCGCTAGCGTTTCAAAATCATGGAAGGACCACATTCTACGGAAAAAATGCCTATAAGTTATGTGCCGTAACACTTTTCCTCCATCGGCAATGTGAAGGGATGTGCTCCACATCCTCATAGCGTGCTGCATTAGCCTGATGGCGTTACCGTCTATCTTGTACAACAGCAGTAACTTAAGAAGGTACGAATGAGGTACTGAGTCTAACGGCTACTTATAGTCGATAAACGAAATGCTCAGATTCCTTTGCTTGTGGGTGGCCTGCCCATCCTTGAAGCCTCGTGCGTTGCGTCGACAACCTTTTTGTCCCTCGGTCATCAGGTTGTTGACGTCACAATGGTTCTGCACCCTCCTCGCTATTACCAACGGCAGCACTTTGTACAGACTAGCAAGGCACGTTATTGGTCTGGACATGGCTGGGTTCAAAGTGTTCCGATCTTTCGGAAGAATATAAGTACCACCCCTAGTGATGCCAGAGGTTATCAAGTACCGTGTTGAAACAACCGAGCGTCTGTTCACCAAGGAGGTGCGGCTCCAACAGCGTCTGTTCTGGCATCCAGCGGCTGAGTATGAAATGCTATTCCCCGGAAGCTATACCTAAGATGGCAGCCCCATCCCGGTGGATAGGGAACCTTGGGCCAACAACCTACTGTTCCCGAATCATCAATTTGTTCGAGAATCCGATAATAAAAGAATACGGACTGATTCTACGGCGACGACTCTTAGCGCGAAACAACGGACAATAATAGGAACATGGGACGTTCTAACTCTAGCCCAGCAGGGCAAATTGGCACAGCTTGCAAATGAGGCACGCCGCATGAAACTTATGATCCGGGGCTGAGTGAAGTCCGTTGGCCAAACTTTGGAGAGCACAGATTTCCGTCGGGACAAATTCTGCTTACTCTGGTTTTCGAGGTGAACACGTTTTCTGACATCGCGAAGTTGGCATCCTACTAAGCAAGCACTTATGAAGTGGGAACCTATAAGTGAAAGGATAATCGTTGCCAGATTTAGAACACTCAATGCCGTCGTAGAAGAATTCCGAAGGGTGATATCAAGATCTGTTTGGGCGACTTCAATGCGAAGATCGGATCCGACAACTCGTACCATGAGCGCATTATGGGACGCCATGCTCTCGGAGAAATGAGCGAAAACGGAGAGCTGTTTGCAGAATTTTGTGGTAATATCGACATGGTGATCGGGGGATCGCTCTTCCCTCATCGACCGGTTCACAAGGTCACGTGGGTCTCCCGTGACGGCTTTACAGATAATCAAATCGACCACATCTGCCACAGCCGCAAATGGAAATGGAGCCTTCTTGATGTACGGAATAAACTTAGTTCCGATATCGCGTCTGATCATCACCTCTTCATCGGCGAAATACGCCTGCGCATTGCGCAGATTCGTCGGCAGATGGAGAGAGTTGGATGACGGTTCAACATACGCCGACTGGAAGATGCCACGATGAAACGGTCCTTCGTTGAAGAACTGGAGACGCGTGCTGCAGATATTCCGGAAGGTGGCAGCGTGGAAGACCAATGGACTGCCATCAAGAATGCCTTCATCACCACCAGCGAGAATAATCTGGGCGAACTACGCACCCAGAGAAAACAATGGATCACCGATGAGACCTGGAGAAAGATAGAGGAGCGAAGAGAAGCCAAAGCCGCGATAGAGCGATCGAAAACCAGAGGAGCCAAAGTCTTAGCCCGTCAACGATACGCGGCTCTTGAGAAGGAAGTAAAACGCTCATGTCGACGAGACAAGCGAGCGTGGGCAGACTTTCTGGCCGACGAAGGAGAGAGAGCCGCCGCAACCGGGGACATTCGCCTCCTCTACGATATCTCACGATGCTTAAGCGGGGCGAAGATGAATGCAACGATGCCTGTGAAAGACGCGAATGATCAGTTACTGACCGACCCAACTGACCAGCTGAAACGCTGGTTCGAGCACTTCGAACAACTTTTTCAAGTGCCAGCCAGGCCATCACCACCTCGGCATGATCTGCCTAGGATCCGACGTATAACACGCGTCAATACCGAAGCTCCATCACTGCTAGAGATTCAAACAGCCATCCAAAGCATGAAATCGAATAAAGCCCCAGGGGTCGACCGCATATCAGCCGAGATGCTCAAAGCTGACCCCATGACATCCGCTCAACTACTGCATCGTTTATTTCGCAAAATCTGGGACACCGCAACTTTCCCGGTCGACTGGATGCAAGGTATCTTAGTGAAGGTGCCCAAAAAGGGTGACCTGACTGTATGCGATAACTGGCGAGGCATTATGTTGCTGTGTACCGTTCTCAAAGTTCTGTGCAAAATTATCCTAGCCCGGATTCAGGAGAAGATCGATGCGACTCTCCGGCGGCAGCAAGCCGGATTCCGTGCCGGAAGATCCTGTGTGGACCATATTGTCACGCTCCGCAGGTCAACGAATTCCAAGAGTCCCTTTACTTGGTATTCATTGACTACGAAAAAGCTTTCGACCGTCTCAATCACGAGAATATGTGGGGCGCCGGATGATGCGGATGATGTTGCACTCCTTGCTCAACGGCGCTCTGATATGCAGAGTAAGCTCAACGACCTTGCCGAGCGCTCCTCTTCGGCAGATTTAGCCATCAACGTCAACAAAACCAAATCGTTGGATGTAAACACGGTGACCTTTTCCAGTTTGTTGTTGAAAGCTTCCAATATCTTGGTAGCCGAATGGCGTCAGACGGCGGTACCAAGATCGACATAGGCGCACGGATCAAGAAAGCAAGGGCTGCCTTTGTGAGTTTAAGAAATATCTGGAAAAACAGGCAGATAAGTGAACGCACCAAAATACGAATTTTCAACTCTAACGTGAAATCTGTGCTGTTATACGCTAGCGAACATGGTGTGTATCAGTGGAGAACACTCAACGGCTGCAGGTGTTCATTAACAGATGCCTGCGGTATATAATTCGGGCCTGGTGGCCTCACAACTGGATCTCAAACAACGAGCTCCATCGTCGTTGTCACCAGAGGCCGATAGCAACAGAAATTCGGGATCGGAAGTGGGGCTGGGTCGGCCACACTCTACGTAGGGGCGGAAACGACTGCACTCGTCAACTGATAGGAGTACTGCCATTTGGGTAGCCGATACCGGGACATGGGATCTGTCCCACAGAACTGTGTAACTGCTGTGTTCGTCCTTCAATTGGCTCTTGTTGGCCTTGGCTCTTGGCTCTTGGCCACTGTTGGTTCTGGAGCAGCGGGTGCAATCGAATCGTGACGGTTACCTGCGATTTATGCATCCAACCCAACAGAACTCCTTCTCGACGTATCGCTAGATCTTGCCTCCTAGTAGAGGAGGATCCTAACTCCCTCTGCACTTCCCGCTTGATGTACTCTACGTCTTCTGGAGTCAGCATATTATGTGACATAATAGCCCTCTGGCGTGTGTACAACTTGTTCTGGTCAAGTTGAGTTGCAACTCGTGGGAATCTCTCATTGAACATCTCCCGCATCGCCGGTCTGCTGGACATATCCGACTCCATACTGGTGCAAACGTAGTAGCAACGGATCACGTACTGATTTATCTCCCTCATCCACATGATCCGTTCCGGATCTAAATTATGGAACATAACATACATTGGATTTCACGTGGAACTGGTTTCAAATACACACCAGGTAGCATTCCGAAAACTATATATCTTCTGGCAGTATTCGACAATATTTAAGAAATAATAAAACTGACATTTGGTACAACTGACAATGGAGAGCATCTTGTTGGTTTCAACATAGGTTTTGAGGGGATGGGCAAGTTTTTTTTAGCGAATGGAAATTGGGGAAAGCTTTTTAAATCATTCAATTACAATATTCTTCACTGGGTACTCTTATTAATAGGAATTGTAAAAAAATTGCTATCTCCATGTTGATTGAAAAATAAATAACTTAATGGGTGTTGAGTAGCGAGAACAATCAGCGTTTGGTTAGATAGGAATTATTCCAGTTCCAGTCGGGAAACA
Source organism: Armigeres subalbatus (assembly GCF_024139115.2). Taxonomy (NCBI): domain Eukaryota; kingdom Metazoa; phylum Arthropoda; class Insecta; order Diptera; family Culicidae; genus Armigeres; species Armigeres subalbatus. Next base: position 375,916,859 of record NC_085141.1, on the reverse strand, counting down.
GTTCTAGTCAAACTCAAACAAACTAACGACATACTACAAAAAGACCATCACCCAAAAAACAAATCTGACAATTATTGTATAAAAAATTGATTTCAATTTGATTGTAAGATTTCAATACATCAATTGTATTAAAATCTTCCAAAATTGTTTATGCCAAATTATTATACAGTTTCTGTAAGGTTCTTATGTAGAACTGTATCAAAATCTGCCATCCGTTGGTTGGGTGCAGTAACTAGTTTCACTAGACGATTTGAAATAAGATAAACGTCTGTTCTCTGGGTATAATAAATCAGCTTTACTAAAATCATCGCGTACTTTGACCTGTGGGCCGGACTCGCAACCGATATTGCTACGACGAGGTGACGAAACTTTATTAATCGCGAGCCTGAGCAGTAGACAATAATTCCAGCTGTTCAAAGTATGCTGCGACTGGCGAAAATATCGATAATGTCGTCACCATACCTGTTCACATACTCTTCGAAAACCCAAAAACATTTCACAACATCATACGCCGTTTACACATATGTTGACTTATCGTAATCCAGTTCGACCAATAAAAGCGCGAATACGCCTTTAGCTCACACACACCCCCTTTTCCGCTGGTAATGACGTTTTGGCGAGCGGATTACTCACAGCTTGCTTCGATCCACCCGGCGTGTTTTATTTGAACCCACCGCAGTGTAGTGCGGAACACAGTTGAGTTCAGTGCTGCTCGCCTGCACGATACAACGACCGGTTTACTGTGATTATTTTCAATACATAAAGTGACTTGCTCGGCGGGGTCTACTTCGATTGGTGGTAGTAAAAATGCTGGAAGTGAATTTGTTTGCTGCGATTGCCGTTGGAGCGCTGATTCTGGCGGTTTATCATAAGATATCGAAACGATATAACTACTTCCTGACGAAGCCGGTGCCATGTGCGAAGCCGACGTTTCTATTGGGAAGCAGTAGTGCAATGTTGACTCGTAAAAAGGACATTGCGTCGCATATTCGGACATTGTATGATACTTATCCTGATGCAAAGTAAGTGCAAATAAAAGATTTAACATAAGTACATTTTTGAATAATGTTTCAACTGTTCTAGAATAATGGGTTTCTACGACCTAACAAAACCGGTATTCATGCTCCGTGATGTAGAAATCATCAAGAAGATTACGGTGAAAGACTTCGAGCATTTCACCGATCACACACCTTCGATGACGGGCTCGACAGAAGAGGTTGGCGAAGACGCCCTTCTTGGTAACTCGCTATTCGCGCTGCGTGGCCAGAAGTGGCGAGACATGCGATCGACCTTGAGTCCGGCATTTACTGGAAGCAAGATGAGACACATGTTTGAGCTGGTGTTGGAGAGCGGTCAATCGATGGTCGAGTTTTTGCTCTCGGAAGTCAAAGCCGGCAAAACGTTGGAGCTTGAAATGAAGGACACATTCACCCGGTTCGGAAACGATGTGATCGCAACGGTGGCCTTCGGGATTAAGGTGGATTCAATGCGGAATCGTGACAATAATTTCTACATGAAAGGGAAGCAATTGATAAATTTCCAGAGGCTTGCAGTGATTGTTAAGTTTCTACTAATGCGAGCCATGCCCTCCCTGATGGAAAAATTGGGAGCAGATTTAATAGATGCAGATGCGGCCAAATATTTCACGGATGTGATCAGGGAGAATATGCAACAGCGCGATGTGCATGGCATAGTGAGAAACGATATGATCCACATGTTGATGGAGGTGCGGAAGGGTGCCTTGAAGCACGAAAAGGGCGAACTGGATGCGAAAGATGCTGGGTTTGCAACTGTGGAGGAATCACATGTTGGAAAAACGACACATACGAGGGTTTGGAAAGAAAAGGAGCTTATTGCGCAGTGTTTCATTTTCTTTCTGGCAGGGTTTGATACATTATCTACGGGTCTTACATTTTTGACATACGAATTAGCTATCAATCCGGAGATTCAGCAACGTTTATACGAAGAAATAATGGAAACTGAGTCTAATCTTGAAGGTAAACCACTGACATACGAAGTACTGCAGAAGATGAAGTACATGGACATGGTCGTGTCGGAGAGTCTACGCAAGTGGCCACCGGGTATTGTAGCGGATCGCATCTGTACCAAGGACTATCAATACAAGGACGGTACGTCATCGAGTTTCGTGATCGAAAAGGGAACCTCTGTTTGGATTCCTACGATCGCCATCCATAACGATCCGGAGTACTATCCCAATCCGGACAAGTTCGATCCGGAGCGATTCAGCGAAGAGAACAAGGCGAAGATCAACCCGTCCGCCTATATTCCGTTCGGAGCGGGGCCAAGGAATTGCATCGGATCGCGACTGGCACTGATGGAGATCAAATCTGTCGTGTATTGTCTGCTGCGGGATTTCAGCTTCGAACCGACGGAGAAGACGCAAATTCCTCTGCGGTTGACCATGAGCGGGTTCACCCTGCAGGGGGAGAAGGGCGTTTGGCTGGAGTTTAAACCAAGGGCGCTGTAAGAATGCCTCTGTTGCTAAGCAAAAATTGTAGTTACGTACTTTTTTGGGCGTAGTCAATATGCAACTTTCATCGATCAAAGCATTATTATATTTTAAAAATAAAATCAAATACTAGAATAATGTATTCAGAATTGTACAACTAGAGGAAAGAAAAAAATATCATAGAATGCAGACTGTTAAAATGGGAAGTGGAAAATTTTCACCATTTTCGCTGTGCACCTCGCCTTCTTGTTCTCGTCGGATCGTGTTATATGTGTATCCTTATTTCAAAATCCAATAGTAAATGATTTCAAAACGGTTCATGATTCAATACCCACGATACGAGTTCACACCCGTCGAAAGCGATCTAATTCAATCATGTTACCGATTACGAACAATCAAATCCTCTGCCATTTTTGATTCCGAAAAACGTTTATCTTTATATCAACACGAGTTTATAACTGTACTCATTCACAACAAATACTTCTCAATTATTACCCAGACTAAACAAATATCATTGTATTGTACGGAAAGAGCTTGGCAAACACGACGATGACGGTTGAAGATGAGATCATTGAAAAGTGGCGTTTTCAAGTGTGGTAAAGTGCCACTGAATGAATGAGACAATCAAATTATTCAGCTCATAGAAGCATATTAATTGTCACATGTGGATAGATGTTCAAGTAAAAATAGTGTCTACTTCATAAATTTTACTATGTCAAGAAAATTAGTTTAAGAGAATTTGATTTTTTTCCTCTGAGCTTCTGAAAAAAAAAATCAAAGTAAGGATTTCTAAACTTTCTGGAATACTGTAAAACCTCTTTTTGCACATAATAAATAAAGATAATTCAATACAATTCAATTCTTTTTGTGCCATAAAAGGTGGAGCGTAAACTGTGACAGAGCGTAGGAAGAAGGAGCGTTACTTGAATATTTTGCCTAAAAAGAGTAAGCGTTATTTCGAATTTCGAGCGTAAAACGTTTGGAAGCCTTTAGGTAAACAAAGTTTGATATTTAACATACTTTAAGTCTAATGATGTATGTACACCAATTTCGGTATCAGAGTTGTCCAATTGCTTTAGTGTGGAGGTCTTGAGATCTTTTGGTGTGCCAGGTACAACAGGTAAAGGGAATTAATAAGAGCTATAGGTCTATGTTCACATCTGAATACATAATAAGCAGATCTTCCTTATTAAAAAGTATTCTAGGTTATCCGAGAGCTCCATAGAGAGCATCACACGTACTTAGTAGTTGCCAAGCTACTACATGGAGTAGCACTGGAGTGTGAGACTCGACCGGTGAAGGCATTGCAGATCGAACTGAACTCTAGCTCTCGCGACAATCGCATTTTCTCCAATTTCCGGATGTCGCAACTGCATCGCGAGTAGCGCGCATCTGTGCCATAGCCGTGCGCCATCATGCGCACCACTCGCGATGTAGTTGCGACATTCGGAAATGGGAGAAAATGCTATTGTAGCGAGAGGTCAGTTCGGTTTACAACTGGATCTACAATAATAACGACCAAACTCCCGCCCATTTTCCCCAGGACCTGCCTCCCAGATTTTTTTCATTTCCACTTAACTTCCATTTTGAAATTCCCACCATTCCCCGACTTTTCCCCGATATTTTTTGAAAAATTCCAGATATAATTTTGACTATTTCAAATAAAAATTTTCATTCAAGTTATGAAAAAAAATCGTGAATGATCATATTTTATTCTAAAAGTACTTTTAATTCACGTTTACTGTTTACATTTTTTTCTACTTTTATTGTCTCAGTCAATTTTTTGACTAACTAAGGTCAAAAGTCAAAAGTCTATTTTTAAATCGATAGTTCTAGAGCTACATGTAAAAAGGGTGTAAAATCATCCAAAATTGATAATGTTCTGAAAACTCAGATGTTAAAACACCAGTCTAGCATACTGAGGGTCGTGGGTTTGAATCCCATCCAAGGAAAGTAGTTACCTTCAATACATTTTGCAAATCTTTCACATAATGTACATATTAGGGTGGTTCAAAAAATCGATTTTGCTCCACTAAAATCGATTACTAATTATTGGGGCGATTAATCAACATGCGGTTCCACTGAGTGAAAGCTCTTGAGTATTCCTTTCAGCTATGTAGGTTTTCTTTTAACCTGCGCTTAATAAGAAAGCGTCATTATCAGTATATAGAAAAAATAAATTTCCCCATACTAATTTGCGTGCAAAGTTGAAACGGCTTGTGCTAAGTCAGTTTCAATCCAAATGAGCTCAAATTTTCAGAAGACGCTCAGAACATGACAAAAAATCAGATGGGTGCTGTGGAGCAAAATCGATTTTTTGAGGGCAACTTTGTACATGTTTTGTGTTGCACGCAGAACGATAGCGCGGTTATCGAAATGTCCGGTTTTGCTATAAGGGCGAATAAATAAATTCGTGTTTTGTATTGGACGTAGAACGTAGTGCATTGGACGTAAGCAGAACGATCGACCGTTCACTGAAATTTTGTTCTCCTTTGTGCGGGTGAGTAAATTGATTAGAATGGAAAAGTTTAGATCGCGTCCAGACATGTTTTCTTTCAGTAAGCAGAACGATAGAGCTTGAGCTTGATTGACTGCCCGTAGTTCCTACTCCATTATGACCAGATCAGCTGTTCATGCACAGAGAACCAACAGATGTTTGCTTGGGACTAGCACACATCTTCAATGTACAAGCACTGGTGGTCTCATTTGTTAGGTCATACTGGCGCCTGCCACGTCAGAATGCAAGTCAATGTAGGGAAGGGGGAGCAAATGATGATAAAATCACTGGCCCACTGCCACGAGTTCATACGGAATTTATTTGGAATTTTTTGGTTAACGAGCTGCCAAATGTGATAGGTTAGAAGAAAGCAACTAATGGAATTTCTAATTGGATGTAGGAAACGAGCTTTTGAGGTCATTCCCAATTCTAGCAGCTACTGCTAGAATAGTCAAGTTAAAGGTATAGGATAGTAATGGAAACGGTATGCAAGTCCATTTCCAGTTCTAGCGATTGCTAGAACATGAGAAATATAGATAAAGAACAAAGTAGCATAATGGAACGGACCTGGGATTGAACCCACGACCTCCTGCGTATGAGGCAGAAGCAGTAGCCATATGACTATCAAGCCCGTTTATTTTCTCCCGCTTTCATAGAAAACATAAACAATGAAAGGAATTTCGATATATTTTCACGGATTTTTATTTCACGCAACAAACTATTGTAAACAAGCTGTTTCTTCTTCAATAATGTTACTTCTAACTCGAAAATCAGGAACAATATAATCATTCTATCGACTAGTCATCGTTATTAGCACAGATCTATTAAAACTATTTAGAAATTTAGATTTCAAAACAAAGCAACATTGCCATCATGACTGCTTGTAATGTGACAGGTGACCGGCAGCCCGCTACTTTTTCATTTGGTCTCTTGAAATAGAAAATGCAACTGTTTTCGCTTTCACATGACGATCACGAAAACTAGCAGTGCTGGTAATTATTGCTGACCTGGCAATAACTGAGTATCAATCGTGTGCGGTCAATCATGTTCATGTCCATGCTCATACTCATGCTGTTAATCGCTTCTTAAATGTTGGTCTAGAGTTAACCTTAAACTTTATGAACTTGGCTTTCTCAGTCTGTATATTCAAGAACGATTTTATGGTTACATTCCCGACGTTTCGGCCGATTGGTTCTAGCCTTTCTCAAGGGTCGTAAGGTCTATTGCCTATCGTAATTTTTCGTTCTTAGTTCGACAAATGCATCGTCGGTATAGTGAAAACATTCAAAGATTTTTTTTACAAACATAACTATTTAAAAATTGCAGGCATGATAGGAAAACTCACCGAGCAACTGATGTGGAGAACCAAAAATTACGATAGGCTATAGACCTTACGACCCTTGAGAAAGGTTAAAACCAATCGGTCGAAACGTCGGGAATGTAATTATAAGATCGTTCTTGAATATACAGACTGAGAAAGACAAGTTCATAAAGTAAACTAAATCTAGTCGAAAACGTAAGTTAGCGCAACAAGTTAACCTTGAATAATTTGAAGAATCCGTTGAAGGAATAAACCTGTTGGCATCTGCCAATATTTTGACATCCATCTTCTCCAACACATGTTTCAAAGATGAATCAGCCTAGGGATGCAAATCTCTTTAATAAAGATAATAATAATAACCATTATGTTATTCATTGCTTGTAACCTATCTCTATTACTTTCATCAATCTATTTTCAGTTCATGAGACTTACTTTATCTTGGCCATTGAATTATTATTGCCTTGACTATTTCCATTATTGCTACACATCCTGATCTTTTTATGGCATCATTCTTTATTATTTATGGCAGTATTTCTTTTATCCTTATGTTGGTTTAACCAGAGATTGTTGAGATGCCTGGAATTGAACATAATTGGATACACCCGACCGACAAGTCTTCAGAAAAAAACTCTTGTCTAGTTTCTGGTTTCAATATCATTTTCATTATATTTTTAACAAGGCCGGATAGTTCCTCAAATAGTTTCAAACGTTACGTGAAGAAACCTACGCATTTAGAAATAGTAGACGATGTTTTTTCATGTTTTGCAATAGAATAATCATACATGAATTCTCGGGTACTTATTCAAAAGAACGTATGTGATTTTGTAAACAAAGATTCAAACGCCGATTTGTCCTATATGATAGCACTCCCACGCAAACCATCACCTCAAACAGGTAGGGGCATTGGCGTAAATAGGGGGGGGCGGGGGGGGCTTGGCCCCCTCCAGACCTACTTGTGCCCCCCCCCCAGAAAATTTTGAAAAGTAATTCCAACTTAGTCAGTTTTTATTTCATTTACATATTGCCTACATATTTCTTTATTTTGATTATGAATTCTATAAACATATTTATTACATCTATGACCATTTGTTCAGCAAAGCATCGAAATATTTAAGTTGGACCCCCGTGAACATTTTCTCGATTTTTAAGCTAAAATCAATGCCGCTTCTAATTCAGTTGCTAGCTTAAAATAATAAATTTGTTCTGCATTTGTTTGACTAGTATCCTGGTCTCAGAAACATAAAAACATAATTGTATTAAGATATAAATATTTCTGTTCTATTGAACTACTATCCGCTTCAAAAAAGACTGAAGCAACTACATCAAAATGAGCACATGTACACAAATCCGGTCAATGAAATTTCGAACGACCATTCTTTCGAAAATCTTCGAGTTAATCGCAAGGTATGCCGCAAAACAGTTGATCAAATTCCTATGGAGCTTTTTGCTCTCGCTATATAATTCTGGCACAGAAAGATATAAAATTATAAAACTTAAGAATCTTTGTTACAATGACAGAAAACTTAACAACGCATTCCATTGAAAGTATTAGGACAAAACTTAGGCAACCTTCGCACTCACAGCAGAGATTGCATTAAAGAAATATTTTTATAATCCTCGAAAGATCTTGTTCCATTTAATTTTTTGGCGATTTCATAAGGATCATCGGAAAACTCTTTTGTGCCTGCTTGAGTTAGAATTTGTTTTTAAGGATAAAAAAAAATAGATTCAAAAACCAGTTCGTATCAGAAAACATTTCTTTGCAGCACAATTCAGATCGATTTGGTTGCTTCTCAAGTCTCTTTGGTCTTTGCAGAGAAATCTCTCACCTATTCAGAAAACCATAATAAAGCCTCTTCCTAACGTCAGTAACTACAAAAACCCTATGTTATTCTGAAATTTGATTTATGACTCATAATTTTATGACTCATGGAATTTATGACTCATAAAAACACTTTAGGATTCCAAATTTGTGTTCATCGGTACTTAACTATTTCAGCACATAGCATACATTTTGAAATTGCATGAATACTTATATTGATTATGACAAAATTTCGTGGAATTCACATCTAAAGAGTTTCAAAAATTTCAAGTTTCAAAAAAATCGTGATCTTTATGAATTAAGTAATCATGGAAATGCTTGAAAACTTTCAAAAATATACTCATATCGAATTTCATTTATAGATAATTCGAAGAAGATTCTTGAATCTTAGATTACACACTTATCCACATTTAGTAACATGGAGAATGATTAATTATTTTAGAGCGTCTTAGGGGAAATGCTACAAGGTTAAAAGACTATTATTCTTCCATTTACTTCCACTATTAACTTTTTTATGTATCAACAAGCAGATACGTATTTCGTTTCCTACTTGGAAACTTCTTCAGTGTTTGTTATCGACTATAACACATCGATAACAAACACTGAAGAAGTTTCCAAGTAGGAAACGAAATACGTATCTGCTTGTTGATACATAAAAAAGTTAATAGTGGAAGTAAATGGAAGAATAATAGTCTTTTAACATGGAGAAGACAAGTTGACACAGACACAGCGTTTTGAAGAAATCACAGCATCATTGGAAATCAATTGTATTATTCGCGATTTTTTTATGTTAGTTCTAGGACGAATGAGCGATAAACTTAGTCAAACAATTTCTGTTGCAATCCATGCGCACAGTGCTTTAAATCGCCTTTGAAAATTACATCCCACCAGCTGGTGCCATGGCCCCCCCTAGACCGAGACTCTAGTTACGCCTATGGGTAGGGGAAGCTTTCGGCCGCCTGTTGGTGGTGTTGTTTTGCGTGGGAGTGCCATCAGATTGGACAAATCGACGTTTGAATCTTTGTTTACAGAATCATATACGTCCTTTTGAATAAGTACCCGAGAATTAATGAAATAAACACCTGATGACTTTTTCCCCGTTTTTTTTTAATAATTTCAAGAAATTTTCGAATTTTTCCTGTATCTCCTGCGTGGACTTTTGATTCACGCATATTTCTCGCATTTCCTGACTTACTGAGGGCGGAGGTGTTGTGGAAGAAAGCTGTGTGTAATAAAGTCAGCTTCAGCTTAGGCGTTAGAAGGTGTTATCTCTACTGCATCTCCAGTGACCCATTTCAGACTGCCTGGTAACTCACGTCCAGTCCGAGGTCATTTTCACTTGCAATAAGCCCCGTCCGCTTGTTTATGCTACCATTATCAATTGGACAATGGATCCATAAACAAACTTCCGGATTTTTTAATCCAGCGCGAATTTTGTTCTGGAATCATATAAAAAACATACCGAAACCATCTCACCAATTTTATCCAAAATCACTTCTAGTTTCCATGAACAATTCGCTTTACTCTTCCAGAGCTATTCTGAGCAATTCGTTTTTGATCCATGTATTTTTGATATTATCACATCACATATTATCACCCACACATATTTAACCAAAGACGTCCCCGTATACAAAGTACACAAACGATCTCGCGCACTCTATTAAAAATAACACTTTATCAAAGGTCACCAAACGCGTAAATTTTAAACTTCAGATCACTTAAACTTTTGTCATCTTGTACTTATGCTTATGCACAATATAGACATCAGCCGAATCTATTTCTTGCGGGAACGAACAAAACCGTGACAGCAAATTCAATAGCAACCATCCGCGCGCATGGCTTGCTGGGTCTCTCTCATGGAACGTACACACGGTCAAGCAGTTTGACCAACATTGACTCCACCTCTCGTTTATTCCAACATCCATCAAGTCTTACCAACAGCGGCACGAACAATGAATTTATTCCACCAACAATATCACACACGAACGACCGATGCGCCAACTTGAGCACCAACCATCAAAAAATAACTTCACTACAAATGCTCAAAGGGAAAATCCATTAATTACGTAACGCAAAAATTGGGCATTTTCAACCCCCCCTCCCCCCTACGTCACACTTTTTGTATGAAACGTCTGAAAATTTTGTATGGATCGTCACACTTTGGCCAACCCCCCCTCCCCCCTCAAAGCGTTACGTAATTTGTGGATGCTCCCAAACATGTTCGGCGAACCTTGACTCCACCCCCGACAACTAAAACTAAAACCAAACCGTTTTATTTTTTTCCAACCGCGCCGCCAACTGTCAAATGTTTGTTCAAACAACTTCACACACGTTCAAACAAAGCAGCAACCGAAGCGTTTTCTTGGGGGCGGTGTCAATGTTCGTCAAACTGCTTGACTGGTGTGTACGTTGCATCAAACAGAAAGAATTTCCGGTGTATCCATAAATGCTGCAGATCCATATTGATATATTAACGCATGATAAGCAGATCTTCCCCTTTTTCAAGAATTTAATGATCTTCAACAAAGAGCGCCTGGTCGGCTGTTTTTATTTTTTGACAGCAGTTTTTCTCGCTCCCGATATTTTTGTTTGGCTGGTGCTACGCCCCGTGATTTCCGCCGATTATGACTTTTGAGCTATCAGTACACTGTTTGTCATAATGACAAATATTTGTCAAGTCGGCCTGATATCCATGTCGATTTCTGGTCAGTCTGATAGATATCCGGATAAACTTGACAAATATTTGACATCATGACAAACAGTGTACAACTGAGGGCTTTAGGATCTCGCCAGATAAATAACTTCGTGAAGTGCGCTAGTGTTCGTTCGGTGTTCAACGACTTTTTGTTGGGAACTAAAGTGAGTCTTTAACGCCAGTGTTCCGTTTGACATTGTGCGATGATTTTAAATGGGTGTCCGCTTGTATAAAGTCATTTGTGTAAACTTATATAATTGTCGTCGCGCGCGAGTCATCGGCTATGAAAAGTGCAATTGCTGTTGGGGATGAGTTGTCACTTTCCCGCTACTGTTCTCAGGGACTTCGGAACTCTCGGAAGGGGTCAACAGAAAATCGGTGAAGCTGTTCCTTTTCTCTACTTTCGTAGTTTAGAACACGATTACCTTTCTACCTTTGCTTTTCAATTAAAAAAAAACAATTGATTTTTTCATGTCTTTATTTGTTTTGAAACAAAAATTGGATGGTTCGTTTATATAATATGCACATTTAAACCTCAAGTGGAAACCATAATGATGATAAGATTAAAAGGATTAAAATATAACACGGTGTCTCTAAGGGGAACAATATTTTTTAAAGAATCAGTGTTTCTGAGAGACCCATCACGCGGAGGAATATGGTCTCCTCTTTCATGTCGTTTTTGTACCTATTGAAATATTCATTGAACAGTTCGTCATTGAAAGTGACGGCGTACTTATGAGAAGTGTGAAGTAATTAATTGTTTTACAGTCAAACCTCCATGAGTCGATATTGAAGGGACCATCGACTCATGGGAATATCGAGATGTGGAACATGAAATCCTTGGAGAACTCTTTGAACGGACCAAGAAAATATTTTTAAATATGGAATAATTTGTTTCCATGAGTCGATATCGAGTCATAGAACATCGACTCATGGAAGTTTGACTGTATTATATAAAGGTTATACGGATCGCATCACTCATCAAGGTGAATCCAATCCATTCAAATAACTATTTACCCCGTCCCACGTACACAAATCCTTCCTGTGACATCTGTGGAGATGCAGAGGTGATCTCGGCCTCTAGAAGCAATGGATGTCACCCCAACATTCCTTCCTTCATTTCCCAGATGACGGTAAGGACGCGGTCGGCGCCGTTATTGATTCTTGAATGTCTTGAATTCTTAATCTGTGCACATTGAGGTTGGAATGCTAATCCCAAGCCCCAACTGTTGGTTCCCTGTGCAATTTTGATTGTTCTGATCAATCACGGAGTAGCAACTACGAATTGTACGGTCATCAAGCTCAAGCTCAATTTAATGATCTTCAACAACCTCCAGAAGTGTAGACCTGTCTTGATACATAGGACAGGATGCGTCCATGGCATATGTTCATGGTCATGCAAGAAAACCCTTGAGTAATGCCTTAAGGCGTACACTCGTGGCGAATGATCTACCGTGCTCAGGAATTGAATTATTCACTTATCATCTCTGTATACATTTACGATATGTAGCATACCGTGAGAAACTTTTCTCCTATTCTGTCATGATAAAGAACTGATGGCTATACCCCATTATAAATTTATTTTAAAAAGCTACTAACAAGGTTGTGCGTAAAAAATATGTTCCTCAACACAATTAAAATTACGTTTTATAATCACTTCTCGGTGGGGGCTACCTATCCGATTCGGTTTTTTCGCCCTTGTATAAAATTTTAACTTGTTTTCATGGCCTGTAATAATTCGAAACAGTTTTTGCTTTCCTTTGATCGTTATTCGTTATCTAATGAGAACAATTTCTGCAAACCCTGACCGTGCTGTTTGAAAAGTGGTACATGTAATAGCCCTCTATGGCACATGTTCATGGCCATTAAAGAAAACCCTAAAGCAATGTCTCAATGTCTACACGTGTAACATGAGACCTATTGTTCTGTTTGAAAAGTGGTGCATCCAAATCTCCTTCAGCCGATGTTCTATGATTCGATATCAACTCGTGGCAGCAAATAATGCCATACTAACAATATTTTCTAGGTTGTTATGGTCCCTGTTATGTTGTTATGGTATGGAAACAACTACCCAAGAATTTTTCGATGTCAACTGAATAACTGATAAATGTTTGACTATATATGGCCTTTGCGGTACATATAGTAGAATACAAATATTCATTATCATTCAATAAAACCATGGAGTAAAGCCAGCATGCGTAACCAGAGACACATCAACCTCTTTTGAATGTGGTGCATGTCCTTTATGATATTGTTCCGACTTTGTCACTATTCGATTTTGTCTACCGCTCGATTGGCACTTTCTCGATTTTAAACACGTTTCATCAAATTTCGCGTTACCAAGCCATGATCTGCTTCATATTAGTGATCTAGATGGAGTTTGTATACTACCTATAACCCATGATAACAAGAACTACTTGGAGTAATGCAAACATTTTCCAAGATGGGGTTACACAACTTGTTTATACTGTGTCAAACCTCCAAGAGTCGATATTGAAAGGACCGTCGACTCATGGAAATATTCTGAGGTCTGGAGGTATGGAGCGTAATGGAGGTTTGACTTTACTTCAACTGTACTACTTGATTCAAAGTAGTTCATTTCTACCTAGAACCCACGAAAACAACAAAAAATTCTTGGAATGTACAGATATACTGAGGGTTACAGAACTTGTTGGCTCTTCAGTAACTGTCTCGATTTCGGAGCTAATTCTGCAGGTCTTGTTTCTATGGGGTTTGTATACTATCCAGAACCGATGCGATGACAGTAACAAGAACTACAAACATATACCATGATGGGGTTATACAACTAACTCCGTCATGGGAGTTGATCTGCAAACCTTTATTCTATGGAGTTGGTAGACTACTCAGAACCGGTGGCAACAACAAGAACTACTAGGAACTGTTACGGAGGTTGATGTGCTGATCTTGACTTTATGGAGCGTAAAAAAATGAGAGCGCAAAAGTAGGGAGCGGTTGTTATTATTTAATCTAAAAGTTTTACAGTAGGTAGTACACTAAAACTTCAAATTCCCAAAAAAATGTATGCGTTGTTTTAATCTCACCAGAGGAAGTCGTATACCATTAGCAGAAACAAATAAGAATCAATTCTAATTGAAGTTTGAATATCTCGAACCTTAATAAGATATTTGTAGTATTTTTTTTCAAATGAATGCATATAGAAATACAAAGTAAATAAAAGAAATAATTTATGCTTTGCAGTAACTTTATTTAAATTCCAATATAATATGTTAGATTTGTATTGACGTCAAACAAATTAAGTTATTATTATTAGTATTACATTAAATTGGATAACTTCCAAATATTATTGTTTTTAAAAACATACCATGACTGTAGTCAATGTGACTTACTTATCTACGATAGAATAACAATTGATAAGATATCAGTTTCCGGTGCGGTCGTGCGTTAGTCGTATCATAAAAAAATCAAGTGCATCTTCGTCGTTCATCTGGCTTTCAATTTCAACCAAACGCCCTGCTCCGGTTGCAAGCTGAAAGCACTCTTGGACAACTTGAGCGGAATCTGCGTCCTGGCGGAAGCTTGCAGGCTGAACTCGCGCAACAGATGGTACATCGCTATCTTGATCTCCAACAGCGCCAGTCTCGATCCGATGCAGTTTCTTGGTCCGGCTCCGAACGGAAGATATGTTCCCGGTATGATTTTCGAGCGATTGGCTTCGCTGAACCGTTCCGGGTCGAATCGCTCCGGATCCGGGAAATATTGCGGATCATGCTGCAATGCCAACATCGGCACCCAAATGGTGTTACCTTTTTCGATGGTAAAACGCAGCCCTTCTTCGTCGTCGAAGACGTAGTCTTTGTTGGTGTACCGATCCGTCAGGGTGGCTGTCGGCCATTTACGAAGTGCCTCCGATACAACCGTATCCATGTAGGGCATCTTCTGAAGGGTATCATAGGTTAGAGGGTTACCATCCAGAGATAATTCAGTTTTGCAAATTTCCTCGTAGAGTCGGTCTTGAATGTCCTGATTCACGGTGAGCTCGTAGGAGAGTAAAGACAAGATGCTGGATATATTGTCGAACGCGGCGAAGAAAAACAGGAAACACTGGGCGATCAATTCGTTTTCCGTCCAAACTCTGGAATGCGTCGATTTGCCCACGTCGGATTCGTCAACAATTGCGTAACCCTCGGCGTGTTCGGTTTCCTGCTTTTCATGTGTCAGCGCCCCTTTCTGGGCATCCATCAACATGTTAATCAAATCGTTCCGAATGATTCCTCGACTTTTGCGCTGTTCCATATTGTCCTTGAAGACCTTTTTGAAGTAATCCGCCAGATTCACATCCACAAGATCGAAGTGTAGAATTTTTTGCAAAAAAGGTAAAACCCGCAAGGCAATGAATCTCGCCAACGACGGAAATGAATGAATTTTCTGCGTCTGCTTTCCTCTGGTGTAGAACTCGTTATCCGGATCGCGGAACGAATCCACCTCTATCCCGAACGCGACCGTAGCGATTGCGTCGCAGACGAACCGCGAGAAGGTTTCCTTCATGTCGAGTTCCAAACCGTCGCCATGCTTGGCTTCCGATTGGAAAAATCCAGTCATACTGGTGGCACAGTTTGCCACCAACTCGAACATGTGCCGTATGCGACTGCCGGTAAAGGTAGGGCTCAGCGTCGATCGCATGTCGCGCCATTTTTGTCCCCGGAGCGAGAACAGCGAGTTGAAGAACAAACTGTCGTGAGGGACATTCTCGCCGAACACCGGTGTACGATCGATGAAACTATCGAAGTCCCGTATAGTGATCTTTTTGATCATCTTCGGGTCACGTAACATGTATGCTGGTTTAGTGAATTCGTAGTAGCCGATAATTCTGAGTAGGTTGAGATAAGATTATAAGCAAAAGCGAATTCTTATAGATAAAACGGTTACTTATTACTTACTTGGCATCAGGAAAAGTGTTGTACAGAACTTTCGATCCGAAAACCAACTCGATCCGTTTGATGATCACCATATCGAAAATACCCCACAGGAAGGTGGGTTTGATGCACGGAATCGGTTTGGTCAAAAAGTAATGATACTTTTTCGCGATGTGGTGATAGAACAGCAGGACTACGGCTCCCACCGCCAAAGCGCCAAGCAAGTTCACATCGACCATCTTGCGTGGCCAAGTCCAAGTAATGCGCAACACAAATGGCAAAGGGAGTTTGCTGGCCTATTTCAAATCAAACAACGGAAAAAGTTATGATGATGTAATTAGAATATTTCAACTGACTTGCATTAAGCGCTAATTTGTTAATATTTGCTTGCACAAATCAAATAAAATACGGATGCAATTGTACTGCAATTTTCCATTACCTAGCACTTTGAAAAACCAATATTAAAAGTCAAGAGAAGAAATGCGACGAAGCCCGTCCGATGAGATCAGCGCTCGTTATAATACTAAAATTGATTCTGTTTCGTGCTTACTACGCCGTAGCAAGTTCTTTATATACTAACCCACGTCGTATAAATATGTGGTTGTTGGTTTATCTTTCACGCTCTCGACCATTGAGCAGCGTCGTAAAGTCGGCGTGTATGGAATCAAAACAAAATACGATGGGGTCGGATACAGATAAGATATCGATTGGCGCACACATTTTCATGCTTACTTACAGAGTATTTCCGATGCTACTTGAGGGGTTTAGAAGCAAAGAAGTGTAAGTAACAAAAACTTCATTTCAATAATAAAGTTAAAAAAAAAACAACTTCATTTCGATGTAAATTGAACAGAAAGATCACTTAATTTCCGTAAATAATCAGAATAAATCTGACTGATTTTTATCATTTATTACCTCTATTCCATCAAAATGTCACTTACACTGGAAAGCGATAACATAAATCCGTTCTGAATTTCAGGAGAATTCCAATCCGAATTTCTGGAGGAATCCGCTATTGATTCCAGGAGAAATCCGGTCTGGAATACAAAAGGCATCTGGTCTGGATTCCAGAAGGAATCCAGTCTGGTTTCTAGAAGGAATCCATTTGTCTGAATTCCTGGAGGAATCCGGTTTGGATTCCGGGAGGTATCTGGCCTGGATTCTAGCAGGAGTTCAGTCCAGATTCCAGGAGAAATTCGGTCTAGATTCCAGGAGGAAATCAGTCTGAATTCCAGCAGCAATTCGGTCAGGATTCCAGTAGGAATTGAATTTTTGACACGACTTTTAAACTTCCAAACAGTCGAAGAAGCTGTCGAAGAATTGTATTTTTGACACGACTTTTAAACTTCCAAACAGTCGAAGAAGCTTCTAGAAATCCTGTTAATGCCGTAAAAAAATCGTACGGATTAAGTATTTTCAAGAACATCGAGAAACCTCCATTGACTCTCAAGTATGATTACGGAGTAAGCATTCTCTGTGGAGTTTATAGACTTCTAAAATAAATTACGGATCAATCCCTACCAGCTCACATAAATTTATGTAGCACTTACAGTAAGCCCAGCGAAACATTCTAACCACTGCAATACTTTAAATAATTTGGTCTGAATTATTTATTTGAACACCGTCTTCAGTTTATAAATTCCTTCACGAAGACATTCAATTCAAATTTGAGTAAATACCATACAATCTACCGAGTTTTTGGAGCAGAGCTTTAGAAAAAATCTACTGAACATCTATCGACGAGTTCCAGGATAAAAACTATCGAGACAGCTTTTTTAAATCCCTTGAGATTTTTTACTTATCAGTAAGAATTCTAAGGTAATTTCTGGACAAAATTATCATAGATCAAGCAGAATATTTCCTGATTAAATTGTTTTAAAAACATCAGCAGCGAATGTAAAACTGAAACATTACCATTGATAACAACATAATCCGCCTCTTGCGTCCAAGCGTAATTATGGAGTATCGAGTAACGTTTAATTGAAACATTCGCCACCTACGTATATGAGGTAGACCATATGAGGATTTTGTCCATTGTCATTCTCTCTACATGACCATTATTTTGACCACTTAAGTACGTGAGGATCGACCAATGACTGTATAAATAAATGTATAAGCCCATCATCAAATGGAAGTTCCCGAAATGTTTTTAAAACATCACCTACAGAATCTTGTTCAGAGATACTATTCGTCGTTTTTTTTTAACAAGCTTCCTAGTTGATTGTATGTTGAACGGTTCTGAATACATTTTCATCAGAAAGTAATGTGATATATTAGGTTTTTAATTAGAGTTGGTTACTAGTCAGCAATTTAAATTCATCAGGATAGATCGCATTATATGAAATTTTCCTATATCATAAGTACATCAACATAATTTTATATTGATGTTTAAGTATTTGAACAAATTTTCAGAACTTATTTTGCTTGATGGGAACATGACTCAAACGCTACTAATAAGGAAACTGCAAACAATTCAAAACTTCTCCGACACAAAACCACTCAAACTAAAAAATCTAAAATATTAAAGGGGACTTAAAAAAATTGGATCAGGTCTCAACAGCGACCATTTGAGCAACGTGACTTTGAACCTCTGTTATTGCTTAGAGATTAATAGAAACAAACTCGATTACCATGGGGAACATGAAAAGGCCTCGTAGTAGACTTTTAGTTTAGAGACTGCCACAAAAAAAGCTTTATAGCTTGATAGTGGAGGTGGTTGTTGAATATAACTGCCTCGGAGTATTGTTTATCGGCTATGCAGTCTGATGACCGACTAAAGCGCAATATTAATTGTGATCCGACGTTTCAGTACTTTTATCGGTCCCTTTTCAATGGATTAAAATTGGTTCAGAGTTTCATTGTTATTAGTCTAGTAAACATTGCTAGAAATTAAAAAAAAATCATTGTAAACTTTTAATATTGGGTTTGTGATTTTTTTTCCCTGACCTCTATCAAAACTCCCTGACTTTCCATGACAATCCAGGTCCAAAATGAAATTCCCTGACTTTCTCTGACTTTCCAGGTAGTCGACACCCTGGAATTCCAAAAGAAATTCGGTCTGGATTCCAGGAGGAATTCAGTCTGGGTTCCAGGAGGTATCCGGTATGGTTTCCAGGAAGAAATCCTGTCTGGATTCCAGGAGAAATCCTGTCTGGATTCCAGGAGAAATTCGGTCTGGATTCCAGGAGAAATCCGGTCTGGATTCCAGGAGATATCCTGTCTGGATTTCAGGTATCAGGTATCAGAACGTCGGCTCCAGGGGCACGTTCACCTCAATTTGGGAGATTTGTATCATCGTCTTCCCAGTCTTTTTCATCACACACCTGACGGCAAAGGAAGTGAACAAAAAGGAAAGGGATGTGGATGGGAGAAGAGGGGGCCCTTGAAGAGGACATTCAACGCATAAGCGTACAAGAGCTTATAGCTCCTTACCACAACGGGTTATGAACAACAAAATACTCTTAAGGTACAGGTTTCGGAAGTCAATTTCACTAAGTAAGTGATTATCAAATATTTGGAAGCACAATTGTGCATAGACTGGGCAGTTACATATTAGATGATAAGAAGTTCCATAATAGGATTCACAAACAGATGATTCAACGCGTTGAATATTTGCCATGTGATAGTTCAGTCGGCAGTGACCTGTCAAGGCCTTGACTATGACACTGCAATTCTGTTTAGACAGATTAGCTAAATAGCTTACTACTACCGGAGATGGCTCCCGGATGTACAATTTAGTTTGATGACATGAATCCAGACTACTCCAATGCCATTTGTGTTGAGTGACAGCCCAAGAGTTGATCAAAAGCTTCACCCAACACTTGGATATTGGAATAGCTGGCTCAGGACCAATAAAGTCATGTGATGCTCCATTACGAGCTAACTCATCAGCCAATTCGTTTCCAGCTATGGAAGAATGGCCAGGTACCCATATAAGGTGTAAAGTATTATCCTCAATTTGAGTTCGACATGCGATTACTACCCTAGCAGCACACATGTTCCACAAAGTTTGCTGCAACTTATTCGTGACCAGATTCAGTCACATTCAAGTCACTGTAACAAGTTTCGGTCGATCTTTGTTGCTTGGGTAACTTCGACCTTGATTTGGCCGAAGCGAGAGCTTTAATAGCTGCTTGGCTATCTGAACAGAAGTATATTACTTTGCGCATAATGCATTGCTGCAGTGCAGATTGCACTCCACAAATTATGGCAAATATTTCCGCTTGAAAGACAGTGCAGTGTGTACCCAGTGAGTTTGACTGTTCCAATCTCAGCTCACGCGAATAGACGCCTGCACCTGCTCTACCTTCGAGAAGGGAGCCGTCAGTGTAACAAACAATGCTGTCGACATACTTCTCTCCAAATAGCCAGATGTCTACTCATCCCGCGAGGGGAATTGTGTTGAAAATGTCCTATAAGGAAAATTACTAACGTGTGTGAGATCACTTGGAGCAGGGAAAATTTTGTCCCAATTAACCATAAGCGGTAACAACGAAGTGGGTGTAGTACTGCGGTTTACAGGATTCTCTTCCATAAAACCAAGTACCCATAGTCGGTAAGTACAAGAAAATGCTTCTTGTTTGAGATGTATGTGTAGTGGGGCCACGTCGAAGAGAACTTCGAGAGCAGCCGTGGAAGTTGAAGAGAACGCACCAGTCATTGCCATTAGGCACATCCTTTGTAGATGACCTAATTTAGACTGAATTGTCCTCATTTCCCCCTTTTGCCACCACACAAGACATCCATAAGCCAAAATTGATCGTACAACTGTCATGTAAAACCATTTGATATATTTGGGTTTAAGATCCCAAGTTTTACAAAAGGCTCGTCGGTATTGGCCGGAAGCCATACACGCCTTTTTGATTCTGAACTCAATGTTAGGAGTCCAGGAAAGCGTTGAATCCAAAATTAGACCCACATACTTTACTTGATCAGTTACATTGATTTCAGAACCAAAAAGATGTAACGGACGAATACCATTTCGGTTACGTTTTTCCGTGTCTAGGAAAATTTTGGGTTGAAACCCATTGCAATGTGGTTTGGATAAGTCATATTTGTATTTTTTGCAAATGTTATTCAAATTCTTTTATAATTCGCAAGTCATATTTGGAATTTTCGCAAAAGTGTTAAACCGGGACCGGAGTCTGAATGCCTTAGGACCATGTCAATGTGGCCAGGTTAGACCATATCACTTTGTGAAAGTCACTTTCAAGACCCTGATGGCAAAATTATGACATAGGATGTGTCGCAAGTCATATTTGGAACTTTTGCAAAATTGGTCCACCGGGACTGGATTCCGAATGCCCTGGGACCATGTCAATGTGGCCAAGTTAGACCATATCAATTCTTGGAGGTCACTCTCGAGCCTCTGATCGCAAAATGATGGCATATGATGTGTCGCAAGCCATATTTCGAATGTTGGCAAAATTGATCCACCGGAACCGGATTCCGGGTGTCCTAGGACTATGTCAATGTGGCCAGGTTTGGCCATATCAATTCGTGGAGGTCGCTTTCGAGCTCCTGATCGTAAAATTATGACATATGTTGTGTCGCAAGCCATATTTGGAATTTTCGCAAAAGTGTTAAACCGAGACCGGAGTCTGAATGCCCTAGGACCATGTCAATGTGGCCAGGTTAGACCATATCACTTTGTGGAAGTCACTTTCAAGACCCTGATGGCAAAATTATGACATAGGATGTGTCGCAAGTCATATTTGGAACTTTCGCAAAATTGGTCCACCGGGACTGGATTCCGGATGCCCTGGGACCATTTCATTGAATTTTTGTAGTATACCCGTGTCATTTGTTTAGTGCATGTCTTTCTGCTCCATTTCTATTGAGAAGAAATGAAGTAGTCATTTTTTATTCATATATTTCTTAAACTTAATGTAAGGCCTCTTTAGATTAAGGTACCGCTAATTATACCCTTCGAAAAATGGCTTATACCAACTTTCAAAGGCGCGCCCCTCAATCAGTTTCGGCTCAACAATAAGTGGGCCAATAGATTTTGACCATGCATCGGTACTGAAGTTCAAACATATTTTTGCTTCTTCTTATGAGTTCCGAATTCGTTTTTGCATAGAGATCTGATTTCATTGCGTTTGGAATTTTCGAATCTCACCTTTACACAGAGCTCTAATCAGTCAGAGGGTTCAGCAAATCCACCAAATTCGTATCCGCTTCTTTCCTAATTAATCAGCGCTCTGGAGCTTGGAGATTCATGTCGTCGGCTTCGAAAACCAACCTAACGTTGAGTTGCGTTTTTACAATTTACTCCATTGACTCCATTCAAAAGGAGCAAAAAAATGGGTCATCTAAAAGCAAATTATAGTCGTTCCATACTCTTCCGACGATCACTCATAAGTATTAACAAGAATAGTAAGAACTAGAGCACAGTGTGGTAGATCTTACTCCGTAATGCAACACGAAGAGTGTCTACCCAGCATTACAGGCTCCGTTAACAGCCTGGCTAATTGTGTCACCACCAGGCCATTCATCCCCTCAGCACGGGTCGCCTGACACCTTGGGATTCGGGGTTAGGGACGTCATATTGTCAGCTTCAGTGTTGTACCGAGCCTGGCGATATGACCGGATTTACACCGTTACGCACTACTTCAGAGTATCCATATCCCAGCGTAACGGGAAATGGCCAGGTTAGACCTTATCAATTACTGGAGACCACTCTCGAGCCCCTGATCGCAAAATATGACATATGATGTGTCGTAAGCCATATTTGGAATTTTCTCAAAAGTGGTCCACCGGGACCGGATTCCGGATGCCCTAGGACCATGTCAAAGTGGCCAGGTTTGGCCATATCAATTCCCGAAGGTCGCTTTCGAGGATGATGTGTCGCAAGCCATATTTGGAACTTCCGTAAAATTGATCCACCGGGACCGGATTCCGGATGCCCTAGGACCATGTCAATGTGGCCAGGTTTGGCCATATCAATTCGTGGAGGTCGCTTTCAAGCTCCTGATCGCAAAATTATGACATAGTATGTGTCGCAAGCCATATTTGGTATTTTCGCAAAAGTGGTCCACCGGGACCGGATTCCGGATGAGCTAGGACCATGTCAATGTGACCAGGTTTGGCCATATCGATTCCTGGAGGCCACTCTCGAGCCCCTGATTGCAAAATATGACATGGAGGTCACTTTCGAGCTCCTGATAGCAAAATTATGACATATGATGTGTCGCAAGCCATATTTGGAACATTCGCAAAATAGGTCTACCGGGACCGGATTCCGGATGCCCTAGGACCATGTCAATGTGGCCAGGTTTGGCCACATCATTTCCTGGAGGTCACTATTGAGCTCCTGATCGCTAAGTCACTTGTTATAATCTAGAAACCTATCCGGTTCCTCTGAGAAAAAAAAAATACAAATAGGTTCAGAAACTCCAGAGATATTCAATTTTTAAGTTAATTTTTACCCCTACCGTCAGACGTATACCTTATAAGGGGTATAAGACCCATAGCTACATTAACTGCGACATCAGGATCATCCGAAGATGTTATATCGACACATCCAGGGAAGTGCGTATCAAATAAGTGCTCTAACGATTCATCAGACGAAGTGTAGTCGCCATTTGGTTTGCGAATTTCGCCAACTTGGAAATCCTTGGATCTCGCAAGAATTTTATTCAATCGACTGGCTTCACTCAAATTGGAAACATTTGCACAAAGGTTTTTCCAGACGGATCGTTCAGCAGATTGTAGAGCCTTCTAGTGAGCTTTGCGAGCCAACTTGAAAGAATCTGTCCCACTGTCCCTGCTGAATGGCGTCTGTTCCAACTCCTTCTACACTGTTTTCTTAGCTTAGTCAAATCGGAATTCCACCAAAGGGTTCCTCTTGAGGTTTTTACAGAATGCAAAGGGCAAGCTTCTTCGAAAGCTTGCACGATGTGCAACGTTGTAGTACCAACTGCATCATCCAAGTCGGTAGGAGTTTCTATAGAAGGTAGACATCCATGAAATTTGGTAAAGAGCAACTCTGTGTAAAGATCCCAGTTTGTTGAACGAGGATTTTTGAAACGCAAGGTCTGCGAAGTAACCTCTACAAATATTAATCGTTCCTGTTCTTTTATGCTGAAGATTGATTTGAGCCATTGTGAATTAAGATAATGCACACCACAACTTCAGCTTTGATATGAACAGCAACGATGAAACCAAATTGGTGTCTTATCAAGAAAGTCAAAGACGAACCACAGAGTATAATGTGTATAACGCATAAAGCGAATCCATACAGGTGACAATTTGTTGAAAAACTAAAAAAAAATTTGCTCATAATCCCACCCTTATTTAACATCATGTTGAGATTGAATAAGAGTAGCCTATTATTTCGGAGAAGCAAAAAGTCAACTACGCCATAGCTCCGGTTAGCGCAGCGAAGACTAAATACTGTGAAGGGTGCCCTGGTGCTTCACAGGCTCCGTTAGCGGTTGGGTTCTTGTTTTAGACCCCCCTAACCATTCATTCATAGGCACGGTAAGCATAAAGCCGCATCACACCAAGAATTAGGGGTCAACTGTATGGTGAACTTCTACCACTAGAACAGACAATCCGTTTTTATGTTGTTTACATTCATCTAGCAGTGAAGTATGACCACTGGCGGCGTCAGTTATTGTTTTTTGATAGAGCATCACTTGGCGCAAGAACGCTGTCTTTGAGAACTACAGCGTGCTTGCACCGAGTGGTGCCCACATCAGGCGCCGTCAGTGAGTTTGATCTTCCTTATGTTAATCTTTGATTATTACTTACTAAATTTTCCGAAAAGATGTACTTTGTTTGTTTATTAGCGGTTGGGTTCTTGTTTTAGACCCCCCTAACCATTCATTCATAGGCACGGTAAGCATAAAGCCGCATCACACCAAGAATTAGGGGTCAACTGTATGGTGAACTTCTACCACTAGAACAGACAATCCGTTTTTATGTTGTTTACATTCATCTAGCAGTGAAGTATGACCACTGGCGGCGTCAGTTATTGTTTTTTGATAGAGCATCACTTGGCGCAAGAACGCTGTCTTTGAGAACTACAGCGTGCTTGCACCGAGTGGTGCCCACATCAGGCGCCGTCAGTGAGTTTGATCTTCCTTATGTTAATCTTTGATTATTACTTACTAAATTTTCCGAAAAGATGTACTTTGTTTGTTTATTTCAACAATATAAATTTGTCATCGAATCATGTTAAAGTCCCTATATAATGTTTTGTCATATCAAATGGAGACAATCTAATAAATACGAAATGCAAATCAACCGCTATGCTTCTTAATAATATTAACATCCGAAAAAAGCGTACGCTTTTATGGATCGGTGTTTTCATCAAAAACTCACTCTTCTTTGGAAGCGAAACATAATTTATGTGAGGGTTAGCACTCAAAACCATGATTTTTTCTAGCATTTTTAACCAAACTCCACTATATTAGAATTAAAATAAGTCACGATTGCGTGAGTATGCGTGAAATGTTTTTTATGGAGCTTATTCAGGAAACTCCAATTTTTCCAACGCTGAAAATTTTGTTGCTTGGACTGGTTTGGAACATAATCAAAAGTTTTATTTTGTAAAACATATTATTGTAAAAAGGTAGAAAAAAGTTAGCAATTAATATAATGATTATGGATCACCTGGAAAAGGTTTCAGATCGAATCATACTTGAAAAAGTTTTAAATACCCTAATTATTGATACCTATATTGATTTTCATCTTGAAATTTATTAAAAATCATGAAAAACAGGAAGGCTACAGATCTATTCATAATAAATCGTAAGCACATTCAAGACTGGCAGTAATTTTAATATAACTTCTACTATTTTCATCATATGAAGAATGTTTTTATATGAAAATGTTTCTTAAAGCATCAGGAAAAAAAGTAGTGATTGGATTTTATATAACTTGTTTCAAATTTTTTTAAAAAATCAGGAAAGGTTTTTAGGTTAAAAATATTACCTTAAATAGTAAAAAAGTTTAAATTTCACCGATGAAATATTTTAATCGATGCAGATCCTTAAACTAGAGGTCAAAAACTATGATCTAACGGCTTAACATCCGAAGTGCATTCACTTTGCATAATAGTTGCCTTTAAACATAGCGTGTGCTGTACAGTGATATTGGTATCATATATGTGTCACAAGTATAACATTGCAACAAACAAACAGTTTGCTTCATCGGCAAAAAAATGTCACGATGTCGCGTACATTTTTTTTGCAAACTGTTTCGGCTTGATTGGTGCATGAAATTTGACTGGATAAATGTGAATATTCACATAATCAGAGCGTTTTAACGTACATTTCCCAACACTGCTAAGGACCATATTTGGCGGTATGCAAGAGAACGGTGTATGGCGGGGCGGCGAAGGATGAACCAAGGGCTCGTAGAGAGCTGGTAGGGTGTAATGAGCTGGATCGGACAGCAACTCTGCAAAGATGGTGTTCGCTTCTGACTCGGAGGTACAAGAAGGAGTGGAGTGCAGCGAGCGAGGTGGGCTGACCAGGTACAGAACGACTTGGCGAGCCTAGGGCCCAACCAAGGATATAGAGATGCGGCCTTGAACTTGAACCGGGTATTGTGGCGTCAAATGGTTGATTGAGTGTTATCTGTTTAGAACTAAATGCCAAGCCAGCAAATTATAACGGACACTATGGAATTATTTAATGAATACTAAGTTGCGAACAGCAACAAACCAGTAATGTAATACCAACAGGTGATGTAATGCCAATAAAGAAAAAGAACTAATATCGACCCTATTACAACAATTAAAAACAGTTCTCAATTCTTTTCCAAATTTTGGAACATTTAGTAGGGATACTCTTCCAGTTCAACATATCATATCTCCCATATTCATCCAATGGAAATCAAAAAAATGGAATAATTATTTCTTCCAACACTATTCAGTCAAAGGTGAATACTAGGAAGAATGAATTTAGGGCTTTATTCTGTTCTTTCGAGGTGAGATGAATATTACGATCGTGAGATGAAAAAATGGTACAGTTCCTCTATATAGAAAATAACCAAAACATTGGGTACATAAAACATAAACTGCGCACGTGCTGATAAAGTATTAAATACATTATTGCCATCGTCGCTTTCCATCTCGTACCCATTCAGCTAGTAGTGGTGTTCGTTGACCGAAACGTCGCAAACAACAACAAGTGTGGTAATGTTGGACCGGCTAAAATCGAATTCACACACCCTACTGACCTGAGACTACTGACTGGTCGCCAGGAAACGTTGAATAAACCGCACCCAGTCTGTTTACTCTCTCGCATCACGCAGAGTGTCCAATCATTTGAATTGATCGTCGTTTTTCGACCTTGACTCGTCACCTCTGGAATGAATACATGACTGAAGTAATGCTTCTAGATGCTGATCATTGTTTATCTACTGTGGTGAGATGTATCGTCTGAATTGGAGAAACCAATTTTAAAGTAAGGTAAGTACTCGTATGGAGGCATTCCATGGGGGCATGTCAGTCGATCCTGAGCGACCATTTCGAAAATATTTGAAACTCTGCACAGTTTTTCAATTTCATCTAAATCGTCATTTTTCGATATCAAATCTTCATATTGAGTCACGACTAACTTTTCAAAAGGGTGTATGCGAAAATGGTTCAAAAATATTTAAAAAGCTGCACAGCAAAAACTGAATGTTCGATTGTTATGATTTTTTCAGCAAAGTTAGACAACTAAATGGTGATTCTTAAGAAAATGTGCACAGTAAAAAAAAAATTTTTTTTGCCTTTAAAAATATTATTTTTGTCACAAAAACTCAAATATCTCAAAACCCTATCTTTTTTCGAACGTAATTTTTTTAGGGAAAACGGTCCATTATATTAGCTATCTACCATAAAAATTTGGTGATGGTAAACTAATAAACAAAAAAGTTATGACATTTCAAACATTTCACAATTTTCACATTTAGCAAAAAAATTTTTCTGTGTAAGTTATTTCGAGAATTGCAGTTTGATGCAGATTTTATTGTTAAGGGACGTGATTTAAACAAGTTGTTTTCATGATATTTTGATTTAATTATTCATAGCATCTATAAGAAACTTAGACACGATCCAGTGTTGTGATCAAAAGTATTGATAGTGTCATAATTTTCATTGCACGTGACTGGCGAAAAATTCTTTTAATAGTGTTGAAACCTGTTGATAATAACGTTGATAGAAACATATCAGAAATGTTATTTTTAAGACAAAAGCTGCAAAATTAAAGATTTCTCGCTTAACTTTTCAAAAGGACCTAAGTAACATTTTTTTCATGATTTAATTTGAATAGCGCAATCAACAGAACAACATGAAAGCTATTGATTGCAGTATTCAAATTAATTCATGAAAAAAATGTTACTTAGGTCCTTTTGAAAAGTTAAGCGAGATTTATATACACGTGTACGTCTATAGTTTACCTGCAAAAAATATACCTCTTAGAGAATAGACTTTATGATCGGGAGGAAACGGGTATCTTCAACAACAACAAATGCATGATAGGTACATACCATGACAATGCTCACGAAAAAGCAAAACAATTACTACTACTAAGGTTGTTAAAGATCTTATAGTAATTTTTTTCTTCAGTCAAGCAAATGACACCAAACTAGTCAGTAAAAACTTAAAAGTGATTTTGTTTATTGAAATATTACGAACAACATGAGTAGCCGCTTTCTCAACTGTTGTAGGCCGTTTGATGGAAAAAAGTGTTCAAAAGAGTTACGAAATCTCACCGAAAGCACCATAGCTAAACTGAAAGCGACTGGTTATGCTCCAATGTCCACATTGAATACAAATTTACGCATTTGCACGTCCTGCCGTCTAAACGTTGACAAAAGAGCAATCTGTATATCATCGGTTGAGCAGAGCGCAGGAAGTTCGAAAACGACAGCAACTGAGGAATTGCCAGATGTATCGACAACAACTGAGGAATTACCAGAAGTATTAAGTGCTGAGAGCCTTGCCACCGTACCATCAGCGAAATCTGTTTCAACAAATCAATCGGAAGATGAGTGTATCCAAAACGTCAACATCGAACGCTTTAACGAGGGCATCCGATTAAATGGAGTAAGATGGACTACGTTTATTACCCGGAGAAAAAATACCGTGAAATAAACGAAGCTGTACGAAGAAACCTCTTCAAATTAGGACCTGATGATGTGGAAAATACAGACTACGATGAGGTAATTATAAATATGAAGGAAAGGTTCTCGAATGCAGCCACGACAAGGAAAGAAAAATTATTGATTTTGTCGATGCTGCCAAGTTCGTGGTCTATTCAGGATGCCATTGATGAGTTCAAAACCAATAGAAATACAGTAAAAGAGGCAAATCAATTGAAGAATAACTGTCTTTCAACCAAAAATACTAGGTCTAGTACTGCATTAACAGATGAGACAAAAGAAATAGTAGTTCAATATTTTGAAGATGATGAAGTAAGTCGAGCTATGCCTGGTCAAAAAGATTATGTATCAGTAAAAAAGATGGAAAGCGTCAAGCAATCCAAAAACGATTAATGATGACGACTTTGAAAGAAGCGTACACACGCTTCAAGGAAATTCACGATAATATTAAAATAGGTTTTCCTCATTTGCAAGCCTTCGGCCAAGGCAATGTAAGCTTCTTTCCAATTCAGGAACACATAATGTGTGTGTGTGCACAACCCATGAGAATATTAATCTTATTTTACATAGTTTGAAAAGAATCAATTTAACAAAGGATATTAAAATGTTAACTGGTAGTCTTTTGTGTGAAAATACAACATCAAATTGCTATCTACGATCTTGTTCGGATTGTCCAGATTCTTCATCATTGGAAAATACTTTATTCGCTGAGTTTGAAGAAAAATATATTGATCAGTTATCATTTGAGCAATGGGTGACCACGGATAGGTGTGACATAGAAACTATTGTAAAACCTGTAGATGAGTTTGTGTCATATTTTTGCTTGAAATTAGAAAGTTTAATCCCTCACGATTTCATTAAAACAGAACAATCCAGCTTTTAAAAAATACGAAAAATACATTACAAAATGGTGAATTTTTAGTCATTTGTGATTTTTCTGAAAATTACAGCTTTGTATTGCAAGATGAAGTGCAGTCCCATCACTGGAACGTACAACAAGCTACAATTCATCCATTCGTTTTTTATTTTAATGGAAGTACGCAAATTGAACACTTAAGTTTTATTATAATTTCCGAAGATTTAAGACACGATTCAGTATCCGTAAACTTGTTCATTGAAAAAATGATTAACTTTTTACGCGTTGATAAGCATAAAGAAGTCAAAAGATATATTTCATGTCTGATGGAGCAGCGTCGCAGTACAAAAATCGTAAGAATTTTCGAGCCTATGTCAATTTAAATCAATGTACGGAATTGATGCAGAATGG
The DNA here is from genome assembly GCF_024139115.2 of Armigeres subalbatus. Lineage (NCBI taxonomy): Eukaryota > Metazoa > Arthropoda > Insecta > Diptera > Culicidae > Armigeres > Armigeres subalbatus. The sequence goes on along the minus strand of NC_085141.1, from coordinate 375,886,788 downwards.
CATTTTTTGCTACATCACATGGCAAAGGTCCTTGTGATGCTATTGGAGGAACAATAAAGCGCATGGCCACAAGAGCAAGTTTAGCCAAAGAACGTGAGCATCCAATTAAAACTGCGAAAGAACTTTTGATTGGGCAAATCGTAGAAAAGAAAAAGATTTAACCAAATTATCATTTTGTTTTACTACTACTGAAGAGTACGAAATAAAGGCTTCAGAGCTCAGCGAGCAATTTAATAACGCGAAAACGATCCAAGGAACCCAAAAATTTCACTGTTTCATTCCATTGTCGGAAAATAAAATTAAAGCAAAACTATACTCAAACTGTGCTGATAATAATTCAAAAGTGTTCGATATTTTAAAAATTTGAATAAAAATAAATAAAAAATAAGTATTAATAAACTGTTTTCATGATATCATAACCCATACCAAAATTCAAACCCAAAACTCTTAGAGTTTCTATAACAACATTGTGTAACTGCCACATTTAATTTAATACTTAGGATAATATTAATTCATTTTTATTTATTTATACATATAATATTTATACATATAATATACATAATATCGATGAATACATAAATATGGAATATCATACAAACAACTTGTTTAACTCACGCAAGGCCCTTAACAATAAAATCAGCATCAAACTGCGATTCTTGAAAAAAAAAATAAATGGAAATTTTTTTGTTTACTATATGTGAAAATTGTGAAATGTTTGAAATGTCATAACTTTTTGTTTATTAGTTTACCATCACCAAATTTTTATGGTAGATAGCTAATATAATGGACCGTTTTCCCTAAAAAATTACGTTCGAAAAAAGATAGGGCTTTGAGATATTTGAGCTTTTGTGACAAAAATGATATTTTTAAAGGCAAAAAAAATTTTTTTTACTGTGCACATTTTCTTAAGAATCACCATTTTGTTGTCTAACTTTGCTGAAAAAATCATAACAATCGAACATTCCGTTTTTGCTGTGCAGCTTTTTAAATATTTTTGAACCATTTTCACATACACCCTTTTGAAAAGTTAGTCGTGACTCAATATGAAGATTTGATATCGAAAAATGACGATTTAGATGAAATTGAAAAACTGTGCAAAGTTTCAACTCAATAGAAAATCATGAATTAAAAATTTTCTTAAATTTTGATGCTGTTGCTTGGAATCGCTCTATGGTAGTGACATGTTCTTATAATATTTCGTTTCAACGCACACCATATGATCCAATCCAAAAATAGCGAATTTTGGAAATGAGCAACAATCAACGAATAGTCTTCATCAGTTGGTAGCTGACCGCGTCAACGGTGAGACTAAGTGGAATTGTGTAAGTACAAATAATGATTAGAATAAAACTGAAATTGCTAAATACAGACCCCATTCGTTTTTGGCAACAACATGTTTTAATATTTATTCTCATTGAATTTTTTTGAAAACCACGTTAAATTCACGTTGGTTTTGCTATTTAGACATCTTATTTAAGTCATTTTTTTTACGAAAATGCTTACAATTCAAAATTTACGTAAAAAGCGTGACAGTGTGTCCAGTGTCACAAATAAGTGTATGAAGTATTTAATGAACGTGTTGCCAATATCGCACGGGGTCTGTACCGCTGTAATCTGCATATATGCTACACAGTTCAGTTAAATACACATCACCTACTCTATCAGCGCCGCCTTTGTCAAGCGATTTCAAGTGTTTGCTTCAGTGAATGGTGCGCAATCTAATCATTGGATGGATATTCAAGATTAGTTTTAATCTAAAAGATGCGAACTGCCGCTACCTCTGATTATATTAACAGAGCAGTGCACAAATATAATCAGGCTGTTATCTTTTATTGAACAAAAAAAAAATCAAGTGATAGCTAACCTAAGACAAGGCAAAAAGCATCCATTATTTTTTTATGGTGCGAATGGAGCCACCATGCAAACTGGTTTGGGAATCACAGACTACTTACAGACTCTTATCCGTAATTATTGTCTGCTCGTTGAGCTAACATCAACCGGAACGTGCAACCTCCTCGACAGTCACTGTTGAACCGTCGCTGAGTCAACACGACAATAATGGTGGAGGTGGACCTGTACGTGGCGGTGGCCGTCGGCGCCATCATTCTACTGCTTTATCACTACGCGTCGAAGAAATACGAATACTTCCTGGCGAAACCGATTCCGGTCTTGAAGCCGACGTTTTTGCTCGGCAGTACCGGTCCGATGATGTTCCGCCGGCGGGATGTGTCCTCGCACGTGAAGCTGCTGTACGATGCGTTCGAGGATTACAAGTAAGTTCGAAGGTGCGCGTAGTAATCGATCGTTGTTCATAGAGAGTTCATTTTCGCAGGATTGTCGGTTTCTACGACCTGATGAAGCCGATTTATATGATGCGCGATCCGGAAGTGATCAAGCAGATCACGGTCAAGGACTTTGACTACTTCATGGATCACACACCGACGATGACGAATAGTAAACCGGACGACGAGGTCGGGGGGGAAAGTTTGTTCGGGAACTCGCTGTTCGCACTCCGTGGGCAAAAGTGGAGGGATATGCGGGCGACGTTGAGTCCGGCGTTCACCGGAAGCAAGATGCGACATATGTTTGATTTGGTGGCGGATTGTGCGAAGTCGATGGGGGAATTTTTCAAGTCCGAAGCTGCAGCCGGGAAGGTGTTGGAGTACGAAATGAAGGATACCTTCTCGAGGTTTGGAAATGATGTGATAGCAACGGTTGCTTTCGGGATCAAGGTAGACTCGCTGCGTGATCGTGAAAACGAGTTCTTCATGAAGGGTAAGGCAATGTTGAACTTCCAGTCGCTGTTTGTGTTGGTGAAGTTCTTGCTGTTACGAGCTTTTCCTGCCTTGGCACAGAAGATCGGAGTGGATTTTGTGGATTCTTCTTTGACTGATTACTTTAAAAGAATGATCGTAGATAATATGAAACAGAGGGACGCCCATGGGATATTCCGGAATGATATGATCCAGATGCTTATGGAGGTTCGAAAAGGTTCGTTGAGGCATCAGAAAGACGAACAAGACACGAAAGATGCCGGATTTGCCACGGTAGAAGAGTCAAACGTTGGAAAATCGACAATCAACAGAGTGTGGACAGAGAACGAATTGATTTCGCAATGTTTCCTGTTCTTTCTGGCAGGTTTCGACACAGTTTCTACCTGCATGACATTCCTCACATACGAGCTTATGCTCAATCCCGATGTTCAACAACGCCTCTACGATGAAGTGATAGAAACGGAAGAGTCATTGAACGGCAAACCGCTAACTTACGAGGTGCTACAGAAGATGGAATACATGGATATGGTCGTGTCCGAAGCTCTTCGTAAGTGGCCTCCTGCATTAATTTCGGATCGGTTCTGCGTCAAGAATTACATGTACGACGATGGGAACGGACTACGCTTCCCCATCGAGAAGGGCCAAACGATGTGGATTCCAACGATCGCTATCCACAACGACCCCAAGTATTACGAAAATCCGGAAAAGTTTGACCCGGAGCGGTTCAGCGAGGAAAATCGCTCGAAAATCGATGCTGCCGCTTATCTGCCGTTTGGCGCAGGCCCTCGGAACTGTATCGGGTCTCGGTTGGCGCTGATGGAAGTGAAAGTGATTGTCTATAATTTGCTGAAGGATTTTAGCATCGAAGCTAGCGAGAAAACGCAAATTCCATTGAAAATGGCGAAAAACTTCTTTGCTTTGCAGGCGGAGAAAGGCGTTTGGCTTGAGTTCAAGCCCAGAAAACAGTGATGGGATCGATGCATGTGAGCAAGCGTCAGCTACTTATATGAAAAAAATGGATGCATATAAAATTTCATAACTGTAGAAACAAACATCTTTGTTTAAATAGAACTTTTTTAAATGTATTGTTTTTTATTTCTTTTTCATTACGCTCGCTCTTGACTTGCGACGAAATCTGAAAATGCCCACAATGAGTGACTAAATTTGGGAGAGAAATTTTCAATAAAAATAATAAAACTTTTGGAAATCATTGGCTTGGAATATGTTTTTTCCGAATCATTGTAAAACAAATACTAATTATTTGGTCTAATTGTCTGACCAATCTATAGGCCAGACCGGAAGGAGAAGAAGTTTGAGCCTGTTGTGATTATGAAGCGATAAAGAAATCCCCCTAATGAGTCAATAGAATATAATTAATTTTGATATAACCTAATTGTATTATTTTATAAATTGATTGTTTTGTCTGATTTGTTTTATTTGTCTAACTCATCTAATTCAACTTACAAATAAAAACTAATATAGCAAGTCTTCTTATTAGTTAACGAGTCAACGTTAGACAAGTTGCCACAATTCTTGCAGTTCACATATAATTGGTTTTCTTTCTATTTTTTTATGCTGACATTGCATTGACTCTATGACTCGGACGCATTTTTTTAACGCTGTCAAAAAAAAACAAAAAAACCTCTCAACACGATAAAACTTAAATAAAAAAATAATAATGGAAGATGGACGGGAGCTACAGTCGGCTTTCCATGGAGTTAGGGATGAAGCTTTTTCATGCCTGCTGAAGTGTTCAAACCCAGGATATTCGAAGTTCAAACCAATCAAGAAATCTGACGTCAATATTGCGCAGGAGACTGGCATTCGGACGCACCAAAGATCGGACAACTTTCAAAGGACATGAAGTGGTATGTCCTGGGAGATGAAACTCTAAGATGTAGGCAGTGTAAGCAGTAAGACAATTCATGTCAATGGGAGGTAAGTGTCTTTATAGCACACAGAAAGGTGAGTACATCTTCTGTTCCACTATTTTATGTAAAGCATATCAATTTAAACGAATAAATATGCTAAGGATGTGCTTGAGTTTATTTGTGAAAAATCACTATAATAACCATGTTCCGGTTGACAAATAGCAGTACATGGTTAGGGCAAATGGTGTGGCCGGTGTATGCGCGTCAAAGAAATAGTTCTGTCATATAAACATAATTTTGAATATCAACATGCAATTTTCTTTTTTGTTATATACTCAATTGCAATTTTATACAGTTCTAAATATTTTCATAAATTTTCAATTGTATATACATATTTTTATAATTATATTCAAATTCAGCCATACGTTTTCATATAAGTAAACGGCGGCATTTCCAGCAGGCTATTATGTTATGTTTACTGCTATAATTTGTTTCAACAAGCTTCATGAAATCTCTTGTTTTGACAACAATCTTATTTCAGAAATTGGACCGCTGCCAGGGTTATTAGTAATCTCTATAATTTCACTTATTATATTTTAAGACATATTCATATTTAGTAATATCATATATTATAATATTTGAAACTGAGGGATTCATAATCTTCATTATATTCATTATATTCTTTATTTTTGTTCCTTATTTGTTTCCCATCTTAGATATACAGTTAACGCTCACATACTCATCTTAACAACTTATTATTTTAACAACTATTATTCTTATATTTTTCTACTATAGATATACTTCCTTACTCGATTGTCTTTTTGATATCATATTGCGAATCGTATAACGTGAATCAGATTGTCTTAATGTTTTACATTATTTTCATATTAGTTTTGAGAACATTCACTTCACATTATTCTACATTAAACAGTTTGAGTAACCTATAATGAAGAGTTTGCAGCAGTCATATTACATATTATTATATTTAAAAGACAGGAACACCGTCTTCGACCAGAGGTCGTAAAGACTGCACACTTAACACCTAGCATGAGACAACGGACAGGACGCATAACACCCAGTGGACCAGTGGAGAATTTTTCGATCACGAAAATTTTCCTCCTTACCGGGGCGGGAATCGAACCCACACTTTCTAGCACATGCGTCTAGACGATGAGACGATGAGACGATGAGACGATGAGTGAACATCATGAGTCATGCCGACAATCAAACTCGTCGATCCCAGTGTAGATATGATTGACATTAATATAACTACACGTTTCATTCACACTATAGTAATAATATTCATTACACTTCCAATGAGTCTATATTCTTTCAGCTCAATATTTCGAATATTTAATTAAGAAAATTATTTTGAGCTTTTTAGTGGAATGTCTTCACTTATCATAGGACGAGTTTGTACATTCCCATTGAGTTCCACCACTTAGTTGTGTCTTGGCGGTTGCGTGTTTCGACCTCAGCGGTGGGGCCGTGTCTCGTACTTGACTCGACTCTCTCGAGTCGTCGTAGGTACGAGACACTGAAGATGGCCTTACTGTTGGGGTCGAGATGTGTATCTGTCGAGATGCAGTTGAGTGGTGGAGTTCAGTGGGATTGTGCAGACTCGTCTTATGACAAGTGAATATTTGATGTTATGTGGATGTTGTTTCTTCGCATTAATCTATCGACATACCGAACATTATAATAATTGTATTGATTATACTTATTATATTTATTATTTTCATTGTATTCACTGTTTTCATTATATCTATAATCTCTATAATATTCATATAATGTATTTTTGTTTTTTAAATTATTTAGTCAATAGAGATATAAAATAAGCCTTTATTTTTATAATATTCATTGTATTAATTATACTTCATATTTCATATGTCCGCACATTCTGACAACGATCTGTGTTTTGTAATTGATGTGAAAAGCCATTTGTATTTCACTACCGTCATTTGAATACTAGACACAGACCATTTCATTTTTATCATATAGATGAGATTTATCACGCTAAATACCTTGTAAATGCTTGTAATCTGAATATAGGCTATTACTGAGTTGAGAAACATTTGTGATCAATAAGAATCACTACATGAAAACTTTTGTTGCTTTTCATCAGCGCTTAATGAAATTTAGCATAACTCCGACCATATTACCTCGATTGAATCATTTCTAGCTTCCTAATACATTTCTGACATAAAAAGGATGAAGGAAAAACAAATAATAACATTGCATCATATACATATTTATTTTGCTTCATCAAATGATTTTTAACACTTTAACATTTATATAGTTTTTATTTTTTCATGAAATATATTTTATTGTAAAATCAAACATAGGACCAACAATCAAACTCATTCTAATGGCCATATTATATTTTGCTCGCAAAGCTATTGAATACATTATATAGTAAAAATGTATTATCATTATTTTATACTCATCACATTGCTTATTATCATGCATATATTTCATTTGAGTTATTATACATATGCTATATTATACATTGTATATACATATCTTGAATCATTTTTATTTTCAATGGATTAACGACTTTTTATGACATCAGAGATATTTTTTCAGATCAGACCCAAGGTCCAGTGATAGTGGTATTCATCGGGCGAAACACCACCGTATTATGTAATGCTTATAGAGGAAGTAGTTATTTATAACCTAAATTTACAATGAATTTGATGTTTCAGTATTGTATTGGAGGACAGAAGCTTTCCAGGATTATCTACCAGAACAATATTTCATATATTCTCTACACTTGTCAAAATTTCCCTTACAATATTACTGATTTGACTGTAAATATATGAAATGGGGTTGGGAGGCTGCATCAGGGCATCAATGAAGTTACAACTGGACAATGAAGTGGTAGCCAATCGGAGTCAAGGAAGGAAAGTATTATTCGTTCGCGTCTATTACTTTTTTCTCCAACAGTTGTTAACCAGTTGACGCGCCCTTCTTCAAACAAACCATCCCGTGGAAAGCTTCACAAGTATTGCAAATTTCATTATTCTTTTTGTTGGATCATTTTGCTGGAAGGAGATTCTCATTTTCCCGTGGGTTTCGTGTAAGTGTCTCTGCTTACAGGTCCACCACCCCCATTTTTGGCCCTTCATACAGCAATATGTTGAATTCTAAATGATATTGAAATTTGACCTTACTGTCAAGTGGAACCGCATGCAGAGCAAGACTCCAGCCAGGATGGTGGCTAACTACATACATACATACATACATTGCATTGACTCTATGACTGGATATCAACACATGGAATCACATTATTGTTTCAAATTAGACAATATTTACTGGGTTGCCTAATGGTTGATGGTTCCTAAGAACAGCTTCCAAGATTTTTTTGTTCCTCATCTCGATGTCTCCATGGTCTCCATCTTATTGCTTATTTCTCACATCCTACCACTAACTTCTCACTTGTTGCTGTACACTTCTCATAACTCAGTACTCACTTCCATTTTGCGGAAATCACTTCTCACTACTCTGTACTCAATTTAAACATCTTACTTCTCTTTTCACTGAATAAGGAATTAAATTTCAACTATTCGGCCAAACGGCTTTCCTCCTAACGATCCTAAACCACTCTCAGATGTCTATCAAAAATACAAACTACTCGACCAATCGATGTGAAAATTTGTACGCGATTTTGGGGGCTGGGGAAAGTTTTTATGATGGTTCGAGATCTCTCCCTCATACAAATAAAACACAAATTTCTGCATAACCCGAGAACTAATGGAACCAAATTTGACATTCAGAGGTTTTTGAAGGCAAGAACTGTTTCTGTGGTGGTTCAAGATACGTGCCCCTCTGGTAGGGAGGATTTCCGTATAAATTAACAGATATTTCTGGATAACTCGAGAACTAATCAAGGTAATGAAACAAGATTTGGCATGTGGAAAATAAAAAAGAAAAAGAAAAAAAACGTTGGCTCTGAGGTTACATTTCCTTTTCAGAATACTTCATCGTCTCCCTCAAGAAAGAAGTTTCTATAGAGCCAAATAAAACTGAATCGCAGATCAAATTGTGAGGCTCGGAAGCTTCCTTCCAAGAGGCTCGGAAGCTTCCTTCCAAGAGGCTCGGAAGCTTCCTTCCAAGAGGCTCGGAAGCTTCCTTCCAAGAGGCTCGGAAACTTCCTTCCAAGAGGCTCGGAAGCCTCCTTTCAAGAGGCTCGGAAGCCTCCTTTCAAGAGACTCGGAAGCCTCCTTTCAAGAGGCTCGGAAGCCTCCGTTCAAGAGGATCGGAAGCCTCCTTTCAAGAAGCTCGGAAGCCTCCTTTCAAGAGGCTCGGAAGCCTCCTTTCAAGAGGCTCGGAAGCCTCCATTCAAGAGGCTCGGAAGCCTCCATTCAAGAGGCTCAGAGCCTCCTTTCAAGAGGCTCAGGAAGCCTCCTTCCAAGAGGCTGGGAAGCCTCCTTCCAAGAGTCTCGGAAGCCGCCTTCCAAGAGGCTCGGAAGCCTCCTTCCAAGAGGCTCGGAAGCCTCCTTCCAAGAGGCTCGGACGCCACCTTCCACGAGGCTCAGGAAGCCTCCTTCCAAGAGGCTCAGAAGCCTCCTTCCAAGAGGCTCAGGCCTCCTTCCAAGAGGCTCAGGCCTCCTTCCAAGAGGCTCAGAAGCCTCCTTTCAAGAGGCTCAGGAAGCCTCCTTTCAAGAGGCTCGGAAGCCTCCTTTCAAGAGGCTCAAAGCCTCCTTTCAAGAGGCTCAGAAGCCTCCTTTCAAGAGGCTCAGAGCCTCCTTTCAAGAGGCTCAGAAGCCTCCTTTCAAGAGGCTCGGAAGCCTCCTTTCAAGAGGCTCAGAAGCCTCCTTTCAAGAGGCTCGGAAGCCTCCTTTCAAGAGGCTCGGAAGCCTCCTTTCAAGAGGCTCAGAAGCCTCCTTTCAAGAGGCTCAGAGCCTCCTTTCAAGAGGCCTCAGAAGCCTCCTTTCAAGAGGCCTGGAAGCCTCCTTTCAAGAGGCTCAGAAGCCTCCTTTCAAGAGGCTCAGAAGCCTCCTTTCAAGAGGCTCAGAAGCCTCCTTTCAAGAGGCTCAGAAGCCTCCTTTCAAGAGGCTCGGAAGCCTCCTTTCAAGAGGCTCGGAAGCCTCCTTTCAAGAGGCTCGGAAGCCTCCTTTCAAGAGGCAGGCTCAGAAGCCTCCTTTCAAGAGGCTCAGAAGCCTCCTTTCAAGAGGCTCGGAAGCCTCCTTTCAAGAGGCTCGGAAGCCTCCTTTCAAGAGGCTCGGAAGCCTCCTTTCAAGAGGCTCGGAAGCCTCCTTTCAAGAGGCTCGGAAGCCTCCTTTCAAGAGGCTCGGAAGCCTCCTTTCAAGAGGCTCGGAAGCCTCCTTTCAAGAGTCTCGGAAGCCTCCTTTCAAGAGGCTCGGAAGGCTCCTTTCAAGCAGCTCGGAAGCCTCCTCTGTCGTAATCTGAAAAAATAACGTAACAGCCATTTTACAACATGCATGTTTTCTATTTTTCTGTTTAAGAGCTCGATGAGTAGTACTCGTTACCACCATTTTTGGAAAATGGCGTATACGCCGCTTTTTCAGATTACGGCAATCCTTTCAAGCCTCATTCCATGCGCCATATTTTTGTAAAATTTATTCCTGAAGAAAACGATGCAAAAACATAACACCCTAAAGTAGTGAAAATAAAGTTCACGATTTCCGTCAAACGCACCACTGTGCGGTCCTTTCCCAACTTTCAGAATTCATATGGACGATTGCCCATGAAGGAGGAGGGTAGGTATTATATTGTCTAAAACCTCTCCACGTATAATGCTTCTCTTAGGAGAAGGCGATATGAAACTGTGAAATACTTAAAATATCCAAGGCCCGTAAAAAAGTAATAAAAAGGAACCATTTAACAAACCCAATTTTTTGCCTAATAAAACTCATAATTATTCAGACAAGTTCTGGCGATAATATTTATTTAAAATAAGAAACAAGTACAAAGATTAATCAGAAGCTTCTTGCTTCGTCTGAAAATCAACGAAAAACGATTTTTCCTCTTCGGCAACAATAGGTAGAACCATTTTCAGGAGAGCAATTTTCTTTTCCTTGTTTTTCCTTGAGAAGCATTTTGCCAACGTACATTTGTCTCAATAGAGAACAAACTTTTTACACCCAACTTAAATTGCTTCTTGGAAAATAACTGTAAGGTCTTCGTTGTTGATGTTGTCATAACGGCTTTTTTCAAACGCCACTTTCCGTCCAGCCGTGCTTGCACTGGTTTATCGTGTACTGCGAAATGGCGAGTTTAGCTTTGAAGAAGTCAGTTGCTTGCATATCAAGTACGTCAACTGCGCATTGCCAACCACAGACTTGAAGTTTTCAAAACTGACGACACGTTCATGGCGCATTTTTTATTCAACCACCGCATGGAAAGAGTCAGCAGTCATAAACGTATGTCCTGATTTGAAGTACATAAACAGTATGTGCTCGCCCTGAATTTCATTACTTATTATTATTAATATCTTTATTAATGAGGTTTTCGGCCCTGGACCGACAATTTCATTACTGTTTATCAGCAGGATAATGTGTTTCAGTTCCAGTTCTTATTTTACGAACTACAATTATCCAATCAAAAAATAATTGTCTTCAGGTCAGCGTACTTCTTAATGACTTTAAAAAAGCAGCTAAGGATTTCGTTGGCTGTGCGTTCCATTTATGTGCATGATTTTTGGCGAAAATTTCAATGGATTTTTCAATCTGTGCCTAACGTCGCGGACCCTTGTGCTCCAATATTCGTTTTTGAGTGTTACTGATATGGGTACAGGTTATAAACGAAAGGAGCAGTTACCCTACGAAGGAAAACAGGACTTCGAAGAACATTGCAATGAAGGCCAACTAAGAATGTCAGACAAGTGAAAAACTGTCGTGAAGAAAGACACAATTTGTGCAATTTTCGACGATTCGTGTAATTGGTTGTGGGAGAACATCAATGAATAAAATTCTTCTTCTTCTTTTTTTTCTAGGACCCTACTAATATAATAATTTGGTAATTCCCTTATTCCTTGATACGTTAATTCGATAGTTCGTTATTTAATAAATTCCTTGATTATTGAATTTATTTTTCAAAATCGTAATTAAATTTATTCTATAACTCGTTATTCCGTCAATTTATAAATTCATAATTTGATTTTCGTGGATTTATTGAATTTATTTAATTTATGAATCACCAAATTTACAAATTTGCTGAGCCGGATGGAAAAAAAACTACCAGGTGAGCTACACCAAAAAGCTTAGCCATAAGAAATTATCGCACTATGCGTCTCCATCTACTCGTATGTCTAGTCTATTTTATATAGGGTATCATAAATGTTCATTATGATACCCTTACCAGGCCCCTATTTACTTACTAAGCCACAAATAATCTCACAATCTTCTCAATCAATCAATTAACGGCGACCACCAGTCAATTTCTGTGGTTGGGATTAGCAGTGCGGCAAATGAGCATCCCAAATGTCGATCGAAAATTGTTCTGCTTTTAATCAACCAGTAGTATAGTCAAATGGTGATAAAAATATTAACTATAGAGTATGCACAGCCCGCTAACACTAAACACCGAATTAAAACTTGACGTTATTCGTCAGATGGGGATATAGCGCTGCTGGAAGTTGGGCGACAATTTTTAAATTCGGATCATATGAATAATTGATGAAGCAAAATAGAATGCGACCTCTCCACGGCTCGGGTTTGCAAAGATCAAAAATAAACGGTCGATCTCAGTCACTCAGTGAAGTTGGTCGCGGCGACGGCGTCAGAGGAATTGTGTGAGTTTCAATTGGAAATAATTTCAAAATATAAGCCAATTCAAAGTGTCACTTATTGAATTATCAAGCGGTATATCAGTGTTGCTTATTAGTGTAGGCAGCAGTGTTGAGCTGAATCATTCTCAGACGATAATGATTGCAATTTTCAAGTGAGAACTTTGCAGATGAGAACAGTTGGCGAGTTGTCACCGGCGATGAATTTTGAACTCAAACGATCATAAACACAGAATTGTCGTCATTCAAGTGTAAACCTTACTAACATCAGCTTAATGATGCCAACAGGCCCGCTAAATCTTTAATCTGGTCTAATGGTTTCGTGGTAGGAAGGGAAAAAGAGTTAGAAAAGTAACGATAAATGCTTCTAATCAAGATACGATTTTCAAACGATCGTTACTCGCTTTTATCAATTGAGAATTTAAAAGTGAGATCGCGTGTGAGTGTTGCAACCTCGATTTTTTCAAAAATTGATTTTTGACATCCCTGGTAGGCAGGATTGTTCTGTTCTTCAGTGTGTCCAGAGCGTAGTCAGAGCCCCCTTAACAGTGGAAAGATTGAATGGGTACTGAAATGAATGCCGTTAAACATGTGCACTTTACGATCCAATTACATTCAGAAATAAATGGTTGAAATTCAAAAGATTTCCACAAACTTATTAGGAAATCCAAGATCCATAATATATGAAAATGAAAATAAAAATTCGAAACATTTCGGGCCCAAGAATTTTCCTTGAAATGTCTGTAGTCTGTTTGAAATCGAATGGAAAGACGGAGCTAGAAGTGCTCCCCAGATAAATCTTTTTTCCTTTCGCCCGGACCAATTAGGATGCGAATATTAAATAACAAATCCTTTGGAGGATAACATTGGGCTTGATTACAGATTCCACTTCACAGTTAAAACATAGTGAAGTGGGCAAAACCTTACTACGGATTCTACATAAGTAACAAAAAATATGAAGGTTTGTCACGAAGCGATATTACCGATTCCATACTTCGTGATATGAACGTCACTTTACGATGAATATTTTCAGTTTCGCTCCACACAGTGCACATCACTTTATGTGGAAACGATAATAGGGCAACAAATGTAAAGTGATCATTAAGTGGAGTGAAGGGGGAAGTGGATATGGATTCCGTAATAAGGCCCATTGCATATGATATACATATTCTTTTCCTCCATGCAAACTCAATTAAACACTCAATTGATCAATCACTCAATCTCTACATCATTCAATTTTGAATTACTCAAACACTAAATCTTGGTCCTTAAATCAATTAATCATTGAATTGCTTTCAAACATGATGATCTAAACGAGGTAACATATTCCAATGAATCACGCATTTACTCAACCGTCTAGTCATGCAATGCTTAATTACTCCCTCAAACTCCCTCAAATATTCAATTACCTAATCACTCATTCAATCAGTGAATCGAGCATTCATTTAATCAATCTACTACTATTCAATTACTCTACTCTAATCTACTAAAAATCATAAATAAAGAATAATGACCATGAAGTGTTTTTAAAGAATTAAAGGTGAGTTTTTCTGCTCTTTGTGTAGATCTTCGGATTTGGGACGGCTGTTTTGCTAGGTGTGAACCAAGTAAGCCTTGTGTATTATTCTGCGAAAGGCCTGCTATGTCCACAGGCGTAGGTTTTCCGTCAATTTCGTAGCGGGGATGCTTAAAATCTGCTTCACTACGACCTGGGTACTTTCCATCAGGCCTAGCTCGTTGATGGCGTACAGACTTTCCAGGTTCTTCTGCTCGGTGTAGATCACAGTTTTGTTGCCATCGTTTTACTCGTAGTCGATCTGCCCTCCAGGGCTTCCGAAGAAATCACTGCAGAACTCAAGAAGGAATCCCTTCAGAATTATCGAAAGAAACAAGAGGACACCCAAAGACATTAATGCCGAGCTCAAGAATTCCGTCTCGAATTCCCGAAGGATCCCTTCAAAATTTCCGAAGGAGTCCTTCCACGATTTCCGAAAAAATCAACGCAGAACTCAAGATAAAAATCCCTCAAGAATTCCCGAAAGAATCTCTCAGAACTCAAGAAGGAATTCTTCCAGAATTCCCAAAGGAGTCCTTCTACGATTCTCGAAAAAATCAGTGCAGAACCCAAGAAATCTCTCCAGAATTCCCGAACAAATCCCGTCAGTACTCCCAAAGAAATCGCTGCAGAACTCAAGATGGAATCCCTCCAAACTTGTACGAATAAGTCCCTTCAGGATTCCTGAGAGAGTCCATTCCGAATTCCCGAAGTAATCTTGCTTAACTTCCCAAATGAATCCCTTCAAGATCCCCTAAGGAATTCCTTCAGATTGCCTGAAGGAATGCTACTCAAATCACTCCAGGGTTCCCAAAGATATCCCTTCAGGACTCTCGAATGATTCTCCAAAATTTCCGAAAGATTCTCTCCAAAATTTCTGAATGATTTTTTGCTGAACTGAAGAAGGAATTCCTCCACAATTCCCGAAGAAATTCCCACAGGACTGCCAAAGGGGTTCCTCCGGGATTCCCAGAGGAATCCCTCCAGGAATGGTCCAGGATTTCCGTAGGAATCTCTTCAGAACTGCCGAAGGAATCCCTCCTAGCATCCTGAAAGAATTCCTCCATGACTTCAAAAGAAATACCTTCAAGATTCTGTCCGAAATTCCCGGAGGAATTCATTCAGGGTATCGGAGAGAATCCCTTTAGGGTTTCTGAAGGAAACTTAACAGGATTTCTGAAGGAATCCTTCCAGTATTCCGTAGAGAAATTCTACATCCATTCAGGGTTTCTGAAAGAATCCTTTCAGGACCCTCGAAAAAAAACCTGCAGTGCTAAAGAAGGATTCAAGTTCCGAAGGAATCTTCCCAGGACTCCCGAAGAAATCCTTGCAAAACTCAAGAAGGTATCTCTCCAGAATTCCCGAAAAATCCCTCCAGAATTCCCAAAGAAATCCCTTCAGAGCTCCCAAAGAAATCCTTCCAGGATTCCCGAAAGAGCATTCCGAATTCTCAAAGGAATCCCTCCAATGTTCTCAAATGAATCCCTTCAAGATTCCCAATGGAATCCCTGCAGAATTCATGAAGGAATCCTACCAGGATTTTCGAAGGAATTCTTTCCACATTCCAGTTGCAATTCCTCCTTGATTCTGGATCGAATTTTTCTCGGAAACCTTCCCGCTGGATTTTCTCCCTGATTCCCGAACGAATCTCTGCAGGATTCTCGAAGGAATATTTTCAGGACTCTCGAAGAAATCCCGATAACATTGAAGAAGGAATCCCTGCAGAACTCAAGATAAAAAACCCCAAGAATTCCCGAAGGAATTTCTCCATTAATCCAGAAGGAATCCCTCCAGAATTGTAGAATAGGCTGCCAATGAAAATGACATTTTAGAATTTCAAAAGACGACATTGCTCACAAGTTTCATTACCCCAAAATATGATTCCATGCTAAATTTGAGCTCGAGATCTAAAGTCAACCCAAAAAAAAAATTGAAAAAAATCGATTTTTTCTCTTAGAACATTTTTATGACTTGATTTTTTTTCAGATGATGAAAATTTTTCGACTTTCGGGCAAACTTACCATTTCTACCAAACGGCATTTTCGGTCAAATGATCTATTCGGTTATACGATTTTTTTCGGCCAAATTACCAGTTCGGCTGAATGTCGTCAAACTATCAACATTTATGGTCAAACCATTTTGACCTAATAACAGTTTCGGATAAACGTTCAATTCGGCTTAATAAGATTTGGTTAGATGGCTTTTGGCTTAAAGGCCAGTATCGACTTAAAAAGTAGAGAGGTTACGAAATTTCAACGGTCGTTCGAGAATAGGCCTGGATATTTTGGAATCAATTACCCGTTCAGTTATTGACATTTGGGCGTATTACCTATTGGCCTAAACGATATTTTCGGACAAATGTTCCATTCTGTCAAACGACTATTTCGGCCAAACAGCATTTTTGGGCTGATGACCCATTCGGCCAAACGACATGTTAGGGCAAACGACTTTTTCGGCCAAATTACCAGTTTGGCCGTATGTCGCTTTCGGCCAATAGAATTTCCCAAGAATTTCTTATTGACAATACACTGGTCGTTCAATAACTGCAACATGTTTTCGTTTCAGTTAGCGAATGGCGTTCGATAACTGCGACGCATTCTAGACAGCAAACAACTGTCAGACGACGTCAGAATAGAGTGCACCTGATTGTTTAACTCTATGCAGCTATCATCGACTATGGCATCGTTTTGAAGCTCAGCTGTCCGATAGCTCCAAAACTGATGTAACCATCGAAATGCAGTTAAAAGCATTGCAGTTAAATGACTTTCAGTTATCGGACGTCTACTGTAGAACGAATTTCGAACAATCTTTCGTTGAGACATTTTGAACAATCCTTCGCGGAAATTCTAAAGAAGTTTCCGTAAAACTTATAGACAATTTCTCGTGAACATTCCAGATATTTTTTTTGAAAACTCCTTAGAGTCTTCCGCAAAAATTCTTCAACCCTTTCCTTCCCATGGTAGCTGTATAGAGCTCCATCAAATTTTGCACCTTCCAACATTCATCGAATTATTTCAACAACAAAAAGCAGTATTTGGCACAACTTTGTTATTTCATTAGACTGCAAATATAATCAATTTTGAGGAAAAATAGTGAAACTATTAATTTACAATCAACAACTTTTTTTTTCGTTTTTCACTAATTTTAGCTATGCCAAATAACTTTTGTTCTAGCATTTTTTCCATAGATGATTCCTTCCTATTGAAATCTTTGAAAAAAAGTCGTGGGAAAGAGAGGGTTAAAATTTACTGTATTCTAGACTGAGAAAGCTAACGATAAAACACTCATTCTACCAGCCGCACTCTCCTGCAATTATCATGAATATTCTGTGCAAATTTCGAAGAATACTCAACAGAAACTCAACAGGAACTTTTCGTAAACCTCCGAAGTTTTTCCTGTTAATAACTTTTTTTTGTGAAAATTCTGAAGTTTCTCATGTAAATTGCGACGATTTTTCTGCTGAAATTTCAAACAATTTTATTTGGGAAGAGCTTCTAAAGGTAATTTTAAAAATTTCTTAAAAATATTTTCCAAATTTAGTAAAACTTATAGATTTTTCTGGATGCGAAATTCAAAAGATTTTTTTTTAAATGTCTTGAAAATATCACAAAAAAAAATCCCTTGAAGATCGTAAAAAATCGCCACGCCGATTCACGCTGCCGCTGGCTAAAATGGCTTTCGGCGTGACGCCGAAAACGCCGCCGCCGCCGACCAAAATTCTGACAAACGCCGCCGCCGACGAATATCGGACCGGCGCACTCCTCTAGCCAAAATATCCCCCTATGCAAAATTTGAGTTAAATCGGACATGATTTAAGGTTGCTTAAAATTAATCAAAACTTTTTTTTCTCACTATGAGATTTTTTTTTGAGCTCCACCGGACATGATTTAGGGGTGCTCAAAATCATGAGCTGCATCGGACATGATTTAGGGGTGCTCAAAATCTTGCTATCCAAATTTTGAATTTTTTGTAACTTTGAAAACTTTTGAGATCAGATTTACGGAGAAAGTACCGCATGAATTCAAAGCACAACGTGTAAAGGTCAAGAAAACTGATAATGTAGAAACACGATTCATGTCATTGCGAAACATTTTTTAACGAAATTTTTTTATCGGATTTTTGAAATAACACGATTTTTTCACTTGCGGTTTTGATTTACGTTTAAAAAGATCGTCGTAAAAAAACCTTTGTGTATCGATCTTAAGTTAAATAGATAATCCTGAGTAGTAAAATAAATAAGTAAAGGAGTTTGAAAAGTAATTCAAGAAATTACATGAGTAATGTAAAAAAAGGAGTTGTTTTATTGGCATACTGTTTTATCGAAGACTAAGACGTCACTGTAGAGCTCTTTCGAGGGACCACTTCTAGTACTGCATTTGGTCCCTCGGTACCCAAGTTTGACATTTTAGTGATTCCCCCATTTTTGATCTACCTTGCGATGAATTTGCACCAGTGGTAGTCGATGGCAACGACGACTAATTGTTTGAATCAAAATAGTTTGTTTGTTTTGCTTGTAGAAAATTCAATATAAAATATTCTGTAGTATCAAATGAATTTACTAAACAATTCTGTCGGAACAATATTACAACTATTAATAGGAAAGAGTTAATGTTTATTTCTCATGTAAAATAATGCTCGCTCTCTAGTTTTTACCAAATATTTGGATGGTATATTCCGTGTATAGTAGAAAATCGAAAATTTGTTTTCAATAAAAAGAAATATCTGCAGTTATCAGACGTCGCAAATCATTTCTGATTAGTGCGCATGATAGTACATCCATGCGTGCATGATGCGCGCTACTAATGAAATATTTCAAATTGTCGCGACTCGCGTCGCAGCGCGAGTGCTCAATCGCGCGGTCCGGTTTGGTGGCGGCCCGACAATATTAAAATAGCAGTACTTTGAAATAAAATAGTCCATCGTATTATATTTAAAAGAGGAATGGCATAGTCTGTCTTAGAAAAAACTTCAATTACAAGACATCTATGTATGTGCTGAGCTTCCATTATTTGTTCGGTTTATGACTGACTGACTGTAGAAGCTGACTGTGGGAAGGGAAATACATCGGAATAATCACAATACAACACCCGCCCGCAGTGACCTAGCGAGCAACATAGCTTGGATCGTCTGCTACTATTGTGTATCACATGGAGAGCCCAGCCTTGATAACAGTCTATTAAGACTACAACTGGTCAACACTCGAAAAAAAATACAAGACTCAGTTTCACAGTTATCATTGATTGGATTGGGAAAAGTCTGATATCTATCCTTACCTATCCAGAGAAAAAGAGGCATTTCATGCCAAATCTTCATCAATAGTTATGAACGAAAATTTGTGGATTTTCAACGACTGGGCAGAATAGACTCCTTTTAGAATAAACTTGCAGCGAGCACTCAATCCAAAATGCTTTTATTTTCGTCGTCTGGTAATAATTATATGATTACTGATTCGTTTCCTCCTTTGTACTCTGAAATAATAAATAAGTTATTCAGTTTTAAGTACCAAGAAAGCCATTTTTTAAAACCAATCCTATTTTTAACGGTGCTTTATGTTTTGACTTTCCAATCATTTACCAAATCGCCTTGGCAACTATGATGAAGTAATAGTTGCTTAGTTTTTTTTTTATAGAGCAAGGTGATTTCAGATGGGGGTATGATAATTTCTTTGCTAGTACTGCATGAGCGCAAAAAAACTGGGCAGTTGTATAGGACATGAACGTCTTAATTAGTCTTTGGTTTTATTCAACAAATTACATGGTTCTTCTAAATGAGCTCAGATTTTTTTGAACTTTTATACATTTTTCGAAGTTCCTTAACTTACTGTAGAATACACAAACAGGATATCTTCCATTTTATGAAAAATAATAATAAACAGTGTGACTGCTTTCATTTCTAAAGTTCAAATAAATACTGATAATGGGAAAACCGGTGTTAAAATTCGACGAAAAAAAATTTCATCATCTGAAAAAAAATCCCAAAAAGAGATCCTAAGATCCCTAAGAGAAAAAAATCGATTTTTTTTCAATTTTTTTTAAATGACTTCAGATCTCGACGTTTTTTGCATTTTAAGTCATTTGGCATCAAAAACAAAAATTCGATTTTCGACTTTTCCTTTGTTCCCCCCTTGAAAAAATTTTCATGGGTAAAAATTTCAAAACTGTTTAGGCACCCCTAAATCATGTCCGATTAAGCTCAAATTTTGCATGGGGTCATATTTTGGGGTAATGAAACATATGAGCAATGTCGTTTTTTTTTTAATTCGATGACAATTTTTTTCCCATACATTCCATTGGCACCCCATTGCAGAAGAAATCTCTCCTATATTTCCGAAGGAATCTCCAGAATTCCCGAAATAATCCGTCAAAGAATTTCCAAAAGAACCTCTCTAGAATTCGCGAAAGAAACCTACCAGAATTTGCGAAAGAATCCCTCCCGAATTCCGGAAGGACTTACGGTAAAATGAATCGTTCCGCCGCACATGAGCAGTCTTTTGCGAAGCGATTTGAGTTTGTTGATATAATGGCGGGTCTGGAACTGGTGGCGAACTTTCCCCTGAACAATCAGGATCAGTTGACAGTGTTTACGCAGATATGTACCTCGCGACTCGCGCCACACTGTCCCTACTCCCCGAAATGGTACTTTTCGGTAATACCGGGGGACATGGGGACATCTATTCCGCCAAAAAAAAAGCCTTTTCCGTGAAGATCGAAGCTCCACCGCTCCGCAACTACGATATGAACGAACTGCTTGACTCGACTGATATGACTAAAAAATAAATAGGAAAATCTCTGATGTTTATTATTCATCCTCATCTATCCTCGTCATCTCCACGCATCCTTTCGACACAATGAAAAAAATATCGCAGCGAATCGAAGCAAAAGTAATCTAACGAAAATACACTGATTACACATTTTTTCGGCCTACATCAACAACATTCTTTAAGGGAGTTGATTACTGGGGAATGGGGATACTTCTAATGCCTTGAGTATCTTTGAACACTTTTAAGATAAATAACTTCTCAGAATCCTAATCCGTTCTGAACAATCTTTTCACCATAATTACAACAGATTTGACAATGTATCGATTGTCTCATGTACACCCAGGTTTTTTTTTTACACGGTTTGGTTTTAGTCGTTTAAGACCTTCAGCGTCAATGAAACAATGAGTTAACCCCACGAAAAAATTCACAAAAAATCAAAGAAAATTCAGGGGGTATTTCAAAAGCTGTAAAAGTTTAGGTTAACCGAGAAATTAATGAATTCCAACCGCGTAAAAAAAAACCTGGGTGTAATCAATATTTTCATGAATATTATCACTCTTAGGGTCACTGATTTAAAACGCAAAATCTGTTGTGGAATTCATTTTGCCTAAATCTTATCGCTGGGGATCTCCAGTTACCCTTGCGTGCAAAGACGAGGATTTCCAATCTAAAGATGGCGAGCTCGATTCTCGGTCTAATGTTATATGTTTTCCGGTGGGAAATAATCTCGACTTATTTAAGCATAGAAAAGCATTAAATCAAAAACTGTGGTAATGCTAATAGATTAATTATAATAGAGAATAGAGTTAAGAAGCAGTACAATCTCCAATTGGAATGTAGAATCATTGAAAAAAGAAGAAGGAGAAGTCTTATCGCCGACAGATTTACTACATTAATATAATAGGATAATACTTATTCTTTATCACACGCCGCCAATGTTGATGTCTACCACGAATCGAAAAACCATGAACCCCGCTTTGTATCGCTTATTTTAATTATCTTATCTGTACGAAACTGTGACCACACGGCTGCACAGACATATCTAATCTCGATTTGTTGTGTACCACACCCGCGTGACCAGGTCTCAGTTCCACCCATCGCAATGCTGCAAGTGGACTTGTTCTCGGCTGCGGCCCTCCTTGCCGTAGTTATCCTCCTCTACCACTATATTGCCAAAAAGTACGAATACTTCCTCACAAAGCCGGTGCCATGCGTCAAGCCAACCTTTCTGGTGGGAAGCAGCGGGCCGACCATAATGCGCACGGTGGACATGGCGACGCACTTCAAGAAGCTGTACGACACCTTTCCGAATGCCTCGTAAGTTCTTGCGACTGTCTAATCTCCAAATGTCCGCACTAAAACCAACTTTCTCCATATTTCTCAGGGTGATGGGTTTCTACGACCTGACGGCGCCACTGTACCTGTTGCGTGACCCGGAGATGATCAAGAAGCTGGCCGTAAAAGACTTCGATCACTTTTCGGATCATTCACCGCTGACTCCAGCGCACGAAGCCAGCAAAGACGAGAACTTGGACCCGGACACCCTATTTGCGAATTCACTATTCGCGCTGCGTGGGCAAAAGTGGCGCGACATGCGAGCGACACTGAGCCCGGCGTTCACCGGTAGCAAGATGCGACACATGTTCGAGTTGGTAGCCGAGTGCGGGAAGTCGATGGTGGAGTTCTTCCGGGCGGAAGGAACCGCAGGGCGGTCCTTGGAGTTCGAGATGAAGGAGACGTTCTCGAAGTTTGGAACCGACGTTATCGCGACGGTGGCATTCGGCATCAAGGTGGACTCCCTGCGCGAGCCGGAGAATGAGTTCTACGTGAAGGGAAAGGAGATGCTGGATTTTAAATCTTTGGTGACGTTCGCTAAGTTTCTATTGCTTCGGTTTACACCCTGGCTGATGCGTTGGCTAAAAACGGACATTTTGAATGGTAAATCAGTCCTATTTTTCAAACAAATGATCGTGGATAACATGAAGCAACGTGAAGTACACGGCATCTTGCGGAATGACATGATCCAGATTCTGATGGATGTTCGAAAAGGCACCCTGAAACACCAGAAGGAAGAGAAAGATACCAAAGATGCGGGTTTTGCGACGGTGGAGGAGTCTCAAGTGGGAAAATCGACGCACTCGAGAGTGTGGACAGAAAACGAGTTGATCGCTCAGTGTTTTTTATTCTTCCTGGCTGGGTTCGACACCGTATCCACCTGCATGACCTTCCTAAGCTCACGATCAATCCAGATATTCAGAAGCGTCTTTTCGAAGAAGTGGCGGAAACGGATAAATCACTCAATGGAAAGCCACTCAATTACGAAGTTTTGCAGCAGATGGAATACATGGATATGGTCGTGTCGGAAGCGCTGCGAAAGTGGCCTCCGGGAGTAATCTCCGATCGGTATTGCAACAAAGACTACCTCTACGACGACGGACGAGGAACGCGGTTTGTGATCGAAAAAGGACAAGCGGTAATGATACCATCGTATTGCATTCATCGTGATCCGCGATACTACGAGGATCCAGATCGATTCGATCCGGAGCGATTCAACGAAACGAATCGTGCGCAGATAAATACGGGCGCTTACATACCGTTCGGTGTTGGACCTCGGAACTGTATCGGATCACGGTTGGCTCTGATGGAAGTGAAGTGCATCGTATATTATCTGTTGAAGGAGTTTGAGTTGGTTAAAACGGAGAAAACGCAAATACCGGTACGGATTGCCCGCGATTCATTCGCCTTGCATCCGGAGAAAGGAGTCTGGGTCGAGCTGAAGCCGAGGAATTCCACAGACTCTTAAGATAATAACTATTTGCACATACAACTAAGAATATTTCATCATTATTGAAGACACATGCTTATCTTATCACTGTCTGGAGATTATTTGTTCGCATATAAATAAATTGTAAGCCATCGAAGCGCTATAGTTAGTTCCGAGCTGTTAGTAAACGATACTCGAGTGGACATGGAAGTGGACCTCTTCTCAAGTGTCGCCATTGGCTTCATAATTCTTCTGATTTATCACTATGTCAGTCAGAAGTATCAATACTTCTTCTCCAAACCGATTCCGTGCCTGAAGCCGAGCTTCCTCGTGGGCAACATCGGCGCAACCATATTCCGAACCAAAGATGCCCGCACCCACATCTACGATATGTACAACACTTTCCCCGAGTCCAAGTTAGTTGCCGGCGAATCGAATTATTCTGCAACCCTATTCTAACCTCTCAAATCGCTTCCAGGGTTATCGGATTCTACGAGTTAATGAAACCAATTTTCATGCTGCGCGATCCAGAAGTGATCAAACAGATCTGCGTGAAAGACTTCGACCACTTCATGGACCGTTCGCTCCCGTCAGCTGAAGATCGCAACGAACACGAACAACAAGTGGAGGGTCTATTCGCGAACTCGATCGTGGCGTTCCGGGGCCAGAAGTGGAAGGATATGCGATCCACGTTGAGCCCGGCCTTTACCGGTAGCAAGATACGGCACATGTTTGATCTGATTTCCGAGTGCAGCCAATCCATGGTGGAGCACTTTCGATCGGAAGCGAGCGCAGGCAAGCGACTGGAGTACGAACTAAAGGAAGTGTTTTCAAGGTTTTGTAATGATGTGATCGCGACCGTTGCTTTCGGAATCAAGGTGGACTCGCTGCGTGATCCCGAAACAGAGTTCTACGTCAAGGGGAAGGAGTTGCTCGATTTCCAATCGGTGATAATCATTGTAAAGTTTTTGCTGTTCCAAGCAGTGCCTTGGTTAATGCGAAAGTTGAACGTAGACTTTGCATCTGCAGATCTGTCGAATTACTTCAAGGGAATCATTAAGGACAACATGAAACAACGTGAGGTTCACGGGATCGTGCGGAACGACATGATTCAAATTCTGATGGAGGTTCGTAAGGGTACTCTGAAGCACACTAATGACGATCAGGGCACGAAAACTACAGGATTTGCAACGGTTGAAGAATCCCAGTTCGGAAAGTCTGCGCACTCCAGGGTCTGGACGGAAAGTGAGTTGTTATCGCAGTGTTTTATTTTCTTCATAGCCGGACTGGACACCGTGTCGTCCTGTTTGACGTTTTTGACTTACGAACTGACGCTCAACCCGGATATTCAGCAGCGATTGTACGAAGAAATAACGGAAACGGAAGAAGGCCTTGCAGGGAAATCGCTCAACTACGAAACATTGATTAACATGAAGTACTTGGACATGGTTGTGTCGGAAACTCTTCGCAAGTGGCCTCCGACTATTGATACGGATCGGTACACGACCCGGGATTACTTGTTGGACGACGGCGCCGGTTTAAAGGTACACATTGAAAAAGGTCGATCCATCTACATTCCGATCGTGGCTATCCACAACGACCCGAAATACTTCCCGAACCCGGAGCAGTTCGATCCGGAGCGTTTCAGTGAGGAGAACCGCGCGAAGATCGTTCCCGGGACTTTTATGCCGTTTGGGGCCGGGCCAAGAAACTGCATTGGATCCCGTTTGGCACTGATGGAGGTTAAGATGGCGGTGTATTATTTGCTGAAAGGGTTCAGCCTGGAACGGACGGAGAAGACCGATGATCCGATACTGTTGACCAAGAAGGCGATTGATTTGCGGACGGAGAATGGCGCTTGGGTGGAGTTCAGACCGCGGCGAGTTTAGTTTGTTGTATTTTAAATTATATTTGATAGTTAACATACCTTAAGAAGTATTTCTGTGCCAAAATTATGTTTACCTGAAAAAGAAAAAAAAAGTAAAGTATAAATTTTAAGATGTTTGAATAAAGTATCAATGTTATCAATGTAATTTTTTAACGCTCTGATTTTTTTTCATTCGAAAAATTAATCCCATTTTCCATCTGTATATGTAAAAATGAATTGGTTTGTGTTCGTATCCGCATAACACGTAAACGACTGCAAGTATTTTCTTCATTCCTTCAATAAATCTGTTTGTTATTATCTCTGACGGGTTTATGGGATATTTGCTTTTGTAAAAATCACGAGTGAAATTGAGAAAATTGTGAATTTAGGTTTTCACAATTTTCTCAATTTCAGGGATTAGGATTCGTACGAAAATTTTGCATGGGCTGTTCAGAACGCGCACTCTCGCCTACTATGCGGGACAATGTCTGCCGGGTCTACTAGTTGTTGATAAAAATGACGGTTAGCATGACAATGCTATTGTTTTGCTCATAAAAAAAATCTACCCCTCCTCTCCTAAGAAAAACATACCTTCAGAAAAAAAAGCTGCTTTCTCATTTTTAAAAATTTGGCTGTTACGTGGTGCATTCTGGTAGTGAATGATTCGATACGGTGAGATAAGAGTTTTGGAAAATGATCACAAAAGTTGTCATTTTGTTGCAAGGCACAATATATTATTTGAAGGTTAAATGTCGATGTATTCATTTTTCATTGAGCACGCGTTCGTATAATAAAGTAAATAATAAAATCAAATCGTATCAGTTTGGACTGTTAAGAGACGTTTTTAGAGCATTTGGATGTTCGGGAACGGAAAAGTGTTCGAGAAACTTACGGGAAAATCGACCGTACCAAAACACTGCGCAACTGGTTTCCATTGAATTTATCTTTGCAAAATCATGAAGTGATTAGCGTGTTTGGAACATGACGTTTGATGTGCCTACTTAAAAAGTGGCCTCTGGAGGTAGCGGCTAAACCACCTAATCACTTTGCAAATGCCTTACCATGAAGCTCTGGCCATCCGGAAGATGCTCCCTGACAAAGGTTAATAACGTCAACCACCCGGATTAGCAGCTGAAATACCCCAAACCTTAATAATCCCAGCCCCGTCCATCCTGAAATTACGCAATGTAACCTTGAGGAGTCGCCACGAGTATCTTGCTCTATGTCACTTTCCCCTTACTAACTGTTGATAATATTTGATATAGTTTGTAAATATCATAAAAAGTCTCGGCTCCGTTAAGTGTTATACTCGCTTGAGCCTCTCAAATAAACGAATTTGGAAAAAAAATGCCATATACTGATTTTGTCTTGAAAAATCATGAAGTTTATTGTTTACCTTTCTCGTACACTAAGTTCGAGTGAAGGCTATATCTCGCTTAACATGTGAAATCCATCAATAACGTAAACATTGAGAAAATGGTGTTCGAAAAAAATGCATCACAATTTCAATTCCCCATTGCGCAGGTTTATGATATTTCGAGCAGCAAAAACTTCTATAAGCACATAAACAACACTGTTTATTCCTTCATAACCTTAATTGCAGCAAGTTGCATTCTATGGCCAACCCTGTTCTATTGTTTTCTATTGAAAATTAGTCTGATCAAACTATGAGATCAAAGTTATGACCAAAATACGCAAAAAAATGTAAAAAAGTCTCACCAATTTTTAAATAACTTACCATTAACCGATTAGCTTGCAGCAAGTTGCAGTCGACGGGGAATCCTGTCCCATTGTTTGCTATTGAAAATTGGCCAGATCGTACAATAATGGGATCAGAAGTTATGGCTAAAACATTATTTTTAATGCGCAAAACACACTAAAAACAATCATTCATATTTTTAGTATTTTTTTTTTGCTCGAGGAAGGCACCAGCACTGCTAGGTGGATTATTATATGTAATACTTTAGTCGGATGATTTTATTTCATATTGAAAAGTTCATCACCCGAAGTTTAGTATTCCGCAGTGTGGGTTTCAGTTCCTTCAAAACAAAGCCAGGTTTTTAATGGAGTCTTATCTTAGTATGCCGCAATGTGGGTTTCAGTTTCTTTAAAACAGTGTCTACTTTCTTTGGTGTAGCCAGTTGGAGGAAACTTCCGGAAATGGTAAATTGGCACAATCGCTTTGCAAATGTCTTTGATTGAATTTGTTTTGTGGAATTTATTATGACGCTATGTGAGTTTAAAACCCATTCAAAAGATGGCCACTTCCTTGGAGCTGCCAGGTTCTTGCGGATATATCGCAAGGTATTTAAAATCCACTTCTCTGAAGGATCTAAATTCTTGGAGAACTTCCAGCCAATGCAGCCAATTGTTTTGCAAGTATCTTCTACAGAACTACTGAACTTTGATATATTGCAAGGGTGGTTTCAGATCCTTTCAAAAGTGGCCACTCTCCGGGGTTAGGGTGACCATATGGTATCCTAAAGGAGGACATGTCCTCCTTTTTCATTAAAAACCAGATGTCCTCCTTTTGCGCTAAAATGTCCTCTTTTTTGGGAATTTTCGAAAACAGTTGCATGATTAACTATTGCTGAAGAAATTCTAGTTTAACAAAAAATAATACAACAAATCCATTATGTAACAAAACATTGCACACGTCTGCGTTTCTGGTTTAAGTTCTAAAATATTTCCCTTTAAGTTTTGGAATAAAAATAATGTTATTATGGAAAACGAAATGCGTGGGTAACTGTAATACAAGTGTCAAAAATTTCAGAAGCATCGGAATTGTGAGAAATGGATTAGCAACAAAGGATGCAAATGTTTCTCAAACACCCATCAAGTTGTCTTTTAAACGCATCGAACGGTATGCTTCTTGGATATATGTAAGCCAAAGAGCAGCCGCCTTGCCGTGCCTAGAATGGAATAGAAAGACCTAAAACTAATCTTTACAGTTTCGATTTTCTTTAGTCTAAATCTAAACATTTTATAATTTGTTCAATTGAGAACTTTGTGGTCATACAGTTAACGGTATCATTCTAATTCATATGCCCTAATTTGTGATTCCGAATAACATTCAAGAAAATAAAAATTGCTGGGCAACTAAGCATCTTGTATTCAGTCCTTATAGAACCTAATGTTCGGTCAGTTACCTATTTTTGCAATTAAGTAGTCAGAATTGTAAACAATCATTCTTGATAGAATTCTGTGGAATATCGTTGGAATCCATTGAAAAGATGTTGTTGGTAGTTTAGGTACTATACTTAGTACTATAATTAGAAAGTGCTTTATGAAGACTGTAATGAGAGTCGGAAACGTTCCATCTGAAGTTAATAAAGTGATCTGTTATGTTAATATAAGAAGATGTTGTATTTGCATCGAATTACATAAACTTCTTCTAACAGACTTTAGCAAAAATCTAACAAATATAATACCGTTTTGACTCAAATTCCAACTTTGACTCATATTCTGAATACTCGCTTTTAAATGGTCATTTTGACTTTTTTCGTGTAATTTTCTCCACAGGAGCTTGAATTCGTTTGTAATCTTGACCCTCAGTGCGGAAAACCAATGAAAGTTTTAGTTTTAGGGCGCTAAAACGCCAGTGTTCGGAATATGAGTCATGTTCGGGATTTGAGCCAAAACGGTATTCTTAATCATATTAAAAACTGACAAACGATCGATATTTTTTATGTCCTACTTTTTCAACCAAATGTCCTCCTTTTTCACTCAATTCGGTTGAAGTGTCCTCCTTTGGTAAATTTCATATGGTCACCCTATCCGGGGTACAATACAATACATCTGAGGTTTCCAGTCATGTACAAAAAATCAAATGATTTAACAGGAATGCGACCGAATGGAATAAAGGTGCCGTCCAAATTGTTCGTCGTCCTTTACATATTTGTTATTTTGATTGTCTTGCAGAATCATGATGTTTGTTTTGCTAAATTCCTGTTCAATAGTTTGTTGTTAGTCGCAGCCCTGTCGTCGTAAAATATGAGCTACTTAGTCGCCTATTTTTAAGGGGGCGCTGATACAATGAGGCGGTTAATAGGGCGCATATTCGAAAATTACGGATGTCCGTGGGATTGGGGATTGAAAGTTTGATTAGTGGAACTGCAAATCTTTCAACTTCATCGGCAGCACACGGATGCTCGCGGATGTGTTGGAAGGAATCAATGGTGTGAAAGTTTAGAGGTATAATCATACCATCTACTAGAGATGGCTCGACGAAGAGTGCAGACAGATTCGGGAGAAGAAGGACGCATCGGAGGCGGTCGCGCTGTAGCAAAAATCCAGGAAGAACGTAGAACGCTATAGGCGGTAACGGAGACAATAGACCCATCTCTTCCAAGAGAAGAAGGTCGCCTGGAAGAAGTCAAATGCGAGGAGATGGTGCTGTTTCTAAAAACACACCAGTTCTTTCAGAAGCTCACCATATCCCGCAAAGGCTCTATGATGCGGCGAGTTGTGCAGGAATAAGTATGAGAGCATCTTGGCGTATGAAAGGTGGAAGCAACACCTCCAGGAAAATTTAATTGGCGCTGAGATCACAAGCAGTGAGGGTCAATGCAGCGGAAAAGACGACTACATCAGTTAAGTGGACGATGGAAACCTACCAGCCCACACCTAAAGCACAATACAGCAGCTGGTAAGGATAATATCGGAACTGAACTCATCAAGATGAAAGCTGTCCACTTATTTGCAGAGACTAATAGTCTGAATCTAGAATTAAGAACAGTTTCCCTAGGAGTAGAAGGAAGGGGTTAGAACTATCAAGCAATCATGATCTTAAATGCTGCCTATGAAGTGATATCCCAAATCATCTTTCGGCATCTGACACCAATAGTGAATGAGTTCGTAAGAAGTTATCAAGCCGGCTCTTCGAAAATATTGTTAATGGTTATAACCATTTAAATCACTAACATTAAACGTATTTTCTATTTGCTGTTTTAAAATAAAACTGCGCTTGAACACGCGTGCTTAGGGCCAAGAGTGGCGGTGTGCAAAAGAACGGTGTGTAGCGGCAAAAAATGAACCACGAGTTCGCCTAACTTAACGGCGCACCCAGTATCCAGAAGATAGCAAAAGCTGAAAGAATACGATGGACAGGGGTTGTTGCAAGAATGCCGGACAGCAACCTTGCAAAGATGGCGAAGACCTTCAATACGACAGGCGGATTGTCGCCCGTCGATCGGGCTTACGTGCCCGACTTACCACCATCGTCCGATTTGCGCAGTGTGAACAATGAATGGTTCTCCCAACAACTGATGTAATCTGTGGTTCTTTTTCCTTTTACACATACAGTGTTCATTTTGCAACCCACGGGCTTATAGTATGCTTATAGTACTGTCAGCCAGTGGGGGTTAGAATGGGCAATCACGCAGAAAGGCACCATAACCTCTAGGTGAATAATTCTGGGTTTTCAACATTCATTATCGGAATCTGGGAAACTGAATAGCTACCGGAGGAGTGGAAGGAACGGGTCATTGCGTCGAAGACAAAGTACATGCAAGTGGGGGGAACTGAGCGTGACGAGGTGGTCGATGAATTCGTCTACCTTGGATCCTTGCTAACGGCTGGTAATAAAGTTAGTCGTTGAATGCGAAGGCGCATCATCTGTGGGCATAGTACGGGCTCCAGAAGAAACTGCACTTCTCTACGGACATGGAACTTGGACCATGCATGCTTGAGGAGGACTTGCAAGCACTCGGAGTATTTGAGAGACGGGTGCTTTGGACCATCTTTGGAGGTATGCAAGAGCCCGATGTGTGGAGGCAATGGATGAACCACGAACTCGTCCAGCTCTACGGCAAACGATGGGTATCATCGGCATGGCATGTTTCAATAATACCGGATAGCAACCCTGCAAATATGATGTTCGCTTTCTATACTACTGATACAAGAAGGCGCAGCGAGCGAGGTAGAATACATTCGAGGATGGAGAGATTTGGCTTCAAAACGTGACTGTTGCGTCAAATTGTTGATTCAGTGTTATCTGTTTAGAGTTAAAGCTAAATATGTACAAGAATGAATATCCCGCAGAACAATCTTCAAATTCAATTTTAACCTTGGAATTGCTTTGAACATTATCCTATGAACGGTTATTAATTACGAAAAAAAAAGTTTTACAAAATATTTTGAGTTTTTAGTGGAATGTCTTTATTTGTCATAAGATGAGTTCATCTTCTTCTTCATTGGCATTACACGGGACATTGCTGCCTTGCAGCTTGGTGTTCATTAAGCATTTTAACAGTTATTAACTGCGAAAGCCAAGCTACCATTTTTGCACCATTTTTGATGATACACGATGATACTTTTATTCCCAGGGAAGTCGAGACAATTTCCAACCCGAAAACTTCCTAGACCGGACCGGGAATACGAACCCAGCCACCCTCAGCATGAAGAAAATTTGAAAATAAGCTTTCAATATTTTTGCTGCCCACTGCATTGATAAGGTTTCAAAAACTTTCAAATGAAGTGAATACACAGGATTCTGTTTTTACACGACTTTTTTTTTCGCTCGTATTTTTGATTGCGTGACTTCAATTTGCCACAAAAATCTTTGAAACATGTTTCAAAAAATCCTAAATAATTCAAAAAAAATCACATGGTAATTAATATGCGTTAAACATTTAGGATGGGTGCAAAATTGAGAAAATGTAAATCGTGTAAAAACAGAATCCAGTGTAATTTATATTTAATACGTCTATTATTGACAATGGCGACTCTACCACAGGCGCTGTCAAGACAATCATTCTATAGATAACATAAGGATCTCTTCTAATGGAGTGTCCTAAAAACGTTATAAAGGTAGTGTGTACATTATGAACTGTTAGAAAGTTGAATAATTCATCATCCTTACCCATTAAAGAGCGGGCATTTCTGTCAAACACCATTAAAAAACAGATTAATCCGCCTAGCGGCGATGATGCCTTTGTCGTGCATCGTAAAATGTAATGAAAAAATCATCAGTTTTTATCCAAATAAGCTAAAATTTTCAGAGGGCACGGAAAATATGAGACAGAATCGATTGATCATGGTGAAGCAAAATCAATTTTAGAAACACTTCATACAGATATAGAAGAAGATAGATTTTTGGTATAGATTAACTTGAACCTGTTACTAATACAGCTATTACCTGTACATCGACCCTATTGATTTTAAAATACGTTTCTTTATTTTGGTTAAATCCGCCCCCGAACACACGCTACGCAGCTATCGCCTTGATTCTATCACTGGATCATTGCATTCTAGGTTAAAATAACGCGTCGGTACCATCGCGATAAATAGTCGCAGTCGTCCAGCGATAGTGACAGTGCGTTGTGTTTGGGGAAATTATAAGCACGTCAGGTAATCACTGATGATTGTAATTAACCAAATGGTTGATTAGAAAAAAGAAAAAGTAGAATAACGGAAAAATTTCAACAGCGAGATAAGGTATGCAATTCTTTAAATAATTTTAAAGATTTCAAAATGATCTTAAGCGTGCAAACTCAAGTCCTACTGCTCGAAGTTTTCGTGCGGTTCGTGTGACCGTTACTCTCGGCAGCCGATAAATCGAATGAAAAACAGTTCAAGTTATTCGTCGCTAGGGCTTATTGTTTACCCAGTCAGTTATCGAAATCTATTTGTGCCGTGCGGTTCGCGTTGTTGTATTTCGTGATAGTTTTGAAGAAAAAACAAAAACAACAGTTTCATCAGCAGAATATTGACGTTTTTTTTTGTACAGTAGTTTTTTATGTAATTTAACACGCAAGTGACGGTCGTTTCGGTCGTGTGGTGGGCTTTTTTTTAGTGAATTGGGGCTTTTTGAGTTTTGAAGTGCACATCGTTTTGCTGCGGAGTAAATGAATGCGAATATATGAATTTCGCAGAGTGGAAGTGATATATTATGTGTATGAAAAAAAAATGGGGAATTTGTTTTGCAAAATTGAAATATCTGCAGTTATGAGACGTCGCAACTCATTAAAATTAGTGCACATGATAGTGAATCCATGCGTGTACTACTATTGACTATTTGAATTGTCGCGACTCGCGTTGCAGCGCGAGTGCTCAATTCGGCGTCTGGTTTGGCCCGATAATATGATCAGTAACGTCGGTTTTAAAGTAAAGTGTTTTTTTTTGCAATTCCTGATCATAATTTGATTTACAGTTCGTCTTTGAGTGATAAAACGGCCTACTTTCCCATACTAACGAAATGGGCGCTTTAATGAGCATTATGCAACTCAAATGGGTTGCATAATATTCATTATAACACTTATTTGGATGCTATAGCGAACATCAGAACAGTAGTTACATGACTACATTTTGCTGAATGAGCTTAGGTAAGTGTTCAAATAGTGTATTCTCAGCGTCGCGTAATAAATGAAATAGTTTGATGGACATGACATCAAAAATTTCCAAAAGCAAGTACATTTATCGCTTCACGGTTTATCAAATTTTGCAATGTGGCACGGCAACATAGAATCTCTGCAGCAACATAATTTATTGGCAAGAATGTTCATGTGGAGTAAATTCTGGAAGGAATTAGACAAGTACAAGTATAATTTTGGTACAGATTTGTCATATTAAAGTCCATTTTTCGTCATTGAAAAAAAAAAGCGTGTGCAGCTCGTTGCAAAACTCGATTTTTTCAGCACTCGTAGTATTTATCCAACTCGGCAAGCCTCGTTAGATAAACGTACGACTCGTGCTGTAAAAATCATCTTTTTGCAACCTCCACAAACTACTATTTTCGTCATTGCAAAAAATAGCGTGTGTAACTTGTTGCAAATCTCGAATTTTTCAGCAGTCATAGTACTTATCCAATCGTGCAGAAAAAATCATCTTGTTGCAAACATCTATTGTGAAGAATAATTAGAATTATAATGAAGTTAGCAACTAAAAATATGTTGAAGATAAGAAAAACGTTATCTAATTGTTGAACTGTAGAAAACTCAATATTGTCCCGTGAACCATTTTTTTTACTTCGTACAAGTAGGTAGAGTTGTTGTGCCCTACCACCTTCTTTTTATTTCTTTCTATACACAACTATAGTTATAAGCAAAACCCTTCACTCGGCTTTGTACATATGTAGTTTATTGAACAGCCGGAAATTTTCAATACATTTTTTAAGCTTTCAATTGAGAATGAGAAACTGCAGATATCCAATTAGTTTTTTGTGACAACAAAAATAAAAAACTTTATTAAGTAAGTTTAAGGCAGGTTTTTTTTCGCCTGCGTTTCTATTTTCATCATAGTCTTGAAATCCAATAAAAGAAACACTGATTTTTCTCCAGATACAGGCAATTTACCCAACTTGGGAAGTTGTCTGTAAAGATGCCTAAACAACGCATCAATTAGTTTGACAGATAAAACTTCGGAAAAAAAATCGGTTCAAAATTCCCGACTTCCGAATTGAATAGAATAGTACTAACTCAGCTCATCTTATATTCTTCTTCTATGTCTCTAGATTCTAACTTTAACTTGGCATGATATTCAACTTGGTGTTCTATTAGCATTTCGACAGCATTTGCATCTTGGGGAGCAAAAATTGTTTTATTTGTAGCAATCGTCAGAGCAAAACTCAAACTTAAATATACAACCCAACGAATATTCGCATATACATTAGTGTCGCCAAGCGGATGAGTTCCGGTTATTCCGATCTGCTACAGTTTCGTATTGACCTCTTGAACAAATTTGTGGAAGACTGCAACTTTCTAAATATTACGGATTCCAAAATATCATGCTTATATCACCATGAACATCGAGCTGTTGGGCACCAACCACGCAATTTGTTTGAAAACCACGACATTTTGAGGTCCCGAGACGCCCCGATAGGTCCTACCGGAGGTCCCAACGTGTCAGAAAAATCTTAAAGGACGGGAAACTTTGTGAGTCCCAAAATTGTTCAAATCGGTTCACTGACGGCTGAGATATAGCGATTTGAAAATAGCGTTCCGTTTTTCGAGGCTTGGTCGTTCGTGTAAGTAAAACCTATCTCCGTCGGAGGAGTGTTAACCCTTATCCTCCCTTGATACTTTTTAGGCACTAAAAAATGACTTCAAAAAATCATAACTCCGTTGATTCTCAACCGATTTTGATGATTCACCTACCAAACGAACCGGTTAGGTCTCTAGTTTTCAAAACTGAGAAGAGAATCGGCATTGGCCTCATGGTTCCGGAATAATTCCGGGGTCGAGTGGGGTACCTTTTTTTCTCAAATCAAATGACCATGCTAAAACTCTGGAAACTAATTTTTTGATATGTCCCACTTCATGAAATCACGAGACATGTTCATTAGTGCCTGTTCCAAGGTTCCCTGGTGGGTTTGGACAGGTTCTGCGGCATTCCGGGGACCTGGTTCCCCCGGGACATGGCCACTTTTCGATTTGATCCGAAACCCATCTTGCGATGTCTCAAACTTCATGATTTTGCAAAACAAGCTCAATAGAGTCTAATTTGAGGTACCTAAGTGGTTCTGGTCAGGTTCCGTGGCATTCCGGGGACCTGGTTCCCCCGGGGAAGTGGCCACTTTTCGATTTGATCCAAAACCCATCTTGCGACGTCTCAAACTACATGACATCGCGTAATGAGCTCAATAGAGTCTAATTTGGGGTAGCTGAGTGGTTCTGGTCAGGTTCCGTGGCCTTCCGGGTACCTGGTTCCCCGGGAAGTGGCCACTTTTGATTTGATCTGAAACCCTTCTTGCGACGTCTCAAACTTCATGATTTCGGAAACAAGCTCTAAAGAGTCTAATTTGAGGTAACTGAGTGGTTCTGGTCAGGTTCCGTGGTATTCCGGGACCTGGTTCCCCCGAGGAAGTGGCCACTTTTCGATTTGATCCAAAACCCATCTTGCGACGTCTCAAACTTCATGATTTCGTGAAACGAGCTCAATAGAGTCTAATTTGAGGTACCTGAGTGGTTCTGGTCAGGTTCCGTGGCATTCCGGGGACCTGGTTCCCTCGGGGAAGTGGCTGATTTTTTATTTGATCTGAAACCCATCTTGCGACGTTTCAAACTTCTTGATTTTGCGAAACGAGCTCAACAGAGTCTAATTTGAGGTACCTAAGTGCTTCTGGTCAGGTTCCGTGGCATTCCAGTGACCTGATTTCCCCGGGGAAGTGACCACTTTTCGTTCTGATTCGAAACCCATCTTGCGACGTCTCAAACTTCATGATTTCGCGAAACAAGCTCTAAAGAGTCTAATTTGAGGTAACTGAGTGGTTCTGGTCAGATTCCGTGACATTCCGGGGGCCTGGTTCTCCCGGGGAAGTGACCACTTTTCGTTCTGATTCGAAACCCATCTTGCGACGTCTCAAATTTCATAGTTTCATGAAACGATCTCAATAGTGTCTAATTTGAGGTACCTGAGTGGTTCTGGTCAGGTTCCGTGGTATTTCAAGAACCTGGTTCCCTCGGGGAAGTCGCTGATTTTTGGATTTGATCCGAAACCCATCTTGCGACGTTTCAAACTTCATGATTTTGCGAAACGAGCTCAACAGTCTAATTTGAGGTACCTGAGTGGTGCGGGTTAGGTAACGTGGCATCGTGGGTCCATCAAGGAAGTGGTCCTTTTTGATGTGATCTAAAATCCATTGCGACGACTCAAACTTCATGATTTCACGGAACGAGCTCAATTTAAAGGTACTTGAGTGGTGCTAGTCAGGTTCCGTTGCATCCCGGGATCCTAGTTCCCCCGAGAAATGGCAACTTTTTGCGGTTACGACTTCTTGCGACGCCGCAAACCTCATGACGTCGCGAGACCTGGTTCTCACTGGGGTGTGGTCATTTTTTACTGTTTACTGAACTGAACAATATTTTGACGTCTCAAACTTCATGATCTCGCGAAACAAGAAGACGTTTCTCATTATGTCAGTAACCTGGTGTCCTCGGGGATGATTAAATTGCTCTATGTATTCTGAATCCTGAATCATGTAATCTGTAACATGAACAACGAAACATGAAATTCTAAAATGTTGTACATGCTCTCGAGTATTCTGAGAAATTTTGTACTTCTGGATAGTTTCCACCTGACACAAGTGATACGATTCAGGAAG
Organism: Armigeres subalbatus; assembly: GCF_024139115.2. Classification (NCBI taxonomy): domain Eukaryota; kingdom Metazoa; phylum Arthropoda; class Insecta; order Diptera; family Culicidae; genus Armigeres; species Armigeres subalbatus. Next base: position 375,849,407 of record NC_085141.1, on the reverse strand, counting down.
GGTTTAAAAATGCATCAAGAACCTGCCTGGTAAACCACATTCCCTGAACGCCACGGAACATAACATGCACCACTCGAGTACCTTGAAAAAATCTCTATTGAAAATGTCTTGTGAAACCATGAAGTTTGTCTAGAGATGGGTTTCCGATCACTACAAAAAAGCCCACATCTCCAAGAGAACCAGGTTCTCGGAATGTCACGAAACCTGATGAACACCATTCAGATACCTCGAAATAGAATCTATTGAGTTCGTTTCGTGAAATCTTGAAATTTGTGACGACGGAAAATAGGTTTCAGATCACATCAAAAAGGGACCACTTCCCTGGTAGAACCAGATTCCAAGGATGTAACATAACCTGACCAGCACTAATCAGATACCTCAAATTAGACTCTATTGACTGCGTTTCGCGAAATCATGAAGTTTGAGGCATCGCAAGATGGGTTTTGAATCAAATCGAAAAGTAGCCGCTTCCCCAAGGGAACCAGGTTTCCAGAATGCCACTGAATCTTATCAGCACCACTCCAGTACCTCAAATTAGACTTTATTGAGCTCGTTACACAAACTCATGAAGTTTGAGAGGTCGCCAGATGGGTTTCAGATCAAATCAAAAGTGGCCACTTCCCCGGGGGAACCAAGGTCCCCGAAATGCCACGGAATCTGACCAGAACCACTTAGGTACCTCAAATTAGACTCTATTGAGCTTGTTTCGCGAACTCATTAAGTTTGAGACGTCGCAAGAAGGGTTTCAGATCAAATCAAAAAGTGGCCACTTCTCCGGGGGAATTAGGTCCCCGGAATGCCACGGAACCTGACCAGAACCACTCAGGTACTTCAAATTAGACTCTATTGAGCTCGTTTCGCTAAATCATGAAGTTTGAGACGTCGCAGAAGGGTTTCGGATCAAATCAAAAAGCGGCCACTTCCCCGGGGAAACCAGGTCCCCGGAATGCCACGGAACCTGACCAGAACCACTCAGGTACCTCAAATTAGAGCTCGTTTCGCGAAATCATGAAGTTTGAGACGTCGCAAGAAGGGTTTCGGATCAAATCAAAAAGTGGCCAATTCCCCGGGGTAACCAGGTCCCCGGAATGCCACGGAACCTGACCAGAACCACTCAGGTACCTCAAATTAGACTCTATTGAGCTCTTTTCGCGAAATCATGAAGTTTGAAGCGTCGCAAAATGGGTTTCGGATCAAATCAAAAAGTGGCCACTTGCCCGGGGGTACCAGGTCCCCGGAATGCCACGGAATCTGCCCAGAACCACTTAGGTACCTCAAATTAGACTCTATTGAGCTCGTTTCGCGAAATCATGAAGTTTGAGACGTCGCAAAATGGGTTTCGGATCAAATCAAAAAGTGGCCATTTCCCCGGGGGAACCAGGTTCCCGGAATGCCACGGAACCTGACCAGAACCACTCAGGTACCTCAAATTAGACTCTTTCGAGCTCATTTCTCGAAAGAGGCGTCACAAAATGGGTTTCGGATCAAATCGAAAAGTGGCCACTTGCCCGGAGGAAGCAGGTCCCCGGAATGCCACGGAACCTGACCAGAACCACTCAGGTACCTCAAATTAGACTCTGTTGAGCTCGTTTCGCGAAATCATGAAGTTTGAGACGTCGCAAGAAGGGTTTTGGATCAAATCAAAAAGTGGCCATTTCCCCGGGGGAACCAGGTCCCCGGAATGCCACGGAACCTGACCAGAACCACTCAGGTACCTCAGATTAGACTCTATTGAGCCTGTTTCGCGAAATCATGAAGATTGAGACGTCGCAAGCAGGGTTTCGGATCAAATCAAAAAGTGGCTACTTCCCCGGGGGAACCAGGTCCCCGGAATGCCACGGAACCTGACCAGAACCACTCAAGTACCTCAAATTAGACTCTATTGAGCTCGTTTCGCGAAATCATGAAGATTGAGACGTCGCAAGAAGGGTTTCGGATCAAATCAAAAAGTGGCCATTTCCCTGGGGGAACCAGGTCCCCGGAATGCCACGGAACCTGACCAGAATCACTCAGGTACCTCAAATTAGACTCTATTGAGCCTGTTTCGCGAAATCATGAAGTTTGAAGCGTCGCAAAATGGATTTGGAATCAAATCGAAAAGTGGCCACTTGCCCGGAGGAAGCAGGTCCCCGGAATGCCACGGAATCTGCCCAGAACCACTCAGGTACCTCAAATTAGACTCTATTGAGCTCGTTTCGCGAAATCATGAAGTTTGAGACGTCGCAAGAAGGGTTTCGGATCAAATCAAAAAGTGGCCACTTCCCCGGGGAAACCAGGTTCCCGGAATACCACGGAACCTGACCCGAACCACTCAGCTACCTCAAATTAGATTCTATCGAGCTCGTTTCGCGAAATCATGAAGTTTGAGACGTCGCAAGATGAGTTTCGGATCAAATCAAAAAGTGGCCACTTCCCCGGGGGAACCAGGTCCCCGGAATGCCACGGAACCTGACCAGAACCACTCAGGTACCTCAAATTAGACTCTATTGAGCTCGTTTCGCGAAATCATGAAGATTGAGACGTCGCAAGAAGGGTTTCGGATCAAATCGAAAAGTGGCCACTTCCCCGGGGGAACCAGGTCCCCGGAATGCCACGGAACCTGACCCGAACCACTCAGCTACCTCAAATTAGATTCTATCGAGCTCGTTTCGCGAAATCATGAAGTTTGAGACGTCGCAAGCAAGGTTTCGGATCAAATCAAAAAGTGGCCACTTCCCCGGGGGAACCAGGTCCCCGGAATGCCACGGAACCTGACCAGAACCACTTAGGTACCTCAAATTAGACTCTATTGAGCTTGTTGCGCAAAATCATGAAGTTTGAGACATCGCAAGAGGGTTTCGAATCAAATCGAAAAGTGGCCACGTCCCGGGGGAACCAGGTCCCCGGAATGCCGCAGAACCTGTCCAAACCCACCAGGGAACCTTGGAAAAAGCACTATTGAACATGTCTCGTGATTTCATGAAGTGGGACACATCAAAAAATTAGATTTAAGACTTTTAGCATGGTCATTTGATTTGGAAAAAAAAGGTACCCCACTCGACCCCGGAATTATTCCGGAACCAGGTGGCCAATGCCGATTCTCTACTCAGGTTTGAAAACTAGAGACCTAACCGGTTCGTTTGGTAGGTGAATCGTCAAAATCGGTTGAGAATCAACGGAGTTATGATTTTTTTAAGTCATTTTTTAGTGCCTAAAAAGTATCAAGGGAGGATAAGGGTTAATGCTCTGGGTTCGAATCAAGAAGCAGCAATGGAAGGGGGAAGGAGATGAGGCATTTAAAGAGACTGTAAATGTGTTCGGCCGTATGGCAAACTATTTTTTGTACACAATCACAAGGGACGTATTTGAAATCGCATTTGAAACATTTCCATAAACAGATAAGCAGTTACTTGCGCAAGTAAATATTACCCCATTTCAGGCCTGGTAGCGGGTCACTTTTTAGTGACTTGGTCACTTTTTTCGGGCAAGTCACTAAAAAGTCCCTTTTTTCGACCTCAAGTCACTAAAGTCACTTTTTCTCGCAAAAAGTCACTATTTTCAACTATTTTGAAACAATTGACTAAGATTTTTTTAAAAATAAAACTCTATGTACCCATCGGATGATGCTTTGCTCATGGCGGAAATAAAATTACGGATCTTAAAAAAATGATCGCGCTTAAACTTCGCCAGCCGTTTAACTCACTGCCTTTACTGGCGTTTCACCAGTAGCTAATTGAAGGTGTTTCACGTCACAATTTATAAATTGGTATACAGTCATGCAAGCAGGAGACCTGCCAATTCCGATTTTGTTTTAAAGCTCAAACTTTATACAGTAGGAGAAGTTGGGAAGATTTGATTCCTTGGGAGACTTGACCCCTTGAGAGACTTAATTCTTCGCTGTTTTACTGAGGACTATAGCAGTATTGTTAGAGCGTACTTTTATTATAGTTCCTCTAGACAAATGATCGTTATGTGACGAATTATTTTTTGATTGACAACCTTATTTACTCTATTATTTACTGTGTTTGTCCCTCCTAAAGATGTTTTTTAGTGACTAGCAAAATTTGAACAACTTCCCCTAATATTGACAAAATGCTATCATTTTTTCACAGCACAAGCCGTCAATATGCTAAATGATCTTCACTGATAAAAATTACAACATTCCACCACAATTTCAGGATAATTGGATTTTGAGTTGTTGTCACAATATGAGGAGACTTGATTCTGAGACTTGAGAAGTTTGGCAAACAAATTCAAGAAAATATAAATTTGTTCTCAAGCGGCTATTTTTTTGTAGATTTGAAAGATGTGATGAAGGGTTTGCTCTAAAAAAATATTTATTGAGTAGATGTTATAGAGAGAGAATCAAGTCTCCCCAATTTTGAAGATTGCATGCGCTATCGAATTCCATAGCAAAAAACGTTCATGAATACGTACAGCAAGTTGGGAAATCTGCGTATTTTGGAAAAAAAATATTTAAATAGTTCAGAGCGCATAGTCCTGCAGTATAAGCAGAAGGTTGAGCGTTCAATTATGTGGTTCAATCACAGGCTCGTTGTACTGGATCTTCATAATTTTTGTTCCGTTTTCTACCCAAACGATCCGTACCGTTTTTTTTGCGCTGAAAATTCCAATAACTTCCGTGGCACCTATGATAAATCGTGCATCTTTCTTAAATAGGTATTCAGCTAATCCAGTGACTTAATTTTCACTGATTCTCACGTGAAGGGAATGCTCCTTCACGTAGATTTTTGCCTAGAAATCATTTTTCAGAAAAGAAAACAGGTCTTATGAGTGATAACCATGTTTCGCTCACTTCAAGTGGCGTAAAAATTTGATTTTCTCGGAGTACTGTTTTTGACTGATATTTAATAAAATTTCCGTGGGATTAAAAGGAAGGCAAATACAATGTTTCTGAGTAGATAAAAGTTAGCGTGTACGATTTTCATTTCTCTTCTGGGTTCGTTCTAAGGCAAAAGAGTGGTGAGTGAAAGATGATTCTCATTCGACCCAAAAACGCTTAACTTCGTCTCATCGAACTTGCAACTGAAACTGAAAGTCACTATTTGGTCACTTTTTCTGCAACTGAAAGTCACTATTTGGTCCCTTTTTTCGTCAGTTTTGGTCACTAAAGTCACTTTTTTGAGCTGCATCGGTCGCTACCAGCCCTGCCATTTTTTAAATTTATGATTATCTACTCCTGTTTTAGCTGTTACAAACAACAAAAAATATCGTATTGCCACCTATTCGATTCCATTTGATCAGCAATTGTATTTCGCCGCCAGAAACCACCACGTGGCGGCCAAATTTCAAAAATATCAATGTACAAGCATGATCCGACTATAATTCGATATCTTTATACTATGTTCGCTCTACGGCCTGAATAACATGTTATTCAAATTATCAACAATAGAATGCTCATCAAGATAGCCGAATAACATAAGAAGGATCTAGTGCGAACCATTGGCGTGACCCTAAAACCTAAACCCGTAACAGTAAAACCCCTCCCCCCCAGAGACAAAGATTGTAGAAGAAATTTCTCCTTCGAAAATATTTTTTTCCGACTATACAGACAAAATTTTCCATCTTTTCAATGATATAAACACAGCAGATCTCAATTAGCGATTTGGCGTTGCAAGAAAAAGAAGAAGCAGAATGTCGCGCATTCAAAAAAATAGCACGGGAAAAGATAGGAGGAAAATTTTCAAACACTTCTCAAAAATTCTAGAAGCAATTTAATTAAAAACGATTATCAGCGCGGGGTTGGAATTCTCTTGCACTGCGTAATAGACGACTAATTTAGATTTCAAAATTTTGTTTTGGATTTTTCGTTTTATTCACAGTATTAAATATTTCCAACCTCGTACTGACAACCGTTTTCAAATAAATTACCTCTAGAAATGTGAAGGAGTCTTTTAATTTTTTTCCATTTCTCGTGCTTATTTTTTTTTTTTGCAACGCCAAATCGCCAATCCGAACCGATACGTGAGAAATCCATTCGTTCGGGAGTTATATTGCCTCAACGGAAAGCAAACTCATTTTTATATTTTTAGAACAGAAAAATAGCTTGTACATACAAGCTCTTACTATAAACTTTGCATCGCGTGAGTGGCGAGCTGTGAACTGCAACATCGTTTTGCGCGAACTCGCTCTCTTCAAACCATGGTAGCTCACTTCCCGAAACAATTAGCACGAATGAGGGTGGAGAGCGCAGAAGTAGTGCTCACCGACTTCTTGACTTTTCAGACAAGAGAGGCATCATTTAATAACAGCAATAATTTACACAGTAACCGTAAAAGAGTGGATAGCGTACACGCATCATTCTGGCGGTTTTGTTAGTGCTCTTGGTTCGAATCCAAGAGGCAGCCATGGGAGGGGGAAGGGGGAAGAGGGTGGGACATTTAAAACCGATTGGTTTACTATTTTTTGTACACACAGTTGATAGTAACTATCATACTGAGACCCATATATGCGAATATGAGTTTGAATGAGCTAAAATAGACCAACACAAATTTTTGCTTTAGGGGAAAGCTTCTTAGATGTCGACTAAGCGTGACTAAACAGGACGGCAGGGCTGTTATGACCCAAGCATCCCAAAATAAAATATGTTTTCAGGGGATGTTGGAATGCGATTTTAGGTGAACAATAGAATACTTTCAATGCTGAATCAAGACCCATATGGGCGCCGGCAGTGCGAAGCCGTACTCTCGGATGCACAACATGATAGCTTTGGGGGAGTTGATAGTAACTATCATCGCTCAACTGCGACTCGTGGGGGCGCCGGCAGTGCGAAGCCGTACTTGCGGATGCACAACATGTAAACCGATTGGTTTACTATTTTTTGTACACACAGTTGATAGTAACTATCATACTGAGACCCATATATGCGAATATGAGTTTGAATGAGCTAAAATAGACCAACACAAATTTTTGCTTTAGGGGAAAGCTTCTTAGATGTCGACTAAGCGTGACTAAACAGGACGGCAGGGCTGGTTAGTCGACAACCAACTAGGATTAATCAATTTTTCACAATCAATACGACATCCCGCAAAAAGCACAAAATTTCTACTCGATTTTGGTCAATTTAGTGCCTAGTTTAGCTAACTCTCGGAAAGACTCTAGAATGGGGAAGAATGGCTTTCGACTTTTCGGAGAAGTGGTCAGATGACGAACTGTCGACCTGTATCAAATCATCGAAACACGTGCACCAAGTTATCGAGCATCTAAAACCGTTCTGCCCAAACAACGGTACAAACCCCTTCGGTATTGGCACCTGAGTTTTCTCGTTCCGTTCAATACTAAAAGTTAGCAGCAGTGCGTAAACGAGGGCCTTCATCTCCATTAGGGCAACCGATACAATTCCTAGGCCCCACACCAAATGGCAAGTACATTGTCATGTCGATACTTGATCGAACTTGTCCGGTTCGGGGTAGTACTTTGGATCCCGGTGGATACCATCGCTTGGAACCATCACGTAAGTTTCCGCATCGATGGTGAATTTCAATCCTTTCCCGTCATCGATAACGTAGTCTCGAACACATTTCCGATCGCTAGCTGACCCAGACCATAACCGCAGCGCTTCTGACGTCACCATATCCAGGTACTACATCTGTTGTAACGTATCGTACTGTGAGGTTCAGATTCTCGCTGCAATTCGGCCGGTCGGTCTTCCGTTGGCTACTGACGTCGGAGTGATGGGAGACTGTTCGGGGAAAACGTGTTTTCTCGCGCCGGTGGTCGTGTTAAGAAAGAGGCAGAATCATGGCATGCTGTGTGCTGGGTGGCGAAACCGTAGAGGCGAATATTGCCCTAGGATAGGATGTGACAACTCAATTGAGACTGCCTTGTTGTTTTTTAGTCGGTTGCTCTGACGAGGTGGTCGCCAGTGCAGCCGAAGTAATTTGGTACAAAATCTTACAATTCTCGCGTGATTTTTGAAAACGTCGTAAGTCCAAAAGAGAGGCTCTCTTTGTTTACTTTCTCTTTCGATTATTACAAAGCCATACTAACATTTACATTGGATTTTCCAGCACCGATCTGAAGAAAATAGCTTTGTCTAGTGTGCTGAGGTGAAAATATTGCAACAAATTTTAAACTAGCCTAGATATTAGCAAAAGAGAGCGTAATGAAAGAGAGTCTCTCATTTGGACTTACGACGTTTTCAAAAATCACGCGAGAATTATCATGTATCAAAATTTGATGTTTTTCTTCCCGTTCCATCCACTATTTATGTAAGAGAAGTGAAAGACTAACAGAGAGAAGTTTTCACTACTGAAAAAATTACTTTTAGATCGAAAATGACGGAAAGGTGAATGATAATGCTTAAAATCAACAGTTTTAAACCTGTACAACCCTTGAGAATAATTTATATGGCGTTTGCAGTTCAATATAAATTTATTTCTTACCAAAAAAGTGGAACTCAAACATTTTCGTATTTTGCTTAATACCAACTTTAAAAACCTGCAACACGGCCAAACTAACAACATGCTGCCCTACGGAAAACGCGCCGCTACCAATCGAAGTAATCGATTGTCATATTCAACCAATCAGCGACCGGTACGATTGTGACAGCAAATCGGTACGATTTTTACTGACTACTTGTCACATCCTATCCTAGATATTGCCTAGCGGTGGATGGCTTGGTGGGTGGTCGTTATGCTACTTATGCAATGACACCACTTACATCTCTATTTTTAGGGTATTCATATTGCACAGATAGCTATATCACACATCCCCCCTCCACTATAAAAAAAGCATATGTCTATCATTATCTTCTGATTAGTATAAAGATGGTAACTTTTCATCGATTTTGTTTGTGTTTTGTTAAAATAAATTAGAATTATTATTTATTTATTTTTTGTGATCCCCAATTTTTTTTATCATTTTTGCCTTTCTCGTACAACTAAGTTGTACCGAAAGGCTATCATTTCACTCCGAAAACGAACTTTTTATAGAAGCCTCTGAGACCCATAGTATTATATACCAATCGACTCAGTTCGACGAGCTGAGCACATGTCTGTCTGTCCGTGTGTATGTATGTGTGTATGTGTGTGTGTATGTGTGTGCACAAAAGTTATAAAAAACATTAGACAACTTTTCGTATAGTAATCCTTAACCGATTTTCTCGCAACAAGTTTCATTCGACAGGGGACAAGGCCTTGTTGATCACTATTGAATTTTATAACGATCGGTCATTGCGTTTAAAAGTTAAGAAGAAAATGGTACATCGGACGCGGACCATATAAACCCCATATAAGGTTGGTGTCTTAACTAAGTGCGAGAAAGGCACCACCAACGCTAGGTGGATTAATCTGGGTTTTTTTTCAACGGAACATTTTGGACATTTCAAGTCCTAAACTGGTGTCTACAAAATTTTTTTTTTTCAATGGCAATTTGAGCCGTAACCGATGTAATGCACATTTTTGAAAATTATGTTTATCAAAAAAATGTAGGTGTTCCAATGTTCTATCAGAAGACCATGTGACATTGCTGTGGTGGATACGGACCTCACTGAATGCAACATCAGCATTAAACATAATCGATACAAAGTTCGTAGAACTGACGATCGTTTGTTTATGATGATCACAGCATAAAGTGTCACGTAGGCACCACATGGTATCGTTGAAGCGAGGCCTCTGTACGAAACGAAGTGAGAAAATAAAATCATTCTGTATGTGACTCCCCACGCGCAGCGTAGTGCTATGTTGTTCCGAACCATTCCCTCCACACATATTACATGGCGATCCTGCCAGGAGGAATAGAAATGTGAATTGAACTAAGTGATTTAAACTAGTGAAATGGACGCGCGATGAAATAGTGAAATGCGCGCTTGATAAAATAGTGAAATGGGCAAACCGAATTCCAAAGTAGTACAGAATTCGGGTGACCCACAAGTGAACATTTTAAATAAGTTGGAACTACACGAAGAGTTCCACTATGAGAACAGTTATAAATTAGCTATTATTTTAACAATAGCTTGCCTGTTGTTGGCCATAACGCTGTACAAGTTATATAAGCGTTGTGAACAAGTGGAACGTCCGGGTTGGCGGCCAGTTCGTAGAACACGAGTGTCATTTGCGTTGAAATGGCTTCGAACCCAGTAATGATTAATAGATTTTAGATTTTTATTGAATGCCCCCGACTTAACTACTTCCTATTGTACTGAAAGTCAGCCAAAGTCATCCTTATCCAGAAGTCTACTTCCTCTCCAAAAAGTTATAGCCCCATCAACCTTCTTTCGGGGATATCCAAGCTGTTTGAAATGGCGATCCGTCGTCGGCTACTTTTGTCTGTCAAACATCACCGCGTTTTGCTCGAGGAAAAGATTTGTTTCTGTCGTAGCCAATCAACTCCATACCAACTGACCTGAGAAATCATCCAAACAAATGCGAAACAATTGTCAAAGATGTTATGATCAAACAGTGGAAGGAATTTCTCGATTAGATTCGGTAAGTGTAAACTCGTCCGAGTTTTACCTTTGACCTGTGCCGCAGAGGAGAGGGAACCTCCGGGCCAGATGAGGTCGGGTATTTCATGATTGAGAATCTCTCGCCTTACGCTAAAGCCCTCGTTCTGGACCTTGTGAACTGAGTCTTGAATAAGCGGACCTTTACGGTAGATTGGCGACTAAGTAATGTGATGCCAATCGATATGCAACTCTAAATTCGTTGAGAGCTTAAGCAAACGCCGGTTTCGTGATACGCTGGAAACAGACGGACTTGGCTTTCAACAACACGATTTTTACTCCGTCGGCCGTCAGGATTATTCTTCAAGACGAAGGCATTCATTAACACCTGGACGCCCTCAGTTCTTGAACAGCAAAGTCAAACCTCCTTACTGAGCATCGAGTGCCTACCAAGAGGAAACGGGTGTACCCCAATGGTCGATTCTGTCGGTCACGCATTGCTCAATCGCCATGGATGGAGTTCTCCTATTTCTGCCGTCCAACCCCTAGTAACATTTTGGTTTTATGCTGATTTTATAACACTCTTGAAGAGTAAATTCCAAAGCCTTCTACATAACATTGGAGAGAAGCCTTTCCGGGTTTACTGCGTAATACTATCGACAGACATATGATTTCTGCACAATGATTTTCGTATCACGCTGTACGCGTACAGTGACATAATGACACACATCTTTTCTTTCCACCGTTGTATTTATTTGACAGCTTGTTTTGAAAAATGTATAGAAATCATATACTGTTACTATAATTTTGATGTGTATTACACAATATTTGTGAATTCGCGTCAGCAGTTCATTCATCGATACGAAAACGTCATAGTTTTCCAATTCTTCGTATACTTCGGTAAAATACCCAATAGTGGACCCCCTAGTAGCGGAATTTTGCTCTTCCTGTCATAAGGCTTAGAAATTTTCAACATACTAACTCTGCTTGATATCTAATAACAAGCTCTACATCCCCTCTTCACGATACATACATAAAACACCAAAATACACGATGTTATTCGTTGAAATTAACATTTTGAAGTCTAACTGAATTCGCCCTATAGTAGACCCCTTGGGGGTCCATAATAGGAAATTGCTTCCCTATAGTCGACACTTCATTTGATTTTCATGTGCCGTTTCGGGACGTTCTACTTCCCTATTATGGACCCCCCAAAATATTCCTATAATGGACACTCTCGTGTTTATTTTTATAGAATTGTAAAAAATCATCTAATTTTACTTTCCATAGCATTTCCAATGCATGTAATCAAATCATAGGACTGTAAGGTAGGTTCTCCCGATAGAATTTCATAGCAAAATGTTGACATTGTGCAGTAATAATGCAAAAATGGCTGGAGGGTCCACTACTGGTTGGGGGTCCACTATTGGGCACTTTACCCTAGGTATTTTAGCAGAAATATGCGAGTTCTTGCAAATATTCCGCAGGGCAATTATTTCTGCGGACGTTAATCACTCTATTCTATGGTTTGGGGTGATTTCAGTGCAAACCGCACTGATCGTTTAATTCATTTGGACATTTTGAAAGATAAAGCCAGCACCGTTCAATTGGGTCATAGATCCTGTAACAGGTTTATTCGGACACGGAACTCTGGGTTTTTCAAACACTTATTTACTTCGCATTGACTACCGTTTATTTCTGCACCCCACTTTTATCTCCACGAGATCCTCCTCTCCTCTCCTCCCTCCCTCTCCAAACACTACAGATCCAATTTTGAATTCGTCCAAAACAACGGTACAAAACATTCTTCCCATCTAAAAAAGTAGATGCGGACTAATGGCAAATCAAAGAGCCCGCATTCTTCCCAATCCCCAGACCTCATTTCAATTAAAATCCATGGGATCCTTGCACAGAATGTTCGAAATCACACGATACAGAACTCAAACTATTGTATATCATGCAAAAGTGACGATAGATCTTTCCCGGAAACAACCCAAGAACTGGCAAAATCAATAGGAAGACATCTTCAGAGCGTAATTGTAGCAAATAATGGGCTTATGAGTAATTATTTTACCAACGTTGTAAAAAATATCATACGGAATTGCAGAAAAACGAATTTTACTCAGTCAGCTTGCAAATGTTTGTTTTTATTTCATATGTCAAACGGCGTATTTGACATTTCAAAACAACAAATTATGTTCTGTTTCGTACAATACAACGGTCGCAGGGCAGGGTACGGAAATCATCGTGCTATCGTGATACCAGCGTGATTCTGGGTGACAGACATATGATTTTATGCTGTACAGTGATATTGGTATCATATATGTGTCACAAGTATAATCTGTGGGTTCTTAACACTGTGAAGCACATCATATTCCAGTGCCGCCAACCACGCAGCCATCATCCTTCCTAAAAGTTGAAAGCCTGTTCCATCAAATTTGAAGGATTTTCTGGCAACTCGCTCTGTAATCGCCTTTTTCGAAGTCGAACGGTGAACTCTTTTTGAATGCCAGCAGAATTTACATCAAAATATTGGTGGGAGTTGATGTATGGAATTAATTGCTGTATGCAGTACCAGACGAATTATGTAATAACTGTAACAAATAGCTTCACTCAAAGAGCGAAATTTCTTTTGCATAAGTACAATTTCATCATGTTTCGACATGACTACAATTTCATCCGACTAGAGTGCAATTTCATCATGTTTTGAATCACCCACGTCATATTGTGCATGCGCGAATGATATCAAACAATTATCAATCAAATCAAAACCTGTCCTATCTGTCTGCATCCTAATACACATAAAACTGGGCCAACGAGCAACGATTTTCACGCTTGCTATCTCCATTCTTCAGTACGTACCGGCCACTCTGTCACAACAGTCGATAAACTGTGAGTGCAAAAAAAAAAACAGGATAGAAAATATCTATCCTTATAAGAAAAAAAAAAAATGCTTGAACAAAATTACAAACTAGCACTCTTCTTGACAATTTTTAAAGTTCGATTTTTCCTATATTTTGCTCTCAAGCACTTATAAATTTAAAAAAAAATATACCAAACGTCTACGAAACTCTGTTTTAGAAATTTGTATCAAAGTTAATGACTTCTTAGTTTAAAACTAACATACGACATAAACTTTAGAATCAAATTTGGTGTGACAAACATAAGCGAACATTCAAATTGAAAGTCTGATCAAGAAGTAAACTTGTTATTAGAACTGTTGTTTCTAACCAAATGAAGATTAAATATCCTTTATCGATCAACTTGAACAGTTGATTCAAAAGTATAAGATTGCTAATGTCGATCCTGTTCGCGTGACTAACATGTAGGTTTACTTCGACCTGGCAGCCAAAAAGTATCGGTACTACAAGTGTCAAACCGATGTTGGCGATAAAACCAAACATGCACTACAACATGATGCATAAAGTATAACCAATTGAAGCTTCTTAAAGCGTAATTTGGCAAAATAATTAAAATGACTACATCGCCACTAGCGTTGTAGTACTAATGCTTATACTGCTTGAACTTTGTCGGCCCAACAATCTGCTTGGCTAGCTTCTAGAGCGACTCGAAGTAGGCTGGATTTAGCTGAATGAACATCTAAGCAAGCGATTGATGGAGTATGGGTGCTATGAATGAACGAGATAGTAACCAACTCAAGCACGATTGCGATCTACTGCTGGTTCTCGTTGAGCGGAGTTACCGTTTTCACGGCAGCAGAATAAACTCTTCATATAAAAATGAAATATTCCATAGAAGATTTGAGAATTGCCAATAAATCGCCGAATTCATAATAATCATAAAAAATTTACAAAGAATTAAAAATATAAGTTTCAGTTAATTATGCATATTTTTAATTCTTTGTAAATGTAGTATTTTCCAAATATTTTAGAAAAGTTTCGATAAACATATATTTAAACTTCATTCAGTTGAAATTTTCACTAATTGTTTATTTAGGTAAAACTATTACCTCCTCTATTTTTTAAGGGGTGTCGACAAAAAGATATTTTTAAAATGTATATGCAAAATTTCCCAATTTCCATGGGGCGTACTTATTTTAGTTAGAGTGTGCATGCTCGAACTTGTTCAGAAATTTGCAGCCCGTACTCGCTATAAAAGCGGAGGCGATTCGATGAAGTAAACCAGTCGTTGTTGTAAAACTGTTAACGTCTTCGCGTGTGCCATTAAGTATAGGACCATCCCCACTCCCTGATCTCATTCCTAGCCTTCAAGGGTACGTTCGTGACAAGTATGAGCTGTGAATTCGCTCCAGAAGAACCGCGAGAGTGAGAGTGGACTCGGTGGGGGCTTGTCGTGCAGAAATACTTAAGCTTCGGATGAAAGCTATCGTTGGGTTCAAGCTTCTGACTTTTTCGGTGCGCTTACGCACTGAAGTGCGAGACTTGCATCCATCGTTCGTCGATGATTTATTTAACTGGTTTATTTAATTTCTGTAATATGATCAATTAACAAAATGCGAAGACGAAAGTTCATAACAATTCTTAAATTTTCGGGAAGATTCAGGTCATGCATGTGCCGAAACAAGTTAGAGAAATGCATCAAACAATTAAGGTGGCGAATCAAATATTTAGACCTGTGCGCTGCCGGCGATTTTCACCGCCGCCGTGAAACATGAATCGGCGCGCCACCGTATGAAAATTGACCTCACAGGCGAATATTTTTTTTACCACGCCGATGGCAATTTTACTGAGGTCTAGATTTATCTAGCTCCTATTGGCAATACATATGTTCAGCCAAGTTCATATGACAATTATATCTTCTTTACAATTATGCAGCATTTATTCTCTTCTCCGGTAAAGTGTAGACCCAACAAACATTGAAAGTTAATGAAGGGCTTATTTCAATAAAAAAAGGTTTTAGCTAAAAAAGTAGCTTATTCTAACAAAATCCACCTGACATTTAATTATTCAAAAAATGAGGGATATGTTATTCAGGGATTCAAGGAGATTGTACGACAATACCCCGAAAATCAATGCATTTTCCCTGAATAACTATTCCCCGAAAGCTCCTCCCTTTTTATTAGTGTGGCACAAAGCGATGGATATCCAGTTAGCCATGCAAGAAAAGGCGAAGGATTGACGATCCAGAGGTTTTGAGTTCGAATCTCTGTTCGGCCTAGTATGCTGCCGGGTGGGAAGCATTTTCGGCTCCTCCGGAATTAGGGGAAAGTAAATGATAATGCCTCCCTCAAATGAACACATTTGCCCGGTTTCTCTATAACAGGGCTGCCCAACGTACGGCCCGCGGGCCGGATGCTCCATTTTTCGTGGCCCGCGCACAATGGTCGGATTCGTCAAATTTCACGACATAAATCGATAACTCGAAAACCGTCAGTGCTGGAGTTTTGACGTCTTCAGAAGAAATGATCTACAAGAACAGATATATTTTTTTGTGTAGGTTGTCATTAGGGTTGCCCTTCGGTGATTTTTTTTAGAAATGTAGTTTTTACCCTTTTGAGTTAGGAGTTCATATAATTCTACAAAGTTGTAGAGAATTTAATTCTAAGCATTTTTGCTTAATGAACATTTATTTTATCTCATATAGGTGATGGTGTATGACAAAATTGCTAAATTTAGATAGGGTGGTCCCGAAAAAAACAGTTTTTTGATTCCACTTTCATCAATTCAGAATATTTTCAAAAACTGTCTGAGCATCGCTTCACGGTCTTTGGATGGCGCATTTTTTGGCTACATAAGATGGATGATAGCTTCATTTCCAAGCATATTATAAGCGTTTTTTCATGAAAAAGTGATATTTTTCTGAGCATTCTACTGTAGCTTGTAGCAAATATTAGCAAAAATTTCAATCGTAATTTGAAAGCATACATGCAGGCCCATCAAATCCATGGTATTTCATTTGCCCATGTTTGTCCACTTTTGTTTGATAATCATATTAGTTTTTGTATGAAAAATCAGCTGTTCCATGGGAAACACATATACTATATCTCTGATTTTCGCAATATTCTGTAGAATCATTCTTTTTCAAAAATAAATAAACTCTCTTTTTAATTTTGTCCAATATCGATCCAGGGTGGTCGAAAAAATCAACATTTTGGAAAAGATTTTTATTAAAAACATAATCTTTGAACTATTGGACCAATTATCAATGTTCAAGGAATCACATGTAGTCATTGGCGACCCTCACTTAGAAACTGTGAAAATGAAATTATTCTGCGAATAAGCCATGAAAAATCAACTTGAATGTTATGATTTTCTATTTCGCCACAAAAGTAGCGCTCTTAAGCATTCATTTCATCAGAACACGTTGAAAATCGTTCCAGTAGTTAAAATGTTAAAATGATTTTCCACACGAGTTGA
The DNA here is from genome assembly GCF_024139115.2 of Armigeres subalbatus. Lineage (NCBI taxonomy): Eukaryota > Metazoa > Arthropoda > Insecta > Diptera > Culicidae > Armigeres > Armigeres subalbatus. Next base: position 375,832,685 of record NC_085141.1, on the reverse strand, counting down.
TTTAAATATTTTAGATAAAGAACGATTCCTTGTGGGCTTTGTGGCCGTGTGGTTATAGCGCCGTCAATCGTCTAGAGACATGGACTATGAAGCGTGGCCTCGATTCCCGCCTCGGTAAGAAGGAAACTTTTCGTGATCGAAAAATTCTCCACCGGTCCACTGGGTTTTATGTGTCCTGTCAATTGTCTACGTGTTAAGTGTTCAGTCTGTACGACCTCTGGTCGAAGACGGTGTTCTGGTCTTTCATTCTACCAAATATTGTGAAAATCCAAAAGATGAAATATGTATTTCAACCTAATTTTTCGTACAAAAATAATACTATCGTCAAACAAAAGTGGACATAGATGGACAAATGAAATATCATGGATTTGATGGGCCTGCATGTATACTTTCAGATTACGATTGAAATGTTTGCTAATATTTGCTACAAGCTGCAGTAGCATGCTCAGAAAAATATCAATTTTTCATGAAAAAACGCTCATAATATGCTTGAAAATGAAGCTATCAACCATCTTATGTAACCAAAAGATGCGCCATCCAAAGACCGTGAACAGTTTTTGGAAATATTCTGAATTGATGAAAGTGGAAGCTAAACACTATTTTTTCGGGACCACCCTATCTAAATTTAGCAATTTTGTCATACAACATCACCTATATGAGATAAAATAAATGTCCATTAGACTGGCCCAGGAAACAAAAAGTTGTCTAATTTCACGGGGCACCCCCCAGGATTGTGTCTTTGGGTGAGAAAATCAATCTCTGAAAATTTCAGCTCAATCGCTTGTTGCATAAGCTGGCGCATTTGATTTGAAGTTTGTATTGGGATTTCAGCCAAAATGTATAGGAAAATACACCTCCGTCACTCATTGGATCTGGAAATTGGTTCTGATTGCTCGATTGACCTCAGAATTGCAAAAACGGTAGTTGGTATGCTACAGAACAATTTCACAGAACATTGTATGATGATTAAATGAACTTTTATTAAGGTTTCGGCTGATGCGATTCGATCAAAAAACCCAAAAATACACAAATCAGCTCCTAATAAACCAGCCGAAAATTATATAAAAGTTCATTTAATCATCATGCAATGTTCTGTGAAATTGTTCTGTAGCATACCATCTGCCGTTTTTGCAATTCTGAGGTCAATCGAGCAATCAGAACCAATTTCCAGATCGAATGAGTGACGGAGGTGTATTTTCCTATACATTTTGGCTGAAATCCCAATACAAACTTCAAATCAAATGCGCCAGCTTATGCAACAAGCGATTGACCTGAAATTTTCAGAGATTGATTTTCTCACCCAAAAACACAATTCTGGGGGGTGCCCCGTGGAATTCGACAACATTTTTTTCTCCCCATAGTAATCTGGGCCAGTCTAATGTCCATTAAGCAAAAATGCTTAGAATTAAATTCTCTATAACTTTGTAGAACTATATGAACTCCTAACTCAAAAGGATAAAAAAAATTACATTTCCAAAAAAAATCACCGAAGGGCTACCCTAAAGACAACTTACACCAAAAATAGATTTCTTCTTGTAGATCATTTCTTCTGAAGACGTAAAAACCCTAGCAATGATGGTTTTCGAGTTATCGATTTATGTCGTGAAATTGGACGAATCCGACCATTGTGCCGCAGCGTGAAACAAAAAATACTTCATAGCCGGCCCGAAAGATTTCTGTCTCCTTCTTATTATTTATTAATAAAGGTTATTACAAATTATAAGAATTAAATCTAAACAAGCACGGTGTCGAATATGACAGTACGGGCCAGTTTTGTTGTTAATGCGATTTTAGCAACACGGAGAAAACCTCTCCAGGACGTAGAACTTGTTAGGGAATGCATATCGGTTGTTGTTCATATGGTGTGCTATAGAGAAAAAGCCTCTTTCAGTATTAGTTTGTTGTAATGCACGGCGAAGAGTTAGAATTCTCACAGAAGACTTGAAAACTAGAAATACTAAAATAAGAGATCGGCGAAGACGCCATCTTGTTTCCAATCGAACCGCCAAAAGCGGTTGTTTACATTTTGCATCCATAAGAAGCAAGCAAACAATGCTGGCAGTAATATTTTCACGATTTCATGCATTTTCATACGTTGCCATTCCTACAGTTTTTTACTCCGCCGGTCTCTGGTTATAGTGTTGCTATTGTAAACTACGTTACGTGAAAAAGCCAACTGCTCTGAATCCACCTGCTCACAATCGATGAAAATATTGAATGTAAAGAACATAGCACAGGTAGCTGTCTTCATAAGGGGAGCTGATAATCAACTTCAAATTAGATAGGAATTAGGAGCTTTGATCTCAATGAAGGAAACCACTACCTCAGGTATAGACTTGAGGAAATCTGTTAAGACCTGTATGAAGGAGCTTGAACTCTTCTTTGAAAACTTAAGGCCTAAAAACTGATGGAGCAATGGCAATGACGGGAAAAAAACGGGCGTTGAAAATTAAAGCAATTTGTTTATTTCGTTATACGGTTGTTAATCAGTCACAAAGGTTAATTTGTGATATTTCTCTGCACCTTGCATTTTTTACCAAAAAAGATCAATGTACAAAAACAATCAATATTGGTGATGTAGCGACACTCGTTGTTAAGAAAATCAACTCTACGTAGGCGAGGAAACTTAAACACCACAAATTCCAAATTATGTCGACGAAAATGGAAGCATAATACGAAGATTTGCTGTGTTATTATGAAGTTTGTTGACTGACCCGTGGTAGAGACATTTTATTTTCTTCGAAAGAAAATAACACTATTTTTACAAGATAAAGCAAAACCAATGGAATGTTTCAAATGGAGATAATTGACCTCTAATGCAGCAACGTGCTCAACGGACAACTCAAAAATTCCATGTCCTGTTACGTAAAAAGAAAATAAATACACAAAAAAGATTATTCAAACAAATTAAACCGTGTCCAGTTTTGTTTTAACAATTTTAGCCATTTTGTAAAACTAAATGCCATTCTGAAGAAAATATATTTTACTTTGGTTATTTTGAAAATGTATAAAAAATATGTACCGAATATCTATTTTCTGGCCCGCCAGCAAGTAGCCATTCTGAAAATCGGCCCGTGGCTTGAAAAGGTTGGGCAGGCCTGGACTATAATAAAGTAAAAGAATGAAGCGATGCCCCTTCTTTGAATGATTGCGTCTACCCGGTGTAATGTAGCAGATAATGTCTTCTTTAAATAAATTCGTCCATCCGGTAAAAGGCGTCTCGAGAGAGAACAATAAGGCAAGGAGAGAAGATAATTCATTCAAAGGAGCGCACTTGCCAACTATTAAAGGATTGAACACACAAAATGCCAATTTGTTTAATAGAAATATACTAAAAAACGGCATTCCGCCAAAGGTCATTCTGAAAAAGGTATAATCCATCAAATATCATACCGCGAAAGTTGTATACCGCATAATGCTATTCTGAGAAAATGGACACGCAAAATGTTTTTCAGTGAAATATTATACATTCAATACATATTGCTTAAGAAGGAATCTTACATATTTTTTACCTTATTCTGGCCAAATTAATCCTTATTCTCATTCTCCATTCCGAAAATTGCCAATCCGAAAATTGCCTAGACCGGCATCGGGAATCGAACCCAGCCACCCTCAGCACGGTCTTGCTTTGTAGCCGCGCGTCTTACCGCACGGCTAAGGAGGGCCCCGAAACTTAGAAAACTTAGATATCCATCTATTACTTGCAATCATTGAATGAATTTTATTTAATTGTTAAAAATAGTGTTAAATTTAGTTGTTAAAAATAGTTAAAAATAAAAGACAAATTTTTTCTCATCCGTATAAGACAACTCTGTCTTGCACAATACAAGTTTTATTAATTTCCTAATCAACAATCTTTTTATCTTAGAACTATCTAAATTTTTATAATATGATTTCATAGTAATCACTCCTTACTTGAAAATTACTCATTTTTCAACTTTGATTGTTTTGACTTTTTGTTCTTCCGACCTTTTGTCCTGTCGACGTTTTGTCTTTTCGACGTTTTGTCTTTAGACCTTTTGTCCTTTCGATCTTTTGTCTTTCGACCATTTGTCATAGATTCCACAATTCATTCATCTTTGCATTATTTCGTGTCAATATCTATTTCTGGAGAAGGGACCACATCAATCATTTCCTTACATCATGAAAATGCCTCTTTTAAAGAATGGATCACATCATCCCCAATTATCTTAGTACGGGCAGATACATGTTATAAAAGAAAGAATAATAATATTATCTGAGGAAACACCCACTAAAGAAGGGACACATTTACCATTGCATTATTCCGAGCAGATGCATTTTTTTCTAAACAAAGAATCACATTTTGAATTGCCTCATTCCGGGCAAATGGCAAGAAGGTATATACAGGACAGGAGATTTATTTCGAAGATAGAAGATAGAAGCAATTAATTTCTTCAAGAATAAAAAAAATGCATATAAGATGTTCTAGATCTAGATTTCACAATATAATTGCCATATGTAGTTTTTCAAGATTTCCTGGAAAATTTTCTGGAAGAATTCCCAGGAGGTGGGTTTAGTGGAATTCCATGTGGAGGAATTTCTGGAAGAACTCCAGAATGAATTCAAGGATAAATTCTATGGGGAATTATTTGGGATGTTACAGAATTTCCCGGGGATTTCCTGAGCAAACTTCAGGAACTATTTTTGGAGAAACTTCCTGGGGCATTTATATAGTATTTCCTGGAGGAACTTCCACTCCCGGATGAATTGCCGGAGAAACTTTCGGAGCAATTCCAGGAGGAACTTTCGGAGGAGTTCTCGGAGGAACTTCCGGAGGAATTCCAGGAGGAAATACTGGTGGAACTACCGGAGAAACTACTGGAGGAACTTTCGGAGCAATTCTCGGAGAAACTTTCGGAGGAACTTCCGGAGGAATTCCTGGAGGAATTCTCAGAGGAACTTCCGGAGGAGCTTTCGGAGGAACTTCCGGAGGAATTCCTGGAGGACCTTCCAGAGGAATTTTCGGTGCAATTCTTGGAGGAACGTCCGGACGAATTCCAGGGGGAACTTCCGGAGGAATTCCAGGAGGAACTTTCTGAGGAATTCCAGGAGGAACTTTCTGTGAAGTTCCTGAAGGAACTACTGGAGAAACTTCTGGAGAAATTTCCGGAGAAACTTTCGGAGGAACTTCCGGAGAAACTTCGGGAGGAATTCCTGGAGGACCTTCCGGAGGAATTCCTGGAGGACCTTTCAGAGGAATTTTCGGTGCAATTCTCGGAGGAACTTCCGAAGGAATTCCAGGAGAAACTTCCGGATAATTTTCTGGAGGAACTCTCGGAAGAACGTCCGGAAAAACTCCCGGAAGTACTTCCGGAGGAATGCCTGGACAACTTCCGGAGGAATTCCTTAAGGAACTCCCGGAGGAATTCCTGAAGGAACTGCTGGAGAAAAAACTGGAGAAACTTCTGGAGCAATTCCCGGAGGAATTTTAGGAGGAACTTCCGGATGAATTCCTGGAGGAATTTGCGGAGAAACTTCCGGAGGAATTCCTGGAAGACCTTCCAGTGGAATTTTCGGTGCAATTCTTGGAGGAACTTCCGGACGAATTTCTGGAGGAACCTCCGGAGGAAATCTTGGAAGATCTTCCGGAGGCATTGCTGGACAACTTCCGGAGGAATTCCTGGACAACTTCCGGAGAAATTCCCGAAGGAATTCCTGGAGGAACTTTAGGAGAAAAATTTCGGAGGAACTTCCAGAGGAATTTTCGGTGCTATTCTTGGAGGAACTTCCGAACGATTTCCTGGAAAAACGGCCGGGGGAATTCCTGTACGAAGGAACTCCCAGAGGAACTTTTGGAGAAACTTTCGAAGAAGCTTCCGGAGAAACTTTCGCAGGATATTCCGGAGAAACTTGCGGAGGAACTCCCAAAAGAATTTCCGGAAGATCCTTCAAAAGAAATTCTGGAGGAACTTCTAAACAAACTCCTGGAGGAACATCCGGAAGAAATCCTGGAGAAACTTCGGAAGGAATTCCAGGAGGAACGTCCGAAGGAATAGAAAAATCCACTGAAATTTACGCTAAAAATCATGCACATAAATGGAACGCCATTATTAACCTTCTGTCTGTGCTCAAAAAAACTTGCGTTGTCTGGGCTCTGGGGTCGAATTGACCCCAAATTGAAATTGCTATAACTTTTTTAATGTTTGTCCGATTTTGGATTTTTGGGGCTGTTTTGAAAGATAATTTAATCATCTTTCAGGTCGTAACCAAAGATTGACTGTTGGTTGGCGGGTATATCGTGGGGATAGGTTTTAGTGAACAAGGGTACAAAAACAAGGGTACAAATATCTTGAGTACTCTAAAATAATGAATTCAAATATACCACCACCTGGCGGCTAAGTTCTAAACTTATCGACACCTCTTGCCAAAGCACACGCCTTCCTGCATAACCTTTTTGAAAAGGTGCAGTTCAAAATGGGTAGGATTTTCAGATATGAGTAAAATAAGCATGAAAAATCACTGTTTTTGTACCTTTTTTTACAAAAACCCCTCCCCGCAATGCCCACCTATAGTCAATCTTTGGTAACGACCTGAAAGATGATTAAATTATCTTTCGAAACAGCCCAAAAAATCCAAAATTGACCAAACATTAAAAAAGTTATAGCAATTTCAATTTGGGGTCAATTTGACCCCAGAGCACAGACAACGTAAGTTTTTTGAAAAAAGCACACTGTAGCGCATATTTTCAAGATTTTTCAAATGAATTTTTACCTAGGAGACAGATCTTGGCGAGTTTTACCAAACTATCAAAAATTAGGAGAATCGGTTGAAACCTAAAAAAATGGCAGCCACTCAAAGTGGCCTGGGGTCATATTGACCCCAGAGCACAGACAAAAGGTTAACGTAATTTCATACGGGATATAGCCTAAATGTATAAAATATTCGACGTGAATCGTCAATATTGCATACAAGTTGTAAACAATTTTGTTAGCAAGAAGAGCATTTCAGCGCAGAATGGCGTAAATTTTTGCATGTCAAGTTTTACGCGCTGTTTATTTTTCATTATTTTTTTCTGTGCATGCAAAAGCGATATTTGAGAAGACAATGAGTAAAAAGACGCAGTATGTAAATAACAATTAGAAAACATAAATAATCAATACATATTGTTTTGTTAAATATCTTGGCTGTGCATATGCACAGCACATGTTTCGAAATAGACAAATTGATATGAAATTTGCGAAAAAGAATCCACGTGTCTTGGAGGGACTCGAACCCTCAACCTCCTACTCTCTAGATAGGCGTGATAACCCCTACACAACAATTGCAATACATATTGAGAAGATGTGATGCTTAAGATGCTCAACTCGGAATAGAACAAGAAGAATGAAAATTAAAAGTATTTCTAATTTGTTGAATAGTTTTTCAGCTTTTGAAGACGTAGTATGTATAACCAATTTGACTCTATGCAACTGGTGCCCATTTCAAGTTTATTTTTCATAAATAAGACATTCATCTATCAAATGGTGTGAATCTCGCTTGCATAAACCGTGTGATATGAGCCGATTATTGTGAGCACTTCCTCCAGGGATTCAAAAGTGGATATTCATTCTACTGAAATTTGTTTTCTTTTGTATGAACCACTCTTTCAAAAACTTGAAACGAAAAAATAAAAGTGTTATGCGCGAACCGAGCTGATATTTATTATAAACTAGCAGACCCGACGAACTTCGTTCCGGCTAAAATTGATTTATTCTCTGATAAGTTCTCGAGTTATGCAGAAATTTCTGTTTCATTTGTATGGGAGTCCCGAACCATCTTAAGGGGGAAATAAAACTGGCAACGTGATTCAAGTGAGTGTTTGTGCTGTCGCTCGGTGTTGCACTACCACAGATATAATTTTGCGGTAGACGAAACGAGACAAACGACACACTGCCGATGGTGGTTCGATCGGAAACCTCTTTCTATTGTCCAATTATTTCTTGAGCCTTAAGAACCTTCCCCGGCTTCAAAAACCTCTGCATACAAATTTTCACGCCGATCGGTTCAGTAGTTTCGCAGTCTATAAGGTTCAGACAGACAGACATTCATTTTTATGTAAATAGCTATATAGATAGATTTAAAAAATAGTTGATTATTTATGAATAAATAAAGAATTGATTAAACCAATAAAAATTATGGGAACCCAACTAGAACGTCATATCAAAATTATATCAACATATGTTATCCTAAATTTCTAAAACAAAATTAGTTTGAAGCTTGGTGCAGGATGTTTTTAAAATATCTTAATTTATATAAAAAATTACACTACTTTTTTATAGCCTATTGCCTTTTTTGCCATCTGGGCAATTTGGTGTTGAGCATTTTTTCAAATCATATGATAAAATCTTGTTTCACCATTTGAAAGATAATGGCTACTAAGAACAAAATTTTATCAAAATAAGTTGTAAATATCACATCGTGTTAAAATTGCGTTCAGTTCTTGTTATGCTCTTCTAGTCGGGAAGGCCAATTGATAAATACTGATCATGACCTACCATCTGTCTAACAGCATTTTACTGTCGTAACAATAATTAGAATCTCGAGAAGCAGTATATGCCTTCAATATGTTCCGCTTTTGGTTTATATGCTCTTTCAATCAGTTAAATTTGAATTAAACCATTGTAACCATTGTAAGTAGGAGAGGGTGGTCCCTCTTTAACTAATTTCCAACTACGGAATTCCACTCTGCGTTCACATTCATTATCACCGCAGCGTAGATCGTAGCCGATAGCGATAACTTGTGTCAAATACTCAATATCTCTTTGATAAAAAATTGTAAACAGATTTTGTCCAATCTTCATTCCAGCGGTGTGACTGATAAACTCTCTAGACGGCAATCACCTTTCATGACCTATCGTTATCAAACCCCAACCAGTTAAACGCTGACAACGCTAGACAGCACACATCATGTTAGATCCGCTCGCATTGGTAGTCATTGCTGCTGGGCTGCTCTACCTCTTCTATCACTTCATCAGCCGCAAATACCAGTTCTTCGCGGAGCGTGGAATACCGTTCGTGAAGCCGACCTTCCCCTTCGGAAATAATGCACCGGTTTTGCTCAAACGGGAAGATCTCCTAAAGAATGTCCAAAAATTGTACCAATCATTCCCAAATGCCAAGTAAGTTGCTCGGTTATTACCCCGAATTATACCCGAAACTGATCTCCGTTCTTCCACTTGTTTCAGAATTATGGGTCTGTACGACTTCATCAAACCGATCATGCTGATTCGCGATCCGGATGCTATCAAGCAAATTGGCGTCAAAGACTTCGATCACTTCCAGGATCATATGCCAATGTTTATTCCCGCGGACTGCGAAGACGCCGGAACGGACAGTCTCTTCGGTAATTCGTTGTTCGCGTTGCGTGGACAGAAATGGCGCGATATGCGAGCGACCCTGAGTCCGGCCTTCACCGGGAGCAAGATGCGCCATATGTTCGAGTTGGTGTTGGATTGTGCCCGTGCGTCGGCGGAATACTTCCGCGAGGAGGCCAAAGCCGGGCGAACCACCGAGTACGAGATGAAGGATGTGTTTTCGCGGTTCGGCACGGACGTGATCGGATCGGTGGCGTTCGGGATCAAAGTGGACTCGCTGCGCGAGCAGAATAACGATTTCTATGTGAAAGGGAAAGAGATGCTGAATTTTCAAAATCTCAAAACATTGTTCAAGGTGATCATGCTTCGTGTGTGTCCGAGTTTGACGACTCGTTTGAAGGTGGATATCACAAGCGCTGAGATGAATGCGTATTTTAAGAGTATGATCATGGATAACATGAAGCAACGGGAGATTCACGGAATAGTACGAAATGACATGATAAACATTCTGATCCAGGTGCAGAAGGGTGCTTTGCAGCATCAAAAGGACGACCAGGATGCCAAAGACGCCGGTTTTGCCACGGTGGAAGAATCGAGCGTCGGAAAAACACTTCACAATCGCATTTGGTCCGAGAACGAACTCGTTGCGCAGTGTTTCCTATTCTTCTTGGCCGGTTTTGACACGGTTTCTACGTGCTTGACGTTCCTCTGCTATGAGTTGCTTGTCAATCCAGATGTCCAGCAAACTTTGTACCAAGAGATCATGGCCGTCGAAGACTCCCTGAACGGGAAATCTCTATCCTATGAAGTCCTCCAGAGGATGCGTTACCTGGACATGGTCATCTCGGAATCGCTACGCCGTTGGCCGCCGGTTCCATTCGTTGATCGCTACTGCGTCAAGGACTATGTGTACGACGACGGCCAGGGAACGCGAGTTTCCATACAGAAGGGTCAAATCGTTTGGTTTCCGATCGCAGCCCTACACCACGACTCGAAATACTTCCCGGAGCCGATGAAATTTGATCCGGAACGGTTCAGCGAGCAGAACCGAAATACGATCAATCCAGGGACGTATTTGCCGTTCGGAGTGGGTCCGAGGAACTGTATCGGATCGCGGTTTGCACTGATGGAGGTGAAGGCGATTGTGTATCATCTGTTGAAAAATTTTACGCTTGAATTAAGTGCCAAATCTAAGGTTCCACTACAGTTGAAAAAGAGCTACCTCGCAATGGTGCCGGAGGGTGGTATGTGGTTGGAATTCAAGCCACGAAATTCATAAAATGTAAATCAAACATGTGAATTATAAACCTATATTGGAATGGAAGATGAGACATAAACTTTATATGTAACTAGTCGACCCGGCAGACGTTGTCCTGCATAGTAGGCAAAAATTCGCTTTGTGTACTTCCCATGCGAAATTTGCACACAATTCTTAATTTTAGTTTTTCACGATTTACCCAACCTTTTTCGTAATTTTCGCATTAGAAAATATCATATAAACCTGTCGGAAACGATAACTAACATATTTGCTGAAGAAATGAAGAAAGTCCATCCAACCGTTTTCGAGTTATGCGGATATGAACACAGACCATTTCATTTTTATTATATAGATAGAAATAAATTCAAAATGCAATGCTTAATGCTCAATGCTCATGTTTATCTTTTGATCACATCCCTTTTTGGCTTTCTCGAACACGTAATATTAGTGAGCAACGGATCGTGTTATAGGTTGGCGAGTCTGCTCGTTCAGAATATGGTGAAATGTCGCCCCGAAATTTATTCTTAGGCAGAATGTAGTAACGTAACTTGAATTTTCGAATATTGTCTATGTTACCCCTTCAATATTGTACTGAATGATGAAACAGAATTATTTAAATGATTTATAAATAAATAGTTGTTCGCATTCCGACTACTAGCTTTATCACTCAAGTCCTTTTATTCCAAAGCTGACGGACCTAAATTTCACTAGCAATAAAGTATATGACGTTTCATATCAATTTTAATTCTATTAAAAAAACAACAAGATTCATTATTTATTAAGTGATTAAACTCGTAGCCTGATTATCAAAAGCAAAAGTGGTTTTCAAATTCAGCCAATGTTTTTTGTCTGTTTCACAGTTAATTGAAAGTTTTTGTGGCCTGCAATAGCGTGAATTTGTATCTAGTGTGAAAGGCACTGTTGGCGAATGCAAACCAATGGTAAAACCAAGGACAAAGCTTCCAATTTGGATTCTACACAATCGTACTGACATCGACTCGATGTATTCTAAGTGGGTTAGTCCGTTGAGTCACACATTTGGCTAGTGAATAGTAAAAAGGGGAAGGGTCGTTTGGCCGAATGCCACTAGGCCGAACAAACCATTAGGCCGAAAACCATCTGGCCGAATGTCATTTGTCTGAACGGGTCATTTGGCAGAAAGGGTCGTTTGGCCGAAAGGGTCATTTGGCCGAAAAGGTCGTTTGGCCGAAAGGGTCATTTGACCGAAAGGGTCGTTTGGCCGAAAGATTCATTTAGCCGAAAGGGTCATTAGGCCGAAAGGGTAGTGTGGCCGAACGGGTCATTTGGCCGAATAGGTCATTTGGCCGAAAAGGGCATTTGAAAAGTGAGAAGTTAGGAATGGGAAAGAGACGTCTCACTATTCACTTCACGCTTCTCACTTTTGACAGCGAGAAGTGAGAAATTAGAAGTTAGAAGTGAGACGTCTCTCTTCTCATTCCTGATTTCTCACTTTTCAAATGACCTATTTATCCAAATGACTTGTTCGGCCAAACTCCCCTTTCGGCCAAATGACCCTATCGGTCAAACGACCCTTTCAGCCTAATGACCCTTCCGGTCAAATGAGCCTTTCGGCCAAACGACCCTTTCGATCAAATGACTCTTTCGACCAAATGACCCTTTCGTCCAAATGGCCCTTTCGGCCAAATGACCCATTCGGCCAAACGATTATTTCGGCCTAATGACTCTTTCTGCCAAATGACCCGTTCGGCCAAATGACGCTTTCGGCCTAATGGTATGTTCGGCCAAACAACTTTTGGCCTAGTGACATTCGGCCAAATGGTTTTCGGCAGAATGGGTTTCGGCCAAACGACCCTTCCCCAGTAAAAATACTAGAATAAGAGAGGTTGCTGACGTTTAATTATCTTTCTCTTTCAAGCGCCCAGGAAGAAAAGAATTGGTTTTCATCAGGAAACGTTTCCCGATGAAAATAAACTTTATCCTTCCTATCCGCTTGAAAGAGAAAGGTGATTAAACGTCAGCAACCTTTAAAGATCGGTGAGGATGCCACATTGTTTCCAATAGAACCGCCAAAAGCCGTCCAATTCGAGTTTATTTAGATTTTCCGTCCATTAAGCAAGCAAAAAGTTCAAGTGATGCCAGTATTATGTTTACAATTCATACCTTTTCAAACGTTGCCATTTCGACATTTTTTTCATTCCGCCAATCTCTGGATATAGGGGTGCTAGTGAATAGTCCTTTTTAAGAGACCATAAACTGACAGTTCGTATAGGAAAGTGATAACTTCGGTTGTAGCGCTTCAGCAGTTGTAAACAAGTTCTGTCGCGGCAATGGCCTATGCATTAGACTCTCTTGTGCGTCATGTTATGCTGTTCTTTACCATCATTTTACGCGGTCCTAAACAGCTAGGACAGCTAGAATTTGAAATTTGTAGGCTATTTAGAAACCGAGAGGGCCAGATTTAAGAACTCAGTATTTTTAAACCGATTTTCTAGAGAGGTGTTTAAATTCTACCCAACAAATCTTAAAGAACCTTCTTACAAAAAGATGCAGGGACGAAAAGAAACGACTGTAAGGTCCGCGGATCATCGTACTAATTGGTGTCATTATCAATGTGCCTTTCACATTGGAATAGAGGGGTATGCAGGAGTTGCGCGGTTCTGCCTCCTATGAACAAACAAGTACCCAGTAGAAGCGATTGCATCTTATTTTGACTAACGGTGAATTACCAAAGAGTCTCATATTCTGTAATGACAGAGCAGGCACGAGCAAATGTAAAAAACGAGTAATTTTGGACAGTGAAATGAAAAAAACCTTGGAATTAAAGAAAAAAACAAGCTAAGCTGGGAATAGGTCTATGACAGCACAAAGGACTAGAGAGCGAATAGTTCGTGTCCCATTGGAGAGACAAACAAAAGAAGCCGTGCAAGTAATACAGCTGAATCTTAACCACTGTGCATCTGCCCAGCAGCTGCTGTGGCAGTCGGTCTCGGAGTCGAGGACCGAGGTCGCCGTCCTGTCCGAAACGTACAACTGCCCTGTCGATAACGGCAATTGGGTGGCGGGCGGGTCTAAGATGGCGGCTATTTGCCCGACGGCATGGTACCCGGTTTAAGAGGTGGTACACTCGCTAAGGGTGTCGCGATAGCCAAGATCAACTGTAGCTGCTGTGCCCGACCAAGGTGGCCATTAAAACAGTTCAACCAGATGATCGACAGGCTATCGACGAGTCAATGATGGTTCCACTAGCACATTCCGTAGGAATGGGGTCGAGTCGTGTATTGATGTAACGTTTGTCAGTCCTGGTCTGGCTCTTGACAGGCCCGTGGGTGGAAGACCAACCACTTCGACAGCGAAGTTTTCACCGCGGCCTTGGGGTTGGCAGCCAACACTAACAGTCTAAGCGGGAATGCGCTGGTTGCTGTCCTATGAAGCGCGTACGATGCCACCATGCCGAGGAAAGCCCTGCCGAGAAACGGCAAACGCCCGGTATATTGGTGGAGTGCTGAGATTGCAGCTCTTTGATAAGCCTGCCTTAAGGCTAGACGAAGGATGCAACGTGCCGTCACCGAAGAGGCAAGAGCGGGCCGCCGTAAAGTGCGAAATTGGACCTCGACCAGGCCATTAAGAGCAGCAAGAGAGCGTGTTTCGACAACCTTTCAACGTGAATCCGTAGGTTGGTGCCTGTAGGATTGAGATGGCCAATACCCGAGGTGGCTCTTTAACCGAATTTTTAAAAATGGAACCTTATGTACGTCCGGGCTCTGAGACTTAAATTCCCTTAAGTTCGGCGTAACCTTGGAGGTCTACGGGGAGTAAAGTGGCGGACTGAATGAGCGCTAGAGGCCTGGAGTTCACTCAACATAAGACCGAGGTGGTTTTCGTCAGTAACCGCAAGTCGGTACAACATGCAGTGATTCCTGTGGGTGATGTCGCGATCACATCAAAGCGGAGTTTGAAGCTCCTTGATGTCATAATATACGACAAGCTGACCTTCGGCAGCCATGTCGACTATGCGTACAAGACTGGTGTTGCTGCATTATCGAGGATGATGTCCAACAGTTCCAAGGTGTGCGCCAGTAGATGTAGGCTACTGGGAGGCGTTGCCGTATCTATTCTTAGGTACGGCGGCCCGTCCTGGGCGAGCGCACTGGGGGTAATAAGTTACCAGCGGAAGCTGCAGCTTGGAGCATGGAGAGCACGTACCGCTTGATGTTTCTCAGAGTGATATCTGCCTATTACACTATATCACACGAATGATGTCTGGCGGCGGGCTGGTTTTTGGGAAGATGAGAAGTGTTTCGAACTACGAGGCACCATAGGAGCCCGTTAACGTACCAGGGTGGTCCAAAATCTTCGTAATGTGACAGTTAAAGAAGGGTCCTGACCTGATCTGTACGATTAAGCCAAATTGACTGCATCTTTAGCTTAAAGCACTTTTTACGGATCTGACCTTTGACCCTGCAAAAGTTGCAGATCATTTGTATGTAGTCCGGTCATGCTCATTGTCTATCTTTCAACCGCGGCTACCATAGCCGGATATACCAAGTTTGGTTGGTTGGCAGTCCCACCATTCGCACGAGCTACTTCCTGTGTAGTGATTTTTTTTTCCGTAATCGCTAGATTTAACTTGCCCTCGCTCAGTAGGCGCTGCCTAAAATTATTATCATTAATAGGAGAAGGTGGTCGGTTGTCGGCACCCCGTCGTTACTTTCGACAGAAAACAGATGTGGTCATTTTGACATTTGCCATACGTGTGCTATGTAAGCACGATCTTGTTGTGCCTATTTCCGATGCACATAGAAGCTTCTATTTCGTTTTACAGAGGAAACAATTTTTTGTCAAGTGAAAACCCCAGAGGGGGGACAACGGATTTTTTTTCATATGGAGTTTGGCAAGCATGACAGTACCCTCTGTTTTGGCGCATAAATTTATACTCCAATGTCAAAATGCTCATATACTATTATAAATTGTGGTGGTATTTGTAAAAATTTGTATTGTTTACCGTTTTTACAAGAGAGAGTGGTGTCGAAAGCACATATTAAATTAAAGATCGCAACGAACAAAAATACACCAAACCCGTGAATATGTAGTGTTTTCACTTTATTCCTTACGCGAAATAGGGTTACTGCTCCTGGACTTCATCTCATAGCTCCGATATTGGTCCTACGAAAAACAAAGCAACGAAAAGGTATTTGATTTGTTTATTATTTTTGTGATTTTTTTCAGCAGTGAGCATGCATGTTAGCAAAAAGAAGGAACGAAATTGGTGCCGTATTTCTTTGTTTCGCGATGAGATGAATATATGTACAGTGAGATTGAAAACGGAGCAGTTCCCCTATGCAGATACAGTCACTCTCAAAATTGAGCGTACACCATGGATTAGATGAATATATTCGAAAATTCCAAAGGAAATTTAATTGTTGGCTCGGATGTTTTTAATGCATTTCAATATTCATCCCTTCCTTCAATGTATGCGTACATAAAATGGTTGAAATTTTTTCTCTAAAGTTCATTTATTGGAAAATGATCTCAAAATACGCCTATTAGATGTTACAAAATTGAGCGTACAGCGATTTTTTTTCTATAAAATTTCTTATTATAAACACGATTAATGTATTTTAATATTGTTTTTTCATGATTATATTTATAATAATAAACATCCGCTACTTAAACATTCAATGTTTAGAAATAAAACCATGTTTTAATCAAAATGGCGAACAAGTAAGATGTATTAACAATGATATTTAACAATTCAATGCTGCTGGGCCAAATAGATGCTTTAAGATATGGATTTCTCCGGCATCGTGTCTTATATATGATAGATTATTAAAATCGAACGAGACATACGATAAATTTGGGAAAATTCAGTCCGTAAATGATGAAAACAGATGTAAACATACAGCGAAAACGACAAATGTTGGGAACGGCATATTTCAAATTAAGTATAACTTTATTTAAAAGTCAATGTATAGGTAGCTTATAAGCTCAGGACATAATAATATTAATAAAAGAGCAAAACACGGATACATTACAAGACGTCATTTTATATTTGAAGACCACAGTCACCATAGGAACAAATTTGGTTGAATCATTTAAATTCATCAAGGTATCATTAAATAAGCTGTCGAACTTTTAAAAAAGTTTATTTTTTCTCTCCACATGGAAATAATCCAATTGTATCCCTTATGGTAACAGATCGTGGAGTTTAATCCAAATTTAATTATGAAATTACGATTTAAAGCTATCTTTTCAATATTCAATCAGAATTGCTCTACGGGGTTGAAAAGCTGTTTTTATGTTCGGTACCTTAACATGTACCTTGTACTTTTAGAATTTGACTGTTAATGATTGGATTCAATAATATTACTCTTAATGAAAAACCTGAGACAAAAATCAAGCTTTAAAACAAATTTCAGTTAAAGACATACTAAATTTGAATTATGTCATTCCTAACATTTGTCGTTTTCTCTGTATGTTTACATCTGTTTTCATCACTTACCGACTGAATTTTCCCAAATTTATCGTATGTCTCGCTCGATTTCGCTTATCTATCATATATAAGATACGATGCCGGTGAAATCCATATCTTAAAGCATCTATTTTCCCTAACAGCATTGAATTGTTAAATAGCAATGTTCTTACCTCTCACTTGTTCGCCATTTTGACCAAAACATGGTTTAATTTCAAAACATTGAATGTTTAAGTAGCGGATGTTTATTATTATAAATATAATCATGAAAAAACAATATTAAAATACATTAATCATGTTTATAATAAGAAATTTTATTAAAAAAAATCGCTGTACGCTCAATTTTGTAACATCTAATAGGCGTATTTTGAGATCATTTTCAAATAACTGAACTTTAGAGAAAAAATTTCAACCATTTTATGTACGCATACATTGAAGGAAGGGATGAATATTGAAATGCATTAAAAACAACCGAGCCAACAATTAAATTTCCTTTGGAATTTTCGAATATATTCATCTAATCCATGGTGTACGCTCAATTTTGAGAGTGACTGTAAATAATTATGTTGGTAGAAGAAACTCTGTGGTGAGCAGAAACAGTTGTTTCTTGGATTATCCAAACTTTGTGCGTTTCAGAACATTCTCACTCACTGCAGTGTTTATTTTTCATAGACTACGGCTTGGTGTTAGTGCCGTCGGCATTCGCTCGATTGGTGGCAACAAAAATTTGACAGCTTAGCACCCGCCTGGAAAACCCACTCTACAGTTTTTTTCTGGTCATTTGCTTAGTGCTATAAACCGTAGTAAAACGATCGAAATGGTGAGCGCATTACGTATTTACAAAGCAAATTTACTCTATTTTGTGGTTCAATATTGAATGCCACCGTAGCGGTTACAATTTAACTATTATTTTCATTTTTCAAAAGGGTTACTTATTTTGATTGTCGGCACCTAGGTGATCAGCAAGGGAAATCATCAGTTTATTGCATAATTTCAGGCTATACGCCAAGTTGTTAGCAAAACTAACAATTTTAGAAATCTTTATAAAATGTGTATAATGTACTTAAATGTAATAAATTTCATTGCTATTGACATAATAAATATTTATCTTTCCAGCCATAACGCCCCCACTTCATAGTTATTCACTTTGATTGGGTTTTTTAGGGTGCCGACAACCGACCACCTTTTTTGAAACGGCATAAAATCAACGCTTAACAAAATTGGTAATAAAACAAATCTCTTCACTAGTATAAGCAAATATCACTACATTGTGCAATTGGACTAAAGTTATGGACCAAAAACAAAAGGGTGCCGACAACCGATCAACTTCTCCTACCGGCAACAAGACCTCCTTAAAATTCTCAAAACCGCAGAATACTGCTTGAAGTTTTAGGTTTCCATGGACTCATCTGGGTTCTGTATTCTGTAGCGAATTTGTACCACTGTACCGGATCAGGATACGTTTTATCCAAACGATTTTTTAGCTTAGACACAATATCGTCCAAGCTGCCTCTTAAAAGTTTCCCTCCGGAAAAAAGCTTCATTTAGGCAAATATTACCGGGCTACTAATGGTGACGAAGTTGATCAGTTGATCCTCTTCTTTCACCTTAGTCACTCTGAAGAAATACTTTTATCGGGTGAACCAATCATTAAACGATGTTTCCCTACGGTATGGTTCTAAAGAACATGTGTGCCAGAAACACTTTTGCGACTTGTTTTTTCGTTCCGTTCCTATTATTCCATGCCACACAATGGAATGCAAAAAGGCCTTTTCGTAATCATACTACCGATTTTTCAAATGACACTAAATATCAACGCTGGCGCTGTTGTCGTAAATCACTGAATAGAAAACTTTTCTTTTTACGTTTTTTATTCTCAGCTACTCACTTTTTACTTACAATTCAGAAGCGTCTGCGAATTTCGGGAGGTTATTTGACATGACTCTAGCCTCGTGGTTGGTGATAATACTGCCCTCAATCTGCTTTCAACGGCAAAGCCGCGCCACAATTCTGTTTTCAGGGATGAATCACACAGTAACAGCTGATAGAAGGATTACTATACTTAGTTTCACTTTAACCAAACGTTGTTTACAACCGCTTAAAAAGTCGCACAAACCCGAAGCTGTCTTTTTCATAGAAGAGCTGTCAATTAACGGTAAAATCAGTTGATTTTATACGTCCCGTGAAAAGGTCTATATTCGAGCCCTTCAACTCAGTTCGTTCATTAGAACGGCGAACATCAAATGACTTCAGAGCGCATAGGGGTGCAGCCTACTGCGAAATGGTAGTCCGAAGCACTTTCTTCCCCTGAAAAAATATCCACTAATCAAGAAATGGAAAAACAAATCGACCACGTTCGATAATCGACGGTAAATTCTTCTCCGATATCATGAACATCCGCAATTCCCGCAGTACGAATATTGAATCCGACCACTACCTCGTTGCAGTATGCCTGCGCTCAAAACTTTCGACGGTGTACAACACGAGTCGGAGTCTTCCGCCGCGGCTAAACATTGGGCGGCTACAAGACGGTAGACTAGCCCAATACTACGCACAGCAGCTGGAAGTGGTACTTCCAACGGAAGAGCAGCTAGGCGCAGCTTCTCTTGAAGATGGCTGGAGAGATATTCTATACACCATTGGAAGCACCGCTACCGCTGCACAGGCACAGCACCCCCGGATTAAAGACTGGTATGACGGCGTTCACACCGCGAAAATCGGACGAGACCGTCAAAAACGGAACAACTGTACCACGCTAATAACGTACGAATGTTCTATGAGAAGTTAAACCGTTCAAGTAAGGGCCACGTGCCACAGCCCGATATGTGTAAGGACATAAACGGGAACCTTTTTTACGAACAAGCGTAAAGTGACCCAAAGCTGATGACAGCACTACGAAGTGCACCTGAATGGCGATGTGGCAGACAACGGTGGCGGTATGGTAATGTACCTGAGAGCACGCAGGTAGGACATACGTCTTCCGACTCCGGATCTCCAGGAAAACCAGGAGGAGATCGGCCGGCTGAAAAATATCAAAGCCCCTGGTCAACCTGACCAATTACCAAAAGAGTTGTTTAAACACGGTAGTGAGGCACTGGCTAGAGTGCTGCACTGGGTAATTACCAAGGTTTGGGAGAATGAGGTTCTGCCGCAGAATGGATGTCAGGTGTCGTGTGTCCCATCTACAAAAATGATGAAGATGCTACGAAGACTGCATAGAGAAGCAAAGTCGATCGGACTTGTCATCAAACGTCATCAATCGAAGCTGACGAAATCGAAGAGATTGAAGAATTCGTGTACTTGACGCACTGGTGACCTCCGATAACGATACCAGCAGAGAAATTCGGAGATGCATCATGACAGGAAGTCGTACGTACTTTGGACTTCGCAAAGCACTCCGATGGAATAGAGTTCGCCGCCATATAGTCAACAGTGACTGGCCTTCACCTTGAGCCGTCACACCAGATGGCTCGTCACAGAAAAAAAGAAGAAGAAGACTATCTACAAAACGCTTATTACACTGGTAGTTCTCTACGGACACTTAGACGATAATCGTGGAGGACCAATGCGCACTGGGAGTATTCGAAAGGAAAGTGCTGCGTAACATCTATGTTGGGGTGCAGATGGCGGACGGTACGTGGAGGAGGCGAATGACCTACGGGTTGCAATAGATAAACCATCCATCGTTCACACCGCGAAAATCGGACGATTGCGGTGGGCCGGGCAAGTAGTCAGAATATCGGACGATCCGGCGGGAACAAGAAGGCGAGGTGCGCAGCGAGCGAGGTTGATCGATCAGGTGGAGGATGATTTGCGGATCTAACGTAGACTGTGTGGTGGGCGAGGGGCAACCATGGGCCGAGCCGAATGGGAAAGATTGTTATGCATTGCACAAGCCACTCCGGCCTTAGTATGAGGAAATAAATATAATAAGCATTGATTACACTTTATGAACCACAAGTACAATTTAGCCTTAAACTTTTAATAGATGTAACTAAAACTAATGTATCTCAGTAAAAAGGGGGCCCAATAAATGTTTCGCAAAGGGCGCTGGAAGACCCTCGCTACGGCTCTGTCTATAAATATTTTAATTTTTGAAATTCTGTTCTGTCCCATATTAATCAACAAAGGGTGGGCCAGCAGTCGTTGAATGGACAAAATTGAACAACAACGTCATTAACTAACTTTGTAATATAGGTAAATATGTATTGGTTGATTTCCACCCATTCAAGTAGGTGGGTGATCGTAATTACTGACATCGTCGGGCCGTCGTCTCCATGGTGATGTTATTTGTGGCGAACGTTCATAGCGCTGCCAAACAAAACAAAAACCGGACGCCGGTGATTGCTATGTTTGCAAGCGCCACTCTGAATGCGTGAAGTCACAGCCCGCAGATATCTGCTGTATGTGTGATGGGTCAGTGAATG